>NC_133361.1:49768462-50033044 GCF_049309525.1 Garra rufa
AAATACAGAAAAAAAACAGTAAAATTGTGAAATATTATTGCAATATAAATAGTGGTGTTCTATTTTATAATAAAAGTGTTAATTCGAATCAAAAAAAGAAGACTAAGAAAAAAATGTACTAATCCCAAACTTTTGAACAGTAGTGTATTTTAAATAAATGCTGTTCTTTGTAATGTTTCATTCATCAAAGAATCACAGGTTCCAAAAAAAAAATATATATAAAAAAAAAAATATATATATATATATATATATATATATATATATATATATATATATATATATTTTTTTTTTTTTTTTTTTTTTTTTTTAAATACATGTGTATATAATATAAGAGAAATGGCTGAACCACTGATCCTTACTAATTTTCTGCGTTGCTGTCTATGCATGGTCCGAAAGCTCTCGGATTTCATCAAAAATAACTTCATTTGTGTTCTGAAGATGAACAAAGGTTTATGGGTTTGGAATGACATGAGGGTGAGTAATTAATGACAGAATTTTCATTTTTGGGTGAACTATCTCTTTAAGGGCCATTCCTACACACATGCATTGAATGAGCAGCAGTGAAGCCAAGCTCTGGGTTAAGTCACTCTTATCCTTGATCTCCCCTCACGTCAGCCATCATGAAAGAGTGATCGCTGGGTGAGAGACTTCAGTCAATCCCATTAACAGCCTTAAGTCTCAAAGCAAAGCTTGTCTCATTTTCACAGAGCGTGGAGCCATCCTCTGTGGTCACGAGCCACTGTCACCATGGCAGCTCTCCTCCACCAGACGACCATTTAGCAAGGCAATTAAGCACTGCATTCTGGGTAAAATAAATGTTCTACTCTTTCAAGAGGATTAGCTCAATGGACGCGCCACAGGCAGTAAATGGCACATTCGGCGGTGTGACGAGCAGGCAGAAAAATGAACTGCGGGATAAAGGGTCGCTGAGGAATGGCTCTCTCAGATAAAACTGTGAGGGGTAAACAAGCTCTCTTTGAATGACCAAGGGCTGGCTGTCTGGGAAAAGTCACAAAACCACTTTCCTGTCCGTTCACAGGATTAACAAGCATCCTTTTCTAACAAGACAGACAACATGTCCAGTGAGTACAAAGGAAGAGAGAAAGAGCCCAAGTGCTGTTGACAGCACTGTCAGCAGAACAATCAATGTCTCCACTAAAGCTACACTCACGTTACAGGACTTAAAAAGACAGTTCACACAAAAATAAAAATTCTGTCATCATTTACTCACCCTCAAGCATTGACGGTAGTAGGGAAAAAAATAGAAGTCAATGGCTACCAGCAACTGTGTGGTTCAAAATATCTGTTCAACAGAAGAAAACAACTCATACAAGAAGAAGAAGGGTGAGTAAATGATGAGAGAATTTTCATTTTTTGTGTGAGCCCTTTAACTGCACCGGTGTTGACAGCAGTTTTGTACAAGAAAAGTGCCACTGGCAATGCATGACGCTGATTGTAATGTGCACCTGCACAGTGATGAGTGAAGTCAAAGAAATACATAACCTGAAGTCTATTCTGAGCCCTTTGTAAACTCTTAAAAATAAAGGTTCTTTATTGGCATCAACGGTTCCATGAAGAATCTTTAACATCCGTGAAACCTTTCAAATGCAGAAGAGGTTCTTTATTGTGGAAAAAGTTTTTTTTAAATGTTTTTCAAAATGGTTCATTTAAGAACTGTTTACTGAAAGGTTATTTGAAGAACTAAAAATGGTTCTTCTATGGCATCACTGCAAAAACACATTTTTGGAGCCTTTATTTTTAAGAGTGTATAGTAGTGGTTTTGAACTGCTTTTGCATCAGAGCCCAAATTTGACCTAACGTAGTTGATGAAAAATAGTTTTTTCGAAAACAAAATAGCTTTTCCGACCAAAATAAACAAAAACGTTTTTAAAAACCAAATGTTAAGGGATATAGAGATCATTTTAATTAAAAAGACAAGAACACCTTGCAAAATCTGCAAAATGTTAATTATTTTACCAAAATAAGAGGGATCATACAAAATGCATGTTATTTTTTTATTTAGTACTGGCCTGACTAAGATATATCACATTAAAGACGTTTACATATAGTGCACAAGAGAAAATAATAGTTGAATTTAGAAGGTTCAAACGCTCACCGATGCATTAAGAGCCGGGGGTGAAATCTTTTTGAATCATATCAGGGTAAATTTAACTTATTTTGTCTTTTGGGAAACATTTAAGTATCTCCTGTAGCTTCTGAAGGGCAGTACTAAATGAAAAAATATGATAGTTAGGCAAAATAAGAAAAATGTACACATCTTCATTCTGTTCTAAAGTTTTTACCCCCAACTCTAAATGCATCGTGTTTTCTTCTGAAGCATCAGTGAGCGTTTGAACCTTCTGTAATAGTTGCATATGAGTCCCTCAGTTGTCTTCAGTTTGAAAAGATGGATCTCAAAATCATACAGTCATTGTTGGAAAAGGTTCAAATACACAAAAATTCTGATAAACCAAAGAATTTGTAGGACCTGAAGGATTTTTCTGAAGAACAGCAGGCAGTTTAACTGTTCACGACAAACAAGGGACTCATAAAGAACTATCACTAAACAACAACAAAAACAAAAAAACAGCTGTGGATTATTCAGATGGCAACACAGTTAAGAAGTGTATGTAAACTTTTGAACAGGGTCATTTTTATAAATTCAACTACTATTTTCTCTTGTGGACTGTATGTAAACGTCTTGTATCTGAAATGTCTTATTCATGTCAGTACTAAATAAAAAAGAACATGCATTTGATCTCTCTTATTTTGGTAAAATAATCACCATTTTGAAGATTCTGCAAGGTGTATGTAAACTTTTAACTTTAACTGCAGCTATGTGTGTGTATATACATTATCTTATCTTCCTAAATAAAATGAAAATAAAAAATAACAATAGTTACGTTTTTAACACGAGTATAATATTAAGCAATAATATGACAATCATAACTGCAAGTGACAGTATATTGAATGTTGTCTAGGTCATGTTTTCTTAGAGAGGCGTAGCTTTGTTCATTCTTTTGAAGGATGAGGTATGTCACCTAACCTGTTCATGTTGGCATCCGGCTGATTTGGTTAACTTTTACCAAGCGAGACCTGAGAGTTTGGACGTGAGACCTTTGACGTCAACAACAAATAATATGGAAACCAATTTATCCTGCCTTTAAAATGCTGGTTTATGGTATTTCTTTATCCTAAATTTCCTTTCTTGCTATCAACGATCCTATCAGAACAGACCTGCAACCCACCAAATGAGAACAACTGTATCAGATCTAGGGGGAGTTATTGAATTAGTCAAAATCAAATTTGTAAAGTACTGCTTAGAATCACATCTGTGGTGCAGATTTGGGCCAGCTCCATTTGTGGTGTGAACATAGCATGTTTGGTATTTAGCTTTGCTGGAAAAATATACTTAATGGCACCTGCAATTTGACTAGTAACCATAGAATGTGACATCTTGCATCCTGCACCATAAGGAAGCCTGGAAGAATGTCCAGTGCCAAATACTCAGGTTACCTGGGACTGTAGACATAATAGCCATCACAGCTTTCACTGGAGAAGAAAGTTCCTAATGCACAGTGAAGAATGCTAGGTAGATACAAAAATTATTCAGACACCAGATATAATTTTTTTATATTTTACTAGTGGGTGCAGGACACTATAGTTCATTTTATGTAAGTGAGGATAGCAAAATCAAGTAAACTGTGACATATTATACCCAAAAATTCCTCAGTGGACTACCAGTACAACTGACAAAAATTTGGGACCAAAGATATTCAGACACTTTGACCTGACCATGTTTTGCTTAAATGTTTTTTCTTTAACTGCTAATGTGACCTTTTTACACCACAGTCTGAACAAAATTAAGCATTGCTTGGTAATTGGTTGGTAACAAAGTATTGATAGTTGTGTAAATATTGTCATACTGACAGTTGTCTGAATTTTGGTTGATTGTAATCCATTACATACCTTTTTATCAAAGTTATCTGACATTATCAAGATGAATCTGTTCAGACGCAGTTTATCTCTGACTTCTTGTCATATTTTAGCAAAATATAGCAAATGAACTCTGATAATGTGAGAAATGTTGAAGGTGTCTGAATACATTTTGGTTGAATTAAAATGAGATCAAACCGTCTACATTCCATTCAACCAAGATCAATTCAAAAAACAAAAATAACAGATCCAGCCGATTTCATCTACATGATTTTATCAACTACTGTGCTGCTTATACTACACTAATAAGCTACTAGAGGTGGCGAACCAGTTCACACATCCTAAAAACAAAGTTATTAAACTAGAGGAAAGTTCAAACTTAGACTACTGTCTGAGGTAAAAATAAAAATAGGTTAAACATTCAACCTGACATAACCTTGAGCTAGCCATTCCTGTCTCAAGCCTCGCACATTAATCATCCTATTGACACCCCACATGATGAGATCTTGCCTCTTAGGATGAGATAATGCATTTTCAGCATACTAGTAAAATAAAAATGTGACTTTTTAGAAAACCACTGCCTTGATTAGACAATAATGTCACATGCTGATGAAAACTGTATTAGATGACATCAGTGTTACTCTCATTTCCACTGAAGAACAGATGCGGATGCATTTGATAACAGTGCAAAGATAACAAACACATTATTCATGGAGCAGTTATCAGCTGGTTGCAGTCACTGTATGACACAAAGACTAAATGTTATTTGAATTACACCCTTCTCATCACCACCTCCTCATCATCTGATTGTGACCACACAGAACCCTTCCTAAAACACTTGCTGACCTGGTGACCCGATAAATGATCTATAGCTACTGCTAATAAAATAACCGCAAACTGACTTCGCTAGGGGCGCCATACGGCTATTTAGGTTGCTGAAGGCGAACCTAAACCATCTACGTCCTGAAGTTTACTGAACGAAAACTTGACTAAAAGCTAAAACTTCTTACCTGTAGCTCACACCAAGCAACTTCCACGGTGGTCTCCGTATCCAATCCTTTGTAGACTGTCTTAAAGGACCCCCTTCCGATCTCAATGTTGAATTTCAGAAACCTTCCGTCAGGTGAAGTCGCCACCGCTTTAGTCTCAACCTCATCCTTTTCCTCCTGCTCGCGTTTGCTCCCCGACCTAGCTCTTGAAAGAGCAGCTTTCTTCTGGGTGCTTTCATCGTCGGAGTCCGAGCTGGCATCAGCCTCCTGCGCGCTGGGCTCCTCGGTGGCCCAGGTATCAGCCGGTCGCGGGTCCGAGTCTTGCGTCTCAGGTGGAGAGCTGGAGACAGGTGAAGTTGCAGGAGAAGAGTCGGTCTTTTTCTCCTCGTTGGCACCTTCCGATAAAATGTTGTCGGCTGACCACGAAAGAGTTTTTGTCAGAGGTGCTATGCTCTCTTGGGGCTCAACGTCCATGGTGTGGATTTTGTTAAACCTGTAGGCATTTCTCCTGGAGTTCGCCGAGTGTCTCCTCCGTCTCGGTGGCAGGCGCGCTGGGAAGAACGAGTCCGCGTCAAAACCCGCAGGCAACTTCGGGAAGCCAAGACCTGCCATGTCAACCTCAGCCTGTGACATTGTAGTAGATATCTGTGTAGTTAACATTAGAATGTCTTTGCGTTCCAGAAATTCTCCATAACAACTATGCGTTTATATTTAGCCCCAAAATACGCTCCAAAACATATCAACAGTTCAACAACGAACTTCTCTTATATTCTAAAGATATACAAATCAACGCGACAGTAAAATAAATGCGAACGCAAGTTAACGTTCTGTAGAAATAATACGCAAGTTATCAACTGTAGGTTAATAATTCGGTTATTGGAATAAAACGAATAGCATGCCGTGACATTCGAGCTCGTCCACGGAGCGCACGCTGTGGCTACCTTCGCTTTCCAAACGCAAGTGTCTAGTACGCTACTCTGCTGCTCTTGTTGCTCCTCCCCGTGGAAAAACACCTTAGTAATTAGTCTGTGAGGGACCACTAACAGTCAAGCTACAATGCCATAAATGCAGTCCCTCACGTCTCAGAAAGCTTACAGTTGTCTAATGGCAAGCTGTTGAAACATTTAATCTAAAAAAATATATATCTGTTTAATTGGTAACACATTAGTTAACATGAACTAAAAATGAACAATACTTCTACAGCATTAATGTTCATTTACTAATGCATTCTTAAAATCAGACGTTGTTTGTTAACATTAGGTAATGCACTGTGAACTAACATGAACTAACAATGAATGACTGTATTTTTATTAACTAACATTATCAAAGATTAATAAATAGTCTAATAAATGTATTCCCAGCTAACAAAAAAAGGTCCCCAGAACGTCCCCTAAATGGCCTCTGCGAACGTCAGCGTGTAGGGTCCCCGTTACGTCTAGCGGACGTTCACGGGGACGTTCACAGGGCGTGCGGCGGCCATTCGGGATGTTTAGGGGACTTTCACTTTAAATTCTCTGGATGTCATTTTATTTTACATTTAGGCTAATCAAAAACAACAAACACATTGTATCGAGCAAAATACCTTTATTTTAACTGAACATTTGTAAAGTTGCAGTGCTCTTTCCGTGTGTGAGTGTGGTTGCCATCTGTGGGGTTAGTCCGACGGCAATTCTTCCCGTTATCTTCTATCCTAAAACAACAAAATGAAAACATTCAGTAGTATTATGATTTTTTTTTATTTCTAGGACTATAGTTTGTCCATTGAAAAATAATTTGCAAAGACTGTTGAGAATTTTGATTTAGACCAGGTGGTCAGTAATTTAATGAATGAGGATATCCGTCCCAAATGTTTTTTCTTTTGCCGCATTGGCGTCTCTGTGTATTTTTACCACATGAAAATTAAATACCTAAGTTAAGTTTCTGTAAACATCATGTAGCTACATTTAATCATTTCACCTTTACATGCTAAGGTTAGCTTCAAAAAGTGTTCACATGCTAACGGTCAGCAGCCGTACACGACCGACAACTTCAGCAAACGTTTTAAAATGTTAACTTTTTAGTATTACGAGATACACAGTGATTACGGCAGCTACTGTCTATAAATATAAAAGTATAAATACCTTTTCGACCGACAAAAGCGAAAACAAAAGGCTGTGTCTGAAGAAATGACCGGGAGGACCGTTAACTGTCACTAGCAGCTGAGCGTTGCCATGGATACATGCGCGTAACCCTAAAGTGATGTCACTCAATCACGTGCTCATTTGATCTACACTTGCTTGTAGCCTATCTCCCAATGTGGCTATATTGTATTACACATTTAAATGCAAAAATAATAATTTTCCTAAGTATCTTTTCTTATTGGTTTACCAACAGTTTAATATGTAAATAGGTAGAATACATTTATTTGTCTTACCTGTGTTATTTTCCACTTTCTTTTCCATTCTTCATTTTCTTGGCTGCATTCATCACTCTATAACATACTTTTAGCGCAACCTAATTTTCTTCATGCATGGGGAATGCATAGAGCCTAATTGTAGCCTATGTTCAATTATATTATTGAAGGGTATCATGTTTTTGATGTTTAAATGACAGCCTAACTGCTAAAAACAGACTCATGATTTGATGACATCTTTAGTTACAGAAGTCCCTCCTATTTTCTTTTTCCAGAAATGCAAGTTATTACATTTTAACATTAACTTCATTATACAATTAATTCAAATCTATTACATTTACAATTAATTTAGCAGACACTTTTTATGATATGGAATTGATATGAGGGTTTCAGTCAGGTTTTTTTTTTTTTTTTTTTTTTGCTAATTATATAATAAATAGATAGAATAGAAAAATAATAGAGCAAGCTTAGATGCCTTTTTGTTTAATATATAATAAATAGAAAACAAATAAATAGAATGCAAAAATAGACGTCCCCCGAACGTCCGCCAGCGGACGTCAAAACGAGGACCAAATCCGGACGTCCTCCGAACGTCCGTCAGCGAACGTTATAAAGCGGACCTACTGCGGACCTTAACGGACGTTCGCAACGTCCGGGGGACGTCCCCATTTGCTGGGTTGTTCACTGTTTAGTCATGTTAGTTAATACATTAAAGTTAACAGATGACACCTTATAGTAAAGTGTTACCATTTCATTCAGAACTGTTTTTAATAACTAGTAGTTCTATGACAAGTATTTTTGACTTTCACTAGGTTCACTGTATAGTGCTTGTTGCCAAAGTGACTGTACAGTTGAAGTCAAAAGTTTACATACACCTTGCAGAATCTGCAAAATGTTAGTTTACCAAAATAAGAGGATCATACAAAATGTGTTTTTTTATTTAGTATTGACCTGAATAAGATATTTCAAATAAAAGATTTACATACGCTTGATTCTTAATACTGTTGTTTTTTGTTTGTTTCTTTGTTTCTTTTTTTTAATTTATTGATAGCTGTTCATGACTTCCTTCTTTGTCCTGAACAGTCAAACTGCCTGCTGTTCTTCAGAAAAATCCTTCAGGACCCACACATTCTTTGGTTTTTTAACATTTTTGTGTATTTGAACCCTTTCCAACAGTGATTGTATGATTTTGAGATCCATCTTTTCACACTGAGGACAACTGAGGGACTCATATGCAACTATTACAGAAGGTTCAAACGCTCACTGATGCTTCAGAAGAAAACACGGTGCATGAAGAGCTGGGGGGTTAAAATGTTTTGAATTTGAAGGGTAAATTTAATTTATTTTTTCTTCTGGGAAACATCTAAGTATCTTCTGTAGTTTCTGAAGGGCAGTACTAAATAAAAAAAATATTTATATTTAGGCAAAATAAGAAAAATATTCACATCTTCATTCGGTTCAAAAGTTTTCACCCTCGGCTCTTAATGCATTGTGTTTCCTTCTGAAGCATCAGTAAGCGTTTGTACCTTTTGTAATACTGAATTTAGGTCAGTACTAAATAAAAAATAACATGCATTTCTTATGATCCCTGTTATTTTGGTAAATTAATTACATTTTGCTGATTCTGCAAGGTGTATGTAAACTTTTGACTTCAACTGTAAAGTTCACCCTCGAAAGTTGATATCTAAGCACAGATAAAGAATGGAAAAGTTACTTGTTGCTATTGCTAAAGTGACTACTAGCAAATAAGTATAGTGAACAACTGAATCTAAAAAAAAAAAGCAGAAATAAAAATTCTATAAAAGATTTTACTTTTAAGAAATAAATGTTGAAACTGCTTGCCACATGCGATTGCATAAGTTACTTTGGGTTTGTCTGTTGCAAGATCATTAGAGTCAATCAGTCAAACTGGAGTGCAGGGAACCCCAGATCTTTGAAATCATGAAGTACAGAATTGAAGAAACAGCTGCTTAATGCAAATCCAAAAGGCAAGTATCAAAACCTCCCCATTTAAAAGTGAATGAACTGAACAGATGGAATTATTTCTCTGCGGTTCCCATGAGATTGATTAGTCAGAAACCTTGCTGACATTCATGTTATTAGTCAAGCTTAAAACTGTCATTCTGCACTGAGAATGATTAAATCCTGCTGTATTGCATTAGTCTGAAGCACATTCAAAAATTTAACTACATACAATTGAGGCCGAAACTAGAATCTGCAAAATGTTAATTATTTTATTAAAATAAGAGGTTTCACACAAAATGCATGCTATTTTTCATTCAGTACTGACCTGAATAAGATTTTACAAAAAAGGATGTTTACATATAGTCCACAAGACAAAATAATAGTTGAATTTATAAAAATGACCCTGTTCAAAAGTTTACATACAGTTAATACTGTGTTGTTGTTGTTGTTTTAGTGATAGTTGTTCATGAGTCTCTTGTTTGTCCTGACCAGTTCAACTGCTCACTGTTCTTCAGAAAAAATCCTTTAGATCCGACAAATTCTTTGGTTTTTCAGCATTTTTGTGTATTTGAACCCTTTCCAACAATGACTGTACGATTCTGAGATCCATCTTTTCACACTGAGGACAACTGAGGGACTCATATGCAACTATTACAGAAGGTTCAAATGCTCACCGATGCTTCAGAAGGGAAAATGATGCATTAAGAACCAGGGGGTGAAAACTTTTAGAACTTAAAGATCAGGGTAAAACTTATTTTGTTTTTTGAGAAACATGTCAGTATCTTCTGTAGCTTCTGAAGGGCAGTACTACATTAAAAAAATATGATATTTAGGCTAAATAAGAAAAATGTACACATCTTCATTCTGTTCAAAAGTTTTCACCCCCTCTTAATGCATCGTTTTTCCTTCTGAAGCAGCAGTGAGCATTTGAACCTTCTGTAATAGTTAAGTATGAGTCCCTCAGTTGTCCTCAGTGTGAAAAGATGGATCTCAAGATCTCATACTGTCATTGTCGGAAAGGGATCAAATACACTAAAATGATGAAAAAACAAAGAATTTGTGAAGAACAGTAGGCAGTTTATAGACTATATGTAAACATCTTTTATGTGAAATATCTTATTCTGGTCAGTACTAAGTAAAACATAACATGCTTTTTGTATGATCCCTCCTACTTTGGTAAAATAATTAACATTTTGCAGATTCTGCAAGGTGTATGTAAACTTTTGATCTCAGCTGTATTTAGGATGGAGTGGACCAAATAATTTAAGAATTTATATGCGAAACTATCAGTCAGTCATCCACTAATTTGAATACTAGGTAGGACTCCACGATCATGTTACAGTAGCTAGTACATAACAGAAACTAATAATAACTGATCAGCTGATGAGCAGTATCAGATTTGCAAAAACAGACATCAGGTGTAACTAAATCCTCTTCACGGCATGTTGATATAAGCTCAGACGTGTGCCACATTTAGCTACTCATCAGTATAGCTAAGAGGACTGTCTGGCAATATGACATAGTACATAACAAATGTTTATAATGGGTTTATGTGACTATTAATATTATCCCGTTCACATACAACAAGCATATATGGCATAGCAATACAAATAAACTTCTTGGTTACTTCTTTACTTTGTCTACTGACAATCAGTGAAACTTTTCCACACCAAGTCATGAATCTCTATAGGTTCACGGTGGCTACTTTAAGCAGCCTGTGTTTCTCTCGCTGTCAGTGTCTTTGTTATTATGGCTTAGTTTCCTAGCAATGCGCTGATGCCCAATTAAAGGACATGGACTGATTGTGATCACAGAGAAGCGTGAGGGTCTAGCCACTCAAGCATAGGTCATCAGCTTCCGACTGTTTGTGTTTCTATTGGCTTAAATACTCTAAGGATTAACTTTAAATCGGCATGTTCTCATCGCGGGCCACTGGGGAGGTTTCATCCACAGCAGCAGGTGACTTGACAACAGTGTTTATGTTGATTTTAGACAACAGAGATCACAGGAGTGATGAACACTCAGTGGCAATAGAACACGGATATATTTCTCATACTTTTTTAATTCTCAATTATGTCTTTTGCATTCCACAGGGAAGAAAACAAAATTATACAGGTTGGAAAATGATCATTTTAGGAATATTTCACCCCGAAATTTTAATTAGCTGACAGTGTACTCACTTTCAGGCTTTCCAAGATGTAGATGAGTTTGTTTGTCCATCAGAATAGATTTGAAGAAATTTAAATTACATCACTTGCTCACCACTGCAGTTAATGGGTGCCGTCAGAATGATAGTCCAAACACCTAATAAAAACATCACAATAATCCACAAGACCCCAGTCCATCAATTAACATCTAGTGAAGTGAAAAGCTGCGTTTGTATAAAACAAATTGATCATTAAGGTATTTTAACTTATCACTTCTGGCCAAAACACTAGTCTATAATCCATAATACTGATTCTTCCAGTGAAAAAATCCATCCTTTCTTGTCCACAGACATATTTGCACTTGTAAACAGTACCTGATCTATGCATATTTCTTTCCTGATTCAGATGAGATTACTTTTGTTCTAGAAAATGCAACATTATGTATAGAGGGCCAATATTTTTGGCACACTGGCCAAAAAGTAAGTGTCTAAATGATAGATTTATTAAAACATACAGTTTTTCATGTCACAAGATGCTAATTGAAGGACTAGAGTCATGTGGATTACTTGTTGATTATTGTAATGTTTTTATTAGCTGTTTGGACTCTCATTCTGACGGCACCCATTCACTGCAGTGGATCCATTGGCAAGCAAATAATGTAACGCTAAATTTTTCCAGATCTATTCTGTGATGAAGAAACCGCATATTTTCAGCAAATGTTAGTATTTGGTTGAACAATTCCTTTGACAAAAACTAAAATTAAAACTAAACCAGTAACAAAAAACATTGTTACTTAAATGTTAACTGTAATAAAACATAAAAAACTTATTTTATTTCAGCTAGTTTAACATGAAGTACTAAAATGACTAAACTGAAATCACAATTAATATTTATATAAATGCATACAACAACAAAATAAAATGAAAGCATAAAAAGAATATATATAAATATAATATAGAAAAAAAGTGTATATCTTTCAATTCTGACTTTATAACACAATTGTGAGTTTATATCATGCAATTCTGAAAAAAAGTCAGAATATAATATATATCTCAGACCGCTTGAGTGTGATACCGCATGGCTAATGCCTGAAGCTATGACAGGTGTCACGTGACACAAACTCAAAAGAACGACGTGTGTGTGTGTGTGTGTGTGTGTGCTTATCAGTATGAACATATTGCTGCTTCGTGAGCAGCTGGGCCTCTCTGCCTCCACTCGGTACTAATCAACCCCTCCCCCTACAAGACTTTTGCCGAATCATATCTCACATTAAGAACAGCTTGTTGGATTGCGAGACAACATAAACACGCAACAGAAGCGGGTCATGTGAGAGACGAGATGATGATGTTATTCTCACGAAATAGTGATGGCCCTCATTAGCTTTCTGCCCTCACGCTTTATCTCTGTGCTGGGTGTGTGTGAAGGGCATATGTTCAGAAACAGGTAGATTATTTAAAAGAATAACAAGCTTCCAGCAAAATGCATAAACGCTGGGGATAGTTTACATGCATAGAGGAGTCGTCCTATGCATGCATTTACGATCAAACATTACCACAAAAAAGAAAAAAACACACTTGCCCCTTCTTTTTCTTTTAAATAATAATAATAAATTGTATTAACACATAATTACTTTATTTATTGCCATGCTAGTATTAATAATGATACAATAGTATACAACTAAACATTTTACAAAATTAAAATGACTAGATCAAATCTTTCAGTGTAATATTTGATAGAAATTCTAAACTTTTCCTATGTGAAACCTGTGAAAAAAATCATCTGCTAATGAAATTTCTCAATACATTTGCCTACTCCCTATAGAAGTCCATTTCTACCACTGAATAAAAAAAAGGTAACTGTGAGTTTTTATCTCACAATTCTGACTATTTTTCTCAGGATTGCATGATACAAACTCACAATTGCGGGAAATAAAGTCAGAATTGTGAGCTCAGAATTTTTTTTCGCAATTGCAACTTTCTCGCAATTCAGTCTTTTTTCTCAGAATTGAGATATAAACTTGCAATTACGAGTTATAAAGTCCAATTCTGAGGGGGAAAAAAGACTGTTTATATCTCACAATTCTGACTTAACTCACAACTGCATGTTATAAATGCAGAATTGTGAAATATAAACTCGCAATTTTAAGAAAAAAGTCAATTCTGACTTTATTTCTCAGAATTGCAAGTTTATTTCTCAGAATTGCGAGTATGTCTCACAATTATGACTTTAAAACTCGCAATTGCGAGTTTATATCATGCAATTCTGACAAAAAAAGACAGAATTGTGAGTTTATATCTTGCAGTTCTGACTTTATAACTTTCAGTTGCAAGCTTATATCACGTAATTCTGACTTAATTTCTCAGAATTGCGAGTTTATATCATGCAATTCTGACTTTATAACTTTCAGTTGCAAGTTTATATCACAGTTCTGAGAAAAAAATAAATAAAATGGCTCGACATAAACTCGCAATTGTGAGAAAAAAGTCAGAATTGTGAGATAAAAAGTTGCAATTACCTTTTTTATTTTTTATTCAGTGGCGGAACTGGGCTATTCTCCACCTTTTCATAAAAAAAGCAAATATATTGTGCATTTTTAATTCATATATATGACCCTGGACCACAAAACCAGTCTTAAGTAGGCTAGCACGGGTATATTTGTAGCAATAGCCAAAAATACATTGTATGGGTCAAAATTATCGATTTTCCTTTTATGCCAAAAATCATTAGCATATTAAGTAAAAATCATGTTTCATGAAGATATTTTGTACATTTTCTACCATAAATATATAAAAACTTGATTTTTGATTAGTAATATGCATTGCTAAGAACTTCATTTGGACAACTTTTAAGGCGATTTTCTCAATATTTGGATTTTTTTGCACCCTCAGATTCCAGGTTTTCAAATAGTTGTATCTCAGACAAACATTGATATATTGTTTGTTAAAATAGGACAATGGAAAGCTTATTTACTCAGCTTTCAGATGTAATTTCGACATATTTACACTTACGACTGGTTTTGTGGTCCAGGGTCAGGGTCATATATATATATATATATATATATATATATATATATATATATATATATATAGTTATAGATTCTTGTTTAATATTTATGTAATACTTGAGCTATAACTTTGTTTGAATTGTTGTTTTGTGGTGGCAATACAGGTTAATAAGTTAATAAGCATTTTTTTCTTCAAAATAAAATCATGTTTCATGCTTGATTCATATTGTTTATATCTTGTTAAAATATTGTTTTAATAGTTTCTTGATTGGCTCCTACTCACTTTCATAAATGCCTCACTGTATACCAGATTCTGGCCTTTTTTTAAAGGAAAGGAGGAAAAATTCTAAATTAATTTAACCAATATTACACTACAACTGATAAAAAATACATTTAAAATTAAAATTATGCCAGCTGGAATATTCCTTTAACAACCCCAGTAATAATATTATCAGAGTGGAGAATGTTGCAAAAGTTAAATTTAACATAGCTCTATGGCACACAGATTGCAGACCTTAGGATTGTTAAATACATTATGTACAATTTTTCATTATGACATTTGTGACCCTGGATCACAAAACCAGTCTTAAGTAGCACGAATATATTTGTATACATTGCATGGGTCAAAATGATACATTTTTCTTTGATGCCAAAAAATCATTAGGATATTTAAAGAAGAGAAGTCAAGATATTTAGTAAATTTCCCACCATAAATATATCAAAACTTAATTTTTGATTAGTAATATGCATTGCTAAGAACTTAATTTAGACAACTTTAAAGGTGATTTTCTCAATATTTAGTTTTGTTTTTTTAAATTAATCTCAATTTAAAAAAAATTACCCTTATGACTGGTTTTGTGGTCCAGGGTCACATTTGTTATGAAATTTCCTAGAGTTCTTAAAGACTCTAAAAACAGCCTTCTATGTCGCTAGTCAAGGTACAGTGTGTCCTGTTATCAAGATATGCCTGCCCTGTACACTTTATAAACAAACCAGCTCCTATCACCTCCTACTAATGTGTCTTCACATACTGCCATCTAGTGGAATACAATAGAATACTGTAAAATGGACAGTTCTGAAATATACAATAGCAATATATACGAAACCTTTCAATGTTGATCAACATAGGTTTTTATTCTATTTTAAACCACAGCAACTAACATAAGAAAAGCAGACAAGGAACGACTAATATCAATAAATATATAATGAAATCATTCCTGAGTGCAAAATGCAACAGTTAACAAGTGCACAAGGGCATTTTGGTTTGTGCCATATAATTTGGCCACTCGAAAATGTGTTCATTGATACTGAATGCAAGAGGTCCACAGTCTTAAACATCAAGACAAATGGTAGGATTGCAAAACTGGTATCACTGAAACAGAGGAGCACCTAAGAGTTGGCCCCCGTCCGAGGCCCTTTCATGACGAAGACTTTTGCTTCCTCATCAATCTCATCCATGATTCTCTCCTGCCTCACTGAGAGAATAGTGTAGCTGACTGATGGAGGGGTTAAGGACATTAGGTTATGACTTATGATATTATTTTGGTATAAGCTGAACAACTACAGGCTATTTATGTCCTTATTCGCCTGAAAATGTGCTAATAACATTTAACAGAAACACAAACGTTTACTACGGTAAATAATACCTAATAAAAAAAATTTGTCCCATATGTTAATATTATATATACCATATATACATTTAATGTGCAAAGTGATGTTTACCACTAACTTAATCAAAATAAAACAGTCATGACACTCTGAAGGATACATAGGCCCACCACAAAGGCTCCGATGGTCAGGCCCGTGATCAAATTACGGCTTCGCAGTTGTTTTGAGTGCCTCTTAAAGTATTCCAATTCCTGCTGTCTTTTAAGGAGCTGTTTCTGCGCAGGTGTAAGAGGTTTTTGCGCTGTTGAGGACGCGTCCGGAGTCTTGCCCTCCATGTTTCTCTCGTCTTCTTTGACGTTTTACGCTGCACCAATCAAATAATTCATTTGCGGATGCGTCAGATGCTTTGACGCGAACAACCAGGAGGTGACGCTGTAAGTATGAGGAATTTTTTGGCTAGGACTTTTCATTCTGTTGACAGACACACAGGCAACCCAAAATGTAGTCTGACACCTTGAACATTTCTCACATTATTACAGTTTATTCGCTGTCGTTTAGAAAAAGGTAATTAAATATGACAAGAACTCAGAGTTAAACTGTGTCAGAACAAATTCATCTTGATAATGTCAGATAACTTTGATAGAAAGGTATGTAATGGATTACAAACGGCCCAAAATTCAGACAAAAGTTAGCATGACAATATTTACACAACTATCAATACTTCGTTACCAAGAGATGCTTAATTTTGTTCAGTCTGTTGTGTAAAAAGGTCGCGTTTGCAATTAAAGAAAAAACACTTAAGCAAAACATGGTTATGTCAGTGTCTCAGTAATTTTTGGTCCCTATTTGTATTTTGTATCAGTTTTATTGGTAGTCCACTGTATCAAGAATTTTTGGGTATATGTCACAGTTTACTTTATTTTGCTATCCTTACTTACTTACATAAATGAACTATAGTGTCCTGCACACACTAGTAAAAAAATACATAAATTATAACAAAAATTATATCTGGGTTGACTGTATATGTCAGGCCCTCTTTTAATCGACTGCTATTTCACTACATACAGTGCCTTGTGAAAATATTCATACCCCGTCATTTTTTCACATTTTGTAATGTTGCTGCCTTATGTTAAACTACTTTAAATTACTTTTTTCCCCCACATCAATCTACACTCCCTACTCCATAATGGCAAAGCAAAAAATAGGTTTTTAACATCTGTGCAAATTTATTAAAAATAAAAAAACTGAAAAGATCCCGTTGCATAAGTATTCATACCCTTTTCCGGGACACTCGAAATTTAGCTCAGGAGCATTCATATTGCTTCTAGATGTTACTACACTTCGAGTGGAGTTAAACTGTGGCAAATTCATTTGAATGAGTATGATTTAGAAAGGCACACACCTCTCAGAAAAGGTCTAACAGCTGAAAATGCATATCAGAGCAAAAACCAAGTCCTGAGGTCAAGATAACTGCCTGTAGAGCTCAGTGACAGACTTGCGTTAAGGCAATGATCTAGGGAAGAGTTCAGAAAAAAATCTGCTGCATTGAAGGTTGACAGAAGCGTTATCCATAATGGAAGACGATTGGAACAACTAGGACTCTAGAAAATGTCTGCCAGCCCCCATCCAAGCTGACAGAGCTTGAGAGGTGAAAAGGTGAGGCAAAGAATGGCAGATAATTGCCAAATGCAGATGTGCAAAGCTTGTCACATCATACCCAAAAAGACTTGAGGCTGTAAAAGTGCTTCAACTATGTACAGTACTGAGTTAAGGGTATGAATACTTGTTCAATGTACCTATTCCAGTGTTTCATTTTTAATAAATTTGTAAAATTTGCAAATCTGGTTTTTGCTTTGTCATTACTATGGTGAATGGAGTGTAAATTGATGTGGGGGAAAACTAATTTAAAGCAGTTTAACATAATGCTGCAACAAAACAAAATGTGAAAAAAAGAAGGGGTATGAATACTTTTGCAAGGCACTGTATGTCACCCTGGATCACAAAACCAGCCATAAGTGTCAATTTTTCATTAAACATCATCTGAAGACTGAATAAATAAGCTTTCTGGTTTGTTAGGATAGGATAATATTTGGCCGAGATACAACTATTTGAAAATCTTGAACCTGAGGGTGCAAAAAAAAAAAAATCTAAATATTGAGAAAATTGCCTTTAAAGATGTCCAAATGAAGTTACTAGCAATGCATATAACTACTCAAAAATGAAGTTTTGATATATTTATGGTAGGAAATTTACAAAATATCTTCATGGAACACAACCTTTACAGAACATTCTAATGATTTTGGCATAAAAGAAAAATCTATAATTTTGACCCATACAATGCATTTTTGGCTATTGCTACAAATATACCTGTGGTCCAGGGTCACATATATGACCAAATCTAAAATTTAAAACTTATTTTCCCAAAGGGAAAATATTTCACAAAATTTTGCTCTGGACTTATAATTCTTTTGTTTTTGTTTTTTCTCATTTCTCATGTGTAACAGTTACACACTATACATGACTTCTGAGTAAGACTCTTATTTTAGTCCATAAAAAGGATACCAGATAGCTGAATCTCCTGTCTGCATAAAAAATGTACCCTAGAGTACTAATACTAATGACTTTGACCAGTATATAGCATAGTATACCGTAATGTAATATGTAAAGAATAAAGAATAAAAAAAGTGGCCAAACGGTAATTGAAAGCTGGAAAATATTTCAGGGAACAGTAAACAAAGACAAGAACCAAAGAGTGAAAATGAAGAAACCGTATTTATTTATAATTTCTCACATTGTATGTATCTATAGTCCAGTGATAATATTGGTTCTCTACAATAAATTGCTGTACACACTTTATCTGACTTATAAAACCTTGTATATATGTACTCTTATAATATGAAAAACATTTTTGGTTTTATTGTAACTATTTCCTAAATATCAGTAATTACCAGTGTAAAAACTATGCACATATTTGCATAACATTAAATATGGTGTATCTGTTTTATTTACAGAATGTTTCTCTCTGTAATAAAATGAAGTTGCCAATTATTTCTTAACCATATTTTTATATAAACAACATATTTAAAATATGTACAGCTTTAGTCTACATCCATAGTTTTTAACATGCAATGCAAATCCATATTTTACTTTACTGCAAAAACGGTTCATTATATTCTTTTCATACTTCTATACATTGTACTGCCAGCATTTTAAAACAACATTTCATCTTAGAGACCAAAGACAGTGAAAAATATTAGTCATACAGTTGATTAATAAAACATTTTTTCTCACTCTAAGTGCTCCCTCCATATTGGTGATCAAGCACACAAGTCCAGGGTTTCATCATCAAGATCTTTGCTCAGAGAAAAATTACAAATCAACCAAATGTCCATCCACACTTTGTGAAGGACATTTACTTGTTCATTCAACATTTGCACTATAATCACAAAGGAAAGAGCTTGTTTGGCTAACTGAAGAATGTTGTTGTTCCACAGGAACAGTTTTGGTGAGTAACAATAATATACACTATATTATTCAGTAACATGTACAAGTGTGTGCTCTGTATGTCTAATACCTTTAAAGCAATTGTTGTAAGTTATTTCTTATTGAGGGCTTTCAACTCAATCATAACATTTTGACAAATTACCAATTTTCTTTTTTTATCAGATCCATTTGATCATGTCGGCAGATGATCCCTTCGGCTTTTTGTTCTCTAGATTTCAGCAGTACCAAAAACAGATTGCATTTAAGAACAAGGCAGTTTCTTGAGGTTTCACAATGCTTGGGACAGTCAATGTCCAATGTCCAGTAGACAGAAAACAGTCAGTAACCTTGTTTGTTTGGGAATATCAGAAGATGTGATGGTTGTGTTCTCTTCCTTTCCAACAGGTGATTTCATTTGGTTTGGAAGAGCTCATTGAACTCGTTGAGAATGAGCTCCACGATCTGGTTCTGGAAGACCATGTGCATGGTGATGTTGGACTCCTCCTGTGGCCTCAGCAACGTCGGGCCGAACACGATGGCCATACTTTGGATAGACATGCGGTTCAGCTCACCATGTTCAATCACTCTGTAGGACAAGATGGGTAAATGGTCAAAATTGCTTTTCAGTAAATAGAGTGAGGATGCATTTAGTACTTCTACAGATTTGTGACAAAAATGGTCAGCACTGACATACTACATTGAAACTAATGCCTCGTTTCCACTGAGTGGTACGGTACAGTACGGTACAGTACGGTACGGGTCGGGTCGGAAAACCATGAATTGGCTAGCGTTTCCACTGCCGACAGTACCCTTACTTGATAGGCGTGGTGTATGCCGGAAAGTAGTGATAACGTCACTTGATAGACGTGGTGTATGACGGAAAGTAGTGATAACGTCACTTGATAGACGTGGTGTATGACGGAAAGTAGCTTGACGTCATTCTCGCGCAAAGAAGAAAGCTAAGACCGCAAACATCAATGGAGGACATTCGTGAGTTATGTTTCGCGGTGGCATTGTTTTGCAAGGTGTTGTGTGTGTTTTAAAAATGGCGCCTCTTGTGTTGCGTTGTCGTTCTGTAGCACGCGCAAGTGACGATTCTCTGTCAACCAATCAACGCTCTGCAGTGAGTCTAGCTCCACCCTTTAGTACCGTTCCACTGTGCTAGGTACCACAACGGAAGGGTACCCAAAAAGTGGTACGGTACAGTTCGGCATTTTGGTACCATTCACAACTTTTGATAGTGGAAACGCAAATAAATGCGTACCGTTCCGTTCCGTACCGTACCGTACCGCTCAGTGGAAACGAGGCATAAGTGAAAAATAGGTCCATACTTGCGAAGATGTTTGAAGAGAACTTCCATGGTGTCATGGTTGGGCAAAGGCAGGTTTCTCACTAGATCTCGAATATAGGACACTTTCTGGCTGTAGTCACTCATTTCTAGAAAACAAATACAATTCTTAAGGTCTTAAACATGCACAAATGAGGTTTTGGTCTTGGAAATTAAACAGTGTATTGTTTTTGTAGATACTCCCTAGAGTTTCCATAATAGTCAAGTGGAATCATGAATCATACATTTCAGAGTTCATGATGCTATTGCATCGTTTAGAAAAGAACCGTAGCCAAATCAAATAGCTGTCAGAGCAAATATACATCAATAGTTTTCATGTCAAAAATATATTACTTTTATTTACTCTTATGAAAGAAGTGGTCTATTAGGTACACTACCAGTCAAAAGTTTTTGGACCGTAAGATTTTAAAGAAGTCTCTTCTGCTCACCAAGCCTGCATTTATTTGATCTAAAATACAGAAAAGACAGTTATATAGTGAAATATTTTTACTATTTATAATAACTGGTTTTTATTTGAATATATTTTAAAATGTAATTTATTCCTGTGATCAAAGCAAAATTTTCAGCATCATTTCTGCAGTCTTGATCACATGATCCTTCAGAAATCATTGTGCTGATTTATTATTAGAATGATAAGTATTTACAACAGGTGAGTACTTTTGTAATTATTTAATGAATAGAAAGATCCAAAAGTCAGCATTTATTTAAAATAAAAAGCAAGAAATTCAAAAGCTTGGAGTCAGTATAAGTTTTTTTTTCATAGTTGCTAAATAAAACTTTTATTTAGCAAGTATGCTTTCAGTTTTTGTTTTAAAGTGATGATAAAGACATTTATAATGTTACAAAAGATTTCTATTTCAGATAAATGCTGTTCTTCTGAACCTTTTATTCATCAAAGAAACCTGGAAAAATCTACTCAGCTGTTTTCAAAATAATAATAATAATAATAATAATAATAAATGTTTTTGTTAGCACCAAATCAGAATATTAGCATGATTTCTGAAGGATCATGTGACTGGAGTAATGATGCTAAAAATTCAGCTTTGAAATCACAGGAATAAATTACATTTTAAAAAATATTCAAACAGAAAACAGTTATATTAAATGGTAAAAACATTTCCAAATTGTACCGTTTTTGCTGTACTTTGGATCAAGTAAATACAGGCTTGGTGAGCAAAAGAGACTTCATAAAAAAAAAAAAAACAAACATTAGAAATCTTGACTGGTAGTGTATTTCACGAGTTCGCGCTTACATATAATTAGCCGGAGAATAGAAATGCATGTTTGGCGTGCTGTCCGGTGAAGGGCTCCGAGCTCGGGGATGGCCCGAACCCAGAGTACCCCCCAATAGGAGTAGTGAGAACTCGGAGTGAGGAGATGGGGTGGTGGAGGGTTACTGATAAACCATCAAGTGAATGGAGGTGAGTCAGCTGTATTTAACCTATGGCGCTGATTGACTTGAGTGGGCTCCTCTTGTGCTGTTTACGCTAAGTATCTGACGCGCTTCTCCCGAACTTTGTTAATGAAACATCATTTCACGAGTTCGCGCTTACATATAATTAGCCGGAGAATAGAAATGCATGTTTGGCGTGCTGTCCGGTGAAGGGCTCCGAGCTCGGGGATGGCCCGAACCCAGAGTACCCCCCAAAAAGCAAATAGATAGAAGGACAGCCGCCGGATTAAAGACACCCCCCAAAATAGGCACTAATGTGACGGGGGCTGATGATCGGGAAGTTGGCAGGTAGGCAGGCCAGAGTGCTCTGGTTTGAGGCTACAGTCAGGTAGGCCCTGCCGGCTGTTGATGTTGAAGTACGTGATTTGGGGTCGGAAGGACTACTGAGATGATAGGCGGGAGATTATGGCACGCGGCGTTGGATAGATGAGTCTCGCTTGTGGGCGGCGAGTATGTAGGCCCGACCGGGAGGGCTCTCACCGGCGGGGAGGCAGAATGAAAAGCCCGCCTGGGAGGGCTCTCTTGGCAACGATGGGAGATCAAGACTCCTAGCGTTGCACCAGGCGGGGGGAAGGGAGAGTTTAGCCCCTGGGTGGGGGGGATGAGAGAAAAACCTGCCTGGGAGGGCTCTCATGGCAATGATAGGAGATCAAGACTCCTAGCATTGCACCAGGCAGGGTGAAGGCGTAGCGTTTGGCCCGCCCGCTGGGTGGGAAGGGGAAAATGAACGAACCTGCCTGGGAGGGCTCTCATGGCAATGATAGGAGATCGACTCCTAGCATTGCACCAGGCAGGGTGAAGGCGTAGCGTTTGGCCCGCCCGCTGGGTGGGAAGGGGAAAATGAACGAACCTGCCTGGGAGGGCTCTCATGGCAATGATAGGAGATCGACTCCTAGCATTGCACCAGGCAGGGGGAAGGTGTAACGTTTGGCCCGCCCGCTGGGTGGGAAGGGAAAAATGAACGAACCTGCCTGGGAGGGCTCTCATGGCAATGATAGGAGATCAAGACTCCTAGCATTGCACCAGGCGGGGGGAGGAGGCGTAGAGTTTGGCCCACCAGGCGGGAATGGAAAACTTGCCTGGAAGGGCTCTCGTGGCAATGATAGGAGATCAAGACTCCTAGCATTGCACCAGGCGGGGGGAGGAGGCGTAGAGTTTGGCCCACCAGGCGGGAATGGAAAACTTGCCTGGAAGGGCTCTCGTGGCAATGATGGGAGATCACGGCGCTTAGCATTGCATCGGACAGAGGAAGGCATAGCGCTTGGCCCGCTGGGCGGGAGGCGGAAAGACAAGCCCGCCTGGGAGGGCTCTCATGGCAGCTATGGAGATTAAGACTCCTAGCGTTGCACCAGGCGGGGGGAGGAGGCATAGAGTCTGGCCGGCCGGGCGGGAAGGGAAAGTGAAAGAACCTGCCTGGGAGGGCTCTCATGGCAATAATGGGAGATCAAGACTCCTAGTGTTGCACCAGGCAGGGGAAGGTGTAGGGTTAGGCCCGCCGGGCCGGGAGGGAGAAAAGACCCGCCTGGGAGGGCTCTCATGGCAACGATGGGAGATCAAGACTCCTAGCATTGCACCAGGCGGGGGGGGGGGGGATAGGGAGACCTGGAGTGGGAAGGTTACTTTGGATGGCTTATGGGCCGATGAGGGTTTTGTGGGCTTCTTTGATATGTCACTGGCTAGTTCTGATTTAGCTCTGAAAGGCTTCTGATGTCCATCTTCCTAGGGTTTGGATCTGCTGTTTGGAGAGGCCTTTCTGGGCTGCTGATGTTGCTGCCCCGATGCGAAAAGAGTGGATTGAGAAATTTCCTGCTAGGATGCCTGATGATTGCAGGACGGACTTGAGATGTTTTTTGGAACCAGAAGCTATTAGCAGGTCTTTTGGCTTCGTCTAAGAACAAGGGCTCGCGGGGGGATTTAGCCTGGGTATTTCTGAGGCAGAGAAACTGAAGGATGGACTGGTAGGGTTGGATTGGAGAAGGGAGGTTGAAGATGTAGATGAGGTGGCCTTTTTTGGCTTGGTCTGTCTTGCTTTGTTTAATTAGGAAGGAAATTGTACCGTTATCGTGTACTGTTAAATCTGAAATGGTGGGGTTGGTATTTGGATCAAATTTAGAAGAGATGGTGAGTTCCAAGCATCTGAGGAACCCGAAGAAGGCTAAAATGAACATGGCATCGACTGTCCGGGCAGTACTGAGAGGCTGGTAACTGGTGCGGAGTGTGTGTGAGAGGATGTCTAGCATTATGGGAAGTCTAGGGTAGGGCCGGGTGGGCCTGGATCGTTGAAACCCCTGATCAGTAGAGAGGTTTGTGAGTTATTTATTTCGGGAGAGGGTGCCCCGAACATCAGCTTGTGGAAAAATTGAATGCGCTCAGGTAGCCCTTGATGGGCCCGGCTTGGAGTCCCTTGATCCTGTCGAGAAAAGAGATGAATGAGGTGATTGAGAGTAGGGAAAAAATCCAGGAAGGGTGTGTTGTATGAGAGGTAGAAAGCTTTGAAGCATTTCCACGCAGTTATGTATGACTGGAGGGTTCATGGAGAGAATGCTTGGAGGATGGTGTTGAGGGACGCGTCGAGGAGGGGTTTCAGTGGGTGGTTTAGGGGAATCTTAATCCTGAATAATGAGGAACTGGAGTTGGGGATTGTTCCGCCTCTGGAGCCAGCATCCTGAATTTCTGCCAGTATCTGTGCTCGGATGCTGTGGGCCACTTGGGGAGGCTCTGAAGCTGTGGCATTTGATGGCATGGGCATTGGTGTTGCAGTGAAGAGCGAGTACTGTGGTTGGAGGAGTGAGCTGTAGGAGGCTGGTGGAGGGGCTGTGTGAGACAGCCAGTGCGACCAGGCGCTCGCTTGAGCTGCGAGCCCCGAGCTGACGGCAGAGGGAGGCGGGGCTGTGTGTGACAGCCAGTGCGGCCAGGTGCTCGCTTGAGCTGCGAGCCCCGAGCTGACGGCAGCGGGAGGCGGGGCTGTGTGTGACAGCCAGTGCGGCCAGGTGCTCGCTTGAGCTGGGAGATCCGAGCTGACGGCAGCGGGAGGCGGGGCTGTGTGAGGCGGCAAGTGCGGCCAAGCACTCGCTTGAGCTGCGAGATCCGAGCTGACATGAGCTGGAGGCGGGGCTGTGTGTGACAGCCAGTGCGGCCAAGTGCTCGCTTGAGCTGCGAGATCCGAGCTGACGGCAGCGGGAGGCGGGGCTGTGTGAGGCGGCAAGTGCGGCCAAGCACTCGCTTGAGCTGCGAGATCCGAGCTGACATGAGCTGGAGGCGGGGCTGTGTGTGACAGCCAGTGTGGCCAGGTGCTCGCTTGAGCTGCGAGATCCGAGCTGACGGCAGCGGGAGGCGGGGCTGTGTGAGGCGGCAAGTGCGGCCAAGCACTCGCTTGAGCTGCGAGATCCGAGCTGACATGAGCTGGAGGCGGGGCTGTGTGTGACAGCCAGTGTGGCCAGGTGCTCGCTTGAGCTGCGAGATCCGAGCTGACGGCAGCGGGAGGCGGGGCTGTGTGAGGCGGCCATTGTGGCCAAGCGCTCGCTTGAGCTTCGAGCTCCGAGCTGCCGGGGGCGGGCGGCGGAGCTGAGACTGGTGGCCAAGCGCTTGCTTGGGCTGCAAACTCCACGAGAAAGAAGTTGGTGGCCAGGGCTGCGATTGGCAGACGAAGCGGCCGAATGCTGGCTTGGGCTGCGGGCCCAGGCATTGCTTGAGGAGGAGCTGCGGTGGAGGGCTGGGCTGCGGCCATTGTTCTGTGTAGGGTTGTTTGATTCCGAAATTTTTGGAATCAATTTCGATTCCTGGTTCAGAATCGATTTCCTCACTGTTGTTTTCAATTCTTGCCATTTAAATTGGAGGAAGCTAATTTTGCAATGACTGCAGGATATTGAAGTCAAAGAAAGTAGCTTTCTCATAATATGAAGCTTCATTGTAAAAATATGAAAATGTACAATATTTTTGTAGCTCTGACAGATTTTAAATTGTAATTTGTCTGCATTGCCCATGGAATTAGTCATAACCCAGGGCTCAGCAGTGGACATGCATTTATTGCAATACTAAAACAAGTCATGAAGTGTCTAATGTCCACAGTTCAGCTGAATGATATTTACTTTAACAGTATGCGTCGCACAAAATTAGCAAACGATACAGTGAAACAAAATAAACAACTTTAACAACAACACTAATGTTAGAGCTTGTGGATTAGCTGTCAATCAGGTGCGCTCTAGAGACCACTGATTGGTGCTCTCTGCATTTTCTTTCAGAATTATCATTGGCTGATAAAGGTTAAAGATAGCATTTATATATAGGGTGTAAATAAGATGACGTCATTCACGTCTATTCCGTCGTGCAGCGCTCAAATTTGTGGACAATTATCAGTGAGCAAGAGCCGAATTAATGGGTGTTTCAGACGAGCTCTGTAATGATCGTTTCATTCAGTTTATTTTCATGAATCGCCGAAAACGTTCGGCAACATTTGATGACTAGCAGCTGAGATATGCAGCCTTCGTGGGATGCAGTCTTTCGTTTGACAGGCATCTATATACATAGATATAAGTTGTTGAACGGAACACGGCTCTGAATAAGGAGTCAATTCCCCTTGATGGGATCGATTCCAAACTTTGGAATCGACTCTCAATTCCTAATGCTTCGGAATCGATTCTTTGGATTATTGTACAAGTTAAATAATTCTGTTTTGTTTAACTTGCGTGAAGGCTGGACATCGGATTTTGCCAGCGCTAGTTTCATACTCGCCATGGTCCGTTTCTCTATGGGCGGAATTGATTGCCTGACCGAGCGGATGATGCTGGGGAATCGGCTGGTGTTCTCGCCGATGGAGGCGAGGGCAGGCCGAGGCGTTGTGAGGCGGTCCGGGCCGAGCAGCGGCCGCGAGATGAGGCCTGGGGCTCAATTGAAGCGAAATGCGGGGAAGACACGGTCCTGGAGCCGGCCGGAGGAGAGTCGGAATCGTCTTCTTTTGTGGCAGTTTGTCTTTGCGACGTAGTAGCGGACAGGCGAACCAGTTACTGATAAACCATCAAGTGAATGGAGGTGAGTCAGCTGTATTTAACCTATGGCGCTGATTGACTTGAGTGGGCTCCTCTTGTGCTGTTTACGCTAAGTATCTGACGCGCTTCTCCCGAACTTTGTTAATGAAACATCATATATCGTGTCAAAACTTAAAGGGATAGTCCACCCAAAAACAGTGGGGAAAATGTTGTCATCATTTACCCAACATTTTTCCAAACGTGTATGAGTTTCTTTCTTCTGCTGAACACAAAAGAAGATATTTCTAAAAAATGTTGGTGGCCAAAGTTTCTGGTAGCCATTGGTTTTGACAGTATGGAAAAAATACTATGATAGTCAATGGCTACAAGCAAATGTTTGCTTACCAGCATTCTTTAGAATATCTTTCTTTGTGTTCAACAAATTTAGTACAACATGATGGTGAGTGAATGATGTCCCTTCAAGCCAAAAAGCAATCAATTTAAAACAAAAAAGCATTGATTTCATTCTCTAAAATAGCACAGTAACACTTACGAATGGCAGCGATGAACCTATCAAAAAAGCTGAAGGGGAAAAGAGGCTCAGGAAGTTCACGTAAGAAAAGTTTCAAAGCTCCTGCGATCACATGGATCTCTTCCCACTGCCCGTCCTCTAGATCCAGATCCTCTTCTACAGAAAGAAAGCAATATACAGTTTTACCATATATAGTCAATAAAACAGTACTGTTCTACCACTGCTATGATAGAAACATAAAGAAATAAATAAATAGATTCCACATGAGTTTGTGATTTTACAGCAGTAACCATGTATAGTAATCATTCATCATTCATTCTATCATTAATATTATGTGTATAGCTATTTACCATAAAAAATAAGCTTTCAATTTGACATCTAAAATAATCCTCCTTGTTAGAAGGTTTTAAAACATCGCTTAACAACTATCACTGTAGTAATTTAGGTGTTTTAGCAGATTGTTGTTTATTTCAGCATTCTGGTGGATGTATAAGGTTCAAGGGTTGAAAGCACAGGGGTAGCTCACCCACAAAATGCAAATTCTGTCATTAATCAATCACCGACATGTCGTCTTCAGAATGCAAATTAAGATATTTTTCATGATATTTTTGATTTTTGGACCTGGGAACATTTCAGTTGCTTTGCTGTCTATGCAGGATCAGAAAGCTCTCGGATGTCATCAGAAATATCTTAATTTGTGTTCTTAAGATGAACAAAGTACTTACGGGTTTGGAACGACATGACGGTGAGTTATTAATGACAGAATTTTAATTTTTGCATAAACTATCCCTTTAAAGTACACTGTAAAACATTTTCACCAGTTTCAACTTAAGAACTTAAGTTTAGCAGCTGCCTTTAGATTTTAAGTTAAATCAACTTAAGTCATTTAAACAAGTTATATCAACTCATTTTTATTGGAATTATTAAAATAACTAAATACGTTAAAATAACTTCTAGTTTTAAGCTGATTTAACTTAAAAACTTAAGGCAGCTGCTAAACTTAAGTTTTCAAGTTGAAACTGGTGAAAACTTTTTACAGTGTAAGTGTGATGATGTGTCTAGCTCTTGTTTACCATGATCAGCTTTATATCGCAGCTTCTGGATGACAGCCAGGTTCCCGCTCACTCTGTAGATTCCATCTATTTTCAGACCTGCACCAGGCAAACAGACACTGGCCTTTTGAATAACTTTTCTTACGTAGGAACTCGCAAACAGACCCCAAAAAGAAACGCTTACCCCTTTTCTCAACAGATCTGATACATTTTTCCATAAACTTCGGCACGGTTGTGTTTTCCCGATGACAGAGAGTGTCTAGGTGGCAGCCAAACACATTCTCTGTAAACAAAGACAAACTAAAGGTCAGAATGGTTTACTGTGAATACAAGTCCTCAAGTCTCACTCAGGATTTGCATTGATATCTGCTTGAATTCTTTGAAAGTAAGTCTTCAGTATTTATGGACTGCACTTTCATCACAGCAAAAGTTCAGGTACAAACCTTTGATGTAGCCCTTCTCTTTGACTGACTGCAGGGTGGGCCGCCGCTGGAGGAACTTGCGTAGCTTGGTACGAACACGGCCCTGTTCTATGTCTATGCTACTTGAAGAACTCAGTCTTGTTGCTGTAAGAAGAGAGTTTAAAATACAAAGATGCTGAATTCAATCATTAATAACTGTGATGTGCTTGATGTGCGTCTAAATCAGTTACTGACATTCACTCTTCCTCTCTTTATCTGCAGGCAACAGAGATTTTTCTGGCATATCTTCCGCTTCGTCCTCTGAGTAATGGCCATGGTCCTGCTGTGAAAAATCACAATATATTTCCAACATCATTTGAAGGGCCAACTCAATTCGATTTTGTGTTTTTGTTATACTGTATGTTACCAGCAGGGGCGCTACTCACCAGCAGTTTGATGGTGTCCAGAATGATCTTGTGCCAGTCGTGTATGATGCTGTCTGTGTCATACTGTATCAGATACTCAGAGCCGTGACGTGTCTTGAGCTGTTTAGCAACATGGACAGTATTACAGGCTTTGATAAAAAAAATATAGACCTTATATCCACCTTAATTTTCTTGTAAGAGCCAGCCATTTCCGGAGTCATTTGCTTATTTGCATTTTTTAGCTGTACAAAACAGCTCATTTTGCTGCTTAATATTGCAAACTGGTGTTTTTTTACCATATCTGAACACACTGGTTTGTAGTGCAAACAGTGCACTTGGTTATCCTTCAGGTTATTTCCCTATAGCGGCTAATGCACCGAAAGTCTTGCACATTCATAAAAAAACGGCTTACTTTCCACATTGAAAAATAAGGTGGATATGTTGACAAGAAAATCTCTGAATGCAAAAGTCAACATACTGGTAGTAATCCATATCAAGGCAATAAACATTGAAATATTTGTGCATGAGATAATATACTTCTCAGCTTTACCCCTCCTTAAACTGTGAAACATGTTGCTAATAGTGCAAGAGTTCTGTCAGTATTAGTGTTTTATTGCCTAAACAAAGGTCACCTGTCACACTTGCCAATGACTAAAGCAATCACAATGGAACATATCTGAATTCAGAACAGCAAATATTTCTTAATTCCTGGAAAACCACTGTCATAAATTTCACAGGATGCAGTCCTTTGTTTATTTATTTCACACAAGCTATGAACAGGAAAATGCTGTGCTGAGTCACAGTGCTCACCTCTAGAACATTCTTCTTGCTTGACTTTTCTTTAGTCGCCCATGATAAAGTGGCTCCTTTCAGTTCCACTGTGTACTCTGGCACGATCTGATTGGATTTGGTCTGGGGGAGTCAACCAATGGCAGTCAGTTTAGTTTATAGTTGTTCTCTTTAGTAGACCTAATCAACAGGTGCTACTGTATGTGATTTCTATTGATTCATGTTGCATGAAACAAACAAAAGGAAGCCCCGTTTCCACCACTGAATAAAAAAATAAAAAAAGGTTATTGCGACATTTTTTTCAGAATTGAGTGGTATAAACTCAGAATTGCAAGAAAAAAGTCAGAATTGTGAGATAAAAAGACAGATTTTCTCGTCCAATTTTAAGGGAGAAAAGACTGATATGTTCTCAGATATGCAAGTTTAACTTGCAATTGCTTGTTATAAAGTCAGAATTGCGAGTTTGGAAAAAAAGTCAGAATTTTGAAATATGAACTTACAATTCTGACATTTTTTTTTTTTAAATGCGAGTTTGTATCTCGCAATTCTTTTTTTTCTTGTGCAATTGCGAATTTATATCTCACAATTCGGACTTTTTTCCAAACTCGCAATTCTGACTTTATAACAAGCAATTGCAAGTTAAACTTGCATATCTGAGAACATATCAGTCTCACAGCAAACTGTGCGACATAAACTCGCAATTGCGGGTTTTAAATCCAAATTTGAGGGGGGAAAAAAACTGATATGTTCTCAGATACGCAAGTTTCTATCTCAGAGTTCTGATTTAATAACTTGCAATTGCGTGTTATAAAGTCAGAATTGCGAGTTTGGAAAAAAGGCAGAATTTTGAGACACAAACTCACGATTTAAGAAAAAAAAAACGTCAGAATTGTGAGGGGTTTTTTTGTTGTTGAAAATGCAAGTTTGTTTCCTGCGATTCTTTTTTTTCCTCTCGCAATTGTGAATTTATATCTCACTATTCTGACTTTTTTTTCTAAGAATTGTAAGACAAAAACTCACAATTGTGAGTTATAAAGTCTAAATTTGAAAGGGAAAAAAGACGGATATGTTCTCAGATATGCAAGTTTATATCTCACAGTTTTGATTTAATAACTTGCAATTGCTTGTTATAAAGTCAGAATTGCAAGTTTGGAAAAAAGTCAGAATTTTGAAATATGAACTCATAATTTTTTTTTTAAATGCGAGTTTGTGTCTTGCATTTCTTTTTTTTCCCCTCGCAATTGCGAATTTATATCTCACAATTCTGACTTTTTTCTAAGAACTGCAAGACATAAACTTGCAATTGCGAGTTAAAAGTCCAAATTTGAAGGGGGAAAAAGACTGATATTTTCTCAGATATGCAAGTTTACAGTTCTGAATTAATAATTTGCAGTTGCGTGTTATAAAAAGTCAGAATTTTGAGACATAAACTTGCGATTTTAAGAAAAAAAAACTTTTGCAAGTTTTTTTTTAAATGCAAGTTTGTATCTCGCAATTCTTTTTTTTCTCGCAATTGTGAATTTATATCTCACAATTCTAACTTTTTTCCTGCTATTCTGACTTTTTTCTAAGAATTGTGAGAAATAAAACTCACGATTGCAAGTTTAAAGTCCAAATTTGAAGGGGGAAAAAAAGACTAATATGTTCTCATATATGCAAGTTTATATCTCACAGTTCTGACTTAATAATTTCCAGTTGCGTGTTATAATGTGAGAATTGCGAGTTTGGAAAAAAGTCAGAATCGTGAGATATAAACTTGTGATTTTGAGAAGACTTTATTTCTCAGAATTGTGTCTTTGTGTCTCACAATTCTAACTTTATAACTCACAACTGTGAGTTTATATTATGCAATTCTGAGAAAATGTCAGAATTGTAAGTTAAGTCGCAATTACCTTTTTTATTTGTTTTATTCAGTGGCGGAAACGGGCTTCCATAGACAACCAATAAATTGTCGACATTAAAATTGTACACAAATTTTTTTCTAAACAAAAATAAAATGCTAAAATTGAAATTGTTTAAATGCTACAAGTAAATTTACAACACAATGTAGAGCATTAAAAATAGATATTTTCAGGTTGCTGGAAAACTTAATCTACACGTAAAAATAGAGAAAATGAGTATGCAGAATTTAAAACATCCAGTCTGTATCTGATGTTGACTAATTTAATACATTTTAAAAATGTCTAATGTCTAATCTATTGTGCATCGCAAATTATTTATTAAACAGATTTAGTAAACTTACAGACATCCCAGCGGGTGTAAATTTAGGGTCTTTGTGGAAAGTGAGTATGCCGTCATGGAGAACAGTCCACGACTGCGCCCAGTTCTTCCTGCAATGACAGCAGCAGCCGTTTTAGAGCAGAGACACGTGTTAAAACACTTTAAAGATCAAATTCTGTCTAATCTTACTCTATTCTTAGCATCTGAGCAATATATATATATATATATATATATATATATATATAAAGGGAATCTATATATAAACTTTTTCATAGATTTTCAAAGTTTCATAGATCAAGGTTTACAGGGAAACTAACTAAACTAAAAATATATAAAAACAAACAGAACAAAAAATGAAATGTCTTGTCATGCCATGAAATTAAATTAAATTAAATTTTCCTGCATGTTTAAGAACCTATGAATGTTGTCATATTATTACAATTTTGACTTAAAATCTCAGGGGGTACTCCAAGTAGTTTAGTTTAAATGGGTTTGGTTGAAAAGAAAGTTTGGGGATCCCTGTGGTAAAAATGACACAGATGACTAACTTGCATGCTTTTTTTTCTATCAATACTTTAAATATGACTGTACTGCTTAACCACAGATGAACGCTAGGCCCCACCTCAGCCTTTTTCCATTCTCAGCCACTTTGGTCTTGTTGAGAATCCCAGCCTTCTCCAGTGATGACTGATGCAATGCAAAAGACAAGAAGTTGTTTGTTAGAGGGATAGGACTTACCCTGTATATAAAAAAACAAACCCAGAACATACAAAGAAGCTCTCTGTGAATGTATAAATTTGAAAGTGAGTGCAACAAAAGAGTTATTAAAAAGTGTTCAGGACTGTTGGTAGGATGACAAATGAGCAACGACGGAACGGCATGCCACAAAACAACACTATCTACAGCTACTGGTTAAAGACAAAAACAAGCAATGATGTTAGTTTTCATCTAATGCATGACTTGTTAGTTTTGGACCCCAAAAACAAGCTCAGGACGCACATGATGAGAATGTGAATCTGTGCTGTGACTGGACAGGTTCCTCCGCCGTCTTAACTTTTTATCCTTGAGAAAGGAAACAAGAATCTTGGGTTCTAACAAAATCTTGGACTCTGCAAACATTATCCTGCATATTTTTGACAAACTACTATTTTTAACATAAAAACACTGATAAATGAGCACATTATAAAAACCCAATGGCAGAAAATTGTTTACTTGAGACTTAAAAACATTTTTTTTTAATAGCATGACATTAAACAATGGTCTGTAATTAGATTTAGACCATGCACGGGGAACTTAACATGAATGGGAGTAAAATTTAAATGGAATAAGAATGAGACTGTTACACATGAATGAGTTTTGTTGAAATGAATGACATGAGTTAAAAGCTCCACTGAGGACTGGAAATAACAGAGGTCATGTTACATACGTAATGCTGTGATTCTGGTGAATTCCCTGAACTGGATGCATCACTGGCGTTGTCAGAGGCAATCCGCCTGTGCGAGGGGGAAAATTTCTGCAGGAGGAAAAGAGAAAGACAAATAAATGAATATTAGCTGGTGGAAAATGGTGCGCTGGTGTGTCAGTTCAGGTACCAGATGTTTCCTTCCTTCCTGTTGTGGTCACTGATGTAAGCTGCAAAAATAGCTGAGAATGAATTGTCTCACATGAGAAAGAACAGACTCGAGGGCATCCCTCACACCATTTGCCGAAACTGTGAAGAAAGTTTTTGGTTTATGTCTAGCTGTCTCTGACCTCTATAAGGCTTCATAAGTCAGATAAATGTTAACGATTTACAAGGAACAGGTAAAAAAAAATAATAATTGTGTTTATTTTAAATTATACGAGTGAAAAGATCCAGGTTAAAAGTGAATGACACTCACCAGGTCTTCCTGAGATGCGGTAACCTGGGATTGTCTCCAGTTGTTCAAAACGGGGAGAGAATCTTGGTCTATTCCATTTCCATTAATCGGCTGACCGGACGGGGCTGAAGCCTGTACAAAGAGTCAATAAAGGTCCTATGAGTTTATGCAGAGTTCAAAGTGAGATATGCATTTGAAAAGAATATAAAATAACACAAATGCATCATACACAGACCTCTGGAAGGGTCCACTGACATTTAGACCCATTTTTTTGGTAGTAGTATGTCTTTCCTTTGTCATCCTTAGACTGGATCCACTGTGATCGGGAGACAAACATAGTAGTCAGTCAGACATTTCAAATAAATGTTTTGGCTTATTTATTAAGTTACTTATTTTAAGAAAGATTTGGCCATTAAATTATTCAAAATTAAATGATATATTTGAGCATATTCGATGTCGTGATACAGACCAACTACAGAGCTACAGTTGAAGTCGAAAGTTTACAGACCTTGCAGAATCTGCAAAATGTTAATTATTTAACCAAAATAAGAGGGATGCAATGCAAAATGCATGTTATTTTTTTATTTAGTGCTGACCTGAATAAGATAATTCCCATAAAAGACATTTACGTACAGTCCACAAGAGAAAATAATAGTTGAATTTATTAAAATGACCCCGTGCAAACATTTACGTCCGCTTGATTCTTAATACTTTTTGTTTTGTGATAGTTGTTCATGAGTCCTTTGTCCTTGTCCTAAACAGTTAAACTGCCCTACAGAAGATAGTTACATGTTTTCCTAGAAGACAAAATAAGTTAAATTAAGCCTGATCTTCAAATTCCAAAAGTTTTCACCCCCAGCTTTTAATGCATTGTGTTTCCTTCTGAAGCATCAGTGAGTGTTTGAACCTTCTGTAATAGTTTCATACGAGTCCCTCAGTTGTCCTCAGTGTGAAAAGATGGATCTCAGAATCATACAGTCATTGTTGGAAAGGGTTTGAATACACAAAATGCTGAAAGACCAAAAAATTTGCGGGACCCAAAGGATTTTCTAAAGGACAGCGGGCAGTTTAACTGTTCAGGACAAACAAGAGACTCATGAACAACTATCACTAAATAAAAAAAACACAGCTGTGGATCATTCAGGTAACAACACAGTATTAAGAATCAAGTGTATGTAAACTTTTGAACAAGGTAATTTTTTATAAATTCCACTATTATTTTCTCTTGTGGACTATATGTAAACATTATCAATACGAAATATCTTATTCAGGTTCTAAATAAAAAAATATCATGGATTTTGTATCATTTACTAGGGTAAATAATTAACATTTTGCAGATTCTGCAGGATGTATGTAAGCATTTGACTTCAACTGTATTTGACAAACCTTTTAACACATTTCTTGCCTGTAGCATGTTTACTTATTAAATACGTTGGCTGTTTTGATTTCACTTTTAGCAATACGAAATAGTAACTCCACCTCCATTTTAAATGTGTTTAAAATCATTTCCCCAATGACCGTCTATCAAAAAATTGGAAAATGTCTTTCTGCAATTTGCACAGTTAGGGTCTCAAAAAGTTACCAAAAGGGGGCACTAATGCATACAAAACCAATCGCCATAAATGTCCTCTCACATCTTCTAAATTAAAATGAAAAATCTCTTACATATACTAATAGTTTTATTATGATCATTCAAGATTCTGCTTAGAGAAGGGAAATTAAATAAGTCTCTTTAGTTTTCTTTTTCAAGTATATATATTGTATGATCACTGTAGTACATTCATTAGTACTCCCAACCTTTTTTGAACAGTAAGACTGAAGAAGTATTTTATGCTCAGCAAACCTGAATTTATTTAATACAAAGTACAGCAAAAAGAGTACAATTTCTAAATCATTTTACTATTTTAAATAACAGGTTTGTTTGTTTGTTTTTTTACATATTTTAAGTGTTATTTACTCCTGTGATTTCAAAGCTTTATCTTTAGCATCATTACTTCTTCACATGATCCTTCAGAAATATTTATAATATTTGATTTGCTGCTTCTAAAAGTATAATTATTTTGAAAACAGCTGGGTAGAATTTTTTCAGGTTTCTTTGATGAATAGAAAGTTCAGAAGAGCAGCATTTATCTGAAATAGAAATCTTTTGTAACATTACAAATGTCTTTATCATCACCTTTCCCAAACAAGAAATAATAAAAAGTATACCGAGCTTTTAAATGGTATAGTGCATAATGTGACATAATGTTAAAGCTTTTTATTTCAGAGAAATCTTTAGATCTTTCTATTTATCAGAGAATCCTGAAAAAAAAAAAAATACTCAACTGTTTTAAATATTGATAATAATTTGATAATAAATAATTTGATAATAAATGTTTCTTTAACAGCAAATCGGCAATTAGAATTATTTCTGAAGAATCATGTGACATGGAAGACTGAAATAAAGATGCTAAAAAAAATTTACCTTTGCTCACAGGAATAAATTCAATTTTAAAATATATTCAAATAAAAAAATTTTTTTTGAATAGTAAAAATATTTCACAATTTTACTGTCTTTGGATCAAATAAATGCAGGCTTGGTGAGCGAAAGAAAACATTACAAACCTTGCTGTTCAAAAACTTTTGACTGGTAGTGTGTGTGTTGTGATAAACTCTCATTACCTGTTCATTTGAGAGTTCATTTGTGTAGACAGATTTTCCGTCGGCCCCAACAGATTGAGTCCAGCCTGCAGGGACATCTTTATGCGTGTCCACAACAGCCCTAGGGATGACGGCGCGCTTGATTTGGGGCAACTGAAAATCCTTAGGAAGCTGGAGAGAAATATGTGAATTCTCATGCTGATTCGTTGGGTAGTCCTCCTCTGGAAGAGGTGGCTGTGGATGCAAAGAGAGATAAAAAAAAAATAATAATAAAAAAAAAAAAAACAGACGGAAACAAACTTTACTGTCAGTTTTGATTCATTTAATGCATCCTGGCTGAATAAAATTATTACATTTCTTTCCAATTTGTTTAAATGATAGTGTAGATACAGAGATACAAAGACAGAAAGACGGATATAAATGCAGGTAGAATCTTACCGGCCCGTTTGCCTCCTTGCCATGACTGTGCGCTTTATCTGTAGAGGTCGGAGGTGGCGATAGCTCCGGGGCAGTCCAAGAGGACTGATTCAAAGTGGGATTATAATAATAAAGTCTCCCAGTGGTTTCATCCAAAGCCTGCTCCCAGTCAGAGCCCTGCGGGGTGGGCACAGGTATGGAGGAGGTCACAGACTCCATACCTGCTCCTGCTGGGGGGCTACGGGGATCAGACCAACTGCTCTGTCCTGTGGCAGGGTGGTAGTAGTACTCTTTACCGCTGTCGTAGTCAGTATGGACCTGCCATCCAGCTGAGTTAGGCGGGGAGACACAGTCTGGAGCGGGACTGAGGGTGATGCCTGGCGAGGAGCACGTTGAGACAGAGGAGTTCGAAGGGCGAGGAGTGGTCTTCTTCAGGTCAGTAACATTGGCATACACTGCCGTGGTGGGGTCATTCTCTGTCTGATGGGAGAGAAGAAAGGTCATGATTTTGGTATGATGGCAGACAAAAATTAATCTAAAGATGAATAGTTGTCCTCATCTACTGACCCTCATGGTTTTACTGAAATACAACAAAAATGCAACAGCTTGTCATTGGGACAGTACCCTCAAAAGAACAACTTTGTAGCTTCTTTACCCCTAAATAGTTCATATTACCATAAGAGTACATATTACTACTTTACGTATGTTTCTACTCTAAAGTGCGAATATGCACCATTTAGGGGGGAAAAGGTACAAAGCTGTCCCTTTAAAAGAAGTTCACTTGCAGAATAAAAATTTCTTGATCATTTACTCACCCCCATGTCATCCAAGATGTTCATGCCTTTCTTTCATCAATCGAAAAGAAATGTTTTTTGAGGAAAACATTCCAGAATTTTTCTCCATATAGTGAACTTCAAAGGGGATCAACATTTCACTGCGGCTTTAAGGGGCTCTACGTGATCCCAGCCAAGGAATTTATGCGGTCTTCGGGGTATTTTTTACCCCAAATGACGTTTGGAAAAATTTAAAAAATGTTCTCTTTGTCCAAGAGACATGAGACTCTGTAAAACTGTAAACACTTTGTAGATCTACAAAAAAAAAAAAAAAAAAAAAATTGGATTGATAGCATGATTTTATCTTGGTGTAAAAAAAAAACTCACACTCGTGGTCAAAATGCAATTTTTGTTATAAAACAATAGTTAAAAAAACAAAACAAATGTTATTTTCCTGTTTATTAATGTTTTTACTCCTCATGTGTGCAGTTTTTGGAGAATTTAGGATATTTTTAAAATATATATAAATTAATAAACAAATATTTTGTATAGGTTTTTACACAAAAACAGCTTTTTTTGTAAAATTCCCTTTCATAAAAACCTCACATGACTAACTTTCATTCATGTAGATAAAATGGATAATTTCACATGGTTTAGTGTAAGATTTTTGCCCATCTTTTGGAAAATCCAGTTTTAAACGTAAAAAAAAATACTTTTACCAGTAGGTGGCTGCAGAGCTCCACTATATGCTTTTTGCTATTTGACCACCTGAAAGATGTCTTTTCACAAGTTTTTTTTTCAGTTGAGTTCATATCTACATATCATGAAACACACAGGACTACATTTGGAGACCATAAAAACTGCTCTCTTATAATTTGTCAAATAAAAAGTAAAAAAGATGTTGTTGTTGCATTCTTATGTTCATGTTGTGTACTGCTACTCAATATGTAATAGAACTGGTTTTGTTTCAGTACAAAAAAATGCTTAACTTTGTCAAAAAGTATTTTTTATTGTAATAATTGTGATTTCATAATATGTAGATATAAATTCAACTGAAAAAACTTGTGAAAAGATATCTTATTGTTGGTCAAATAGCAATTAGTTAATAGTAGTGCTCTGCAGCCATCTAGTGGTAAAAGTTATATTTTTTTACTTTTAAAACGGCATTTTCCAAAAAATGGGCAAAAATCTTACACTAAACCATATCAAATTATCCATGTTATCCCCATGAATGAAAGTTTAAAATGTGGGTATTTTATAAAGTGAATTTTACATAAAAAGCTGTTTTTGCATATAAACCTATTAAATATATATATTTATTTAATAATTTATATATATTTAAAACATAGCATAAAAACTGAGAAAACTGCACCAATGTGGAGTAAAAACATTAATTAACAGGAAAAACATTTTTTCGTTTTTTTTGTTACCTTTTATTTTGTTACAAAATCTAAGTTTTGTTGCCTGGGGTCTCTAGAGACCCCAAAGACCATGAGTGTGATTCCAAAACGAAGACCGCATAAGGGTTAAGCGAAACAATCTGTCATTTAAAAAAGAAAAAAAAATGTTTTTTTGTACTTTAACCACAAATGCTCGTCTTGCACTAGCTTGACTTGTTTACCAAGCAAACATGCAAAGAAAGACAAATGCCCCTTACAAAAAAAAAGGCCAAACAACGATGCTCTGACAATTTTTAAGTTGGAGGAGAAAATGAGTTGTGTTTGAAATGATTTTTGTTGGCGAAATAAAGCAAAAAAAGAAAATATACTGTCTGCAATTTGGATCTTCAACCCATTGATCCCCATTAAAGTTCACTATATGAAGAAAAATCCTAGAATGTTTTCCCTCAAAAACCTTAATTTCTTTTCGACTGAAGAAAGAAAGACATGAACATCTTGGAGTAAATTACCTAGAGGTATGATATTTGCACATTTGTTTGCACATGCGCTGGCTTAGTTTGACCATTTCAACACAAACCTTTCATAGCAAACACGGACAGCATTACCCTTTACGTTTCATTAGACTTCTGGAATTTTGTTGCATGCATAAGTATTGAAAACCAAGTAAATATTAAACTTTTATTGACACGTACAATTGAAAAGACCACATCACACAGAGCATGGCACTAACATGACGTTATGTCAAAGTTAGGAGTGTATCTGTCTATGTCCCATGCAAGAACTTCCATTATTCATCTGAACAAAGGTCTATAGAAACTTGATAAAATCAAAGCGCTATGGGAAGAAAATCCTGCCGGAACCGCTCCCTCGATTCAGGAACGACACAAGGACGTTTATGTGGAATCAAATATCTAGCAGGCTTTCATCTTCGCTCTCTCTCGTTATAGTGTTTTTCAATGGAATTTTACTACACTAGAACAGTCATCTCCACTTAATGGAAAGTTTGCACAAAACATAAAAAAATAAATAAAAATCATCTTATCGTGCTTAAAATATTTTTAGAGGTACAGTGCCTTGCGAAAGTATTCATACCCCTTCATTTTTTTTCACATTTTGGTGTTGCTGCCTTATGTTAAACTACTTTAAATTACTTTTTTTTTTTCCCACATCAACCTACACTCCCTACTCCATAATGGCAAAACAAAAAATAGGTTTTTAACATTTGTGCAAATGTATTAAAAATAAAAAACTGAAAAGATCACACTGCATAAGTATTCATACCCTTTTCTGGGACACTCGAAATTTAGCTCAGGAGCATTCACGTTGCTTCTAGATGTTACTACACTTCGAGTGGAGTTAAACTGTGGCAAATTCATTTGAATGAGTATGATTTAGAAAGGCACACACCTCTCAGAAAAGTCTAACAGCTGAAAATGCATATCAGAGCAAAAACCAAGTCCTGAGGTCAAGATAAACAACAAAATGTGAAAAAAAAAAAAATGAATGAATACTTTTGCAAGGCACTGTATATAAGAATATAGAGTTGAATAGTCAACATTAAAGGGATAGTTCACACAAAAATGAAAATTCTGTCATTAATTCCTTACCCTCATGTTGTTCCAAACTCATAAGACCTTCATTCATCTTTAAAGCACAAGTTAAGGTAATTTTGATGAAATCCGAGAGCTTTCTGACCCTTCATAGACAGCAAGTGTCCTACCACATTCAAGGCTCAGGAAAGATAGCAAGTTGACAAAGTCTTCCATGTAACATCAGTGGTTTTAACCATAAAAAACAAAAATAACGATTTTTATTCAACTATTCTTCCCAGAGTTATGACCATTATCGAGAGTACCACGACACAAGTGTAGAACATGCATGCGAGCAGAAGAAAGCATGCGCATGCATTGTGGTACTCTCAATAATGGCGGAAGATGGTAACTCTGGGGAAAAGAAATGTTAAATAATATTTTTGTTGTTTTAGCGCAAAACGTTTTCTCGTAGCCTCATAAAATTACAGTTGAAACCCTGAAGTCACCTGGACTATTTTACAGATTTCCTTACTACCTTTCTGGACCTTGTAGTGTCAGTTGCATTGCTGTCTATGGAGGATCAGAAAGCTCTCAGATTTCTTTAAAAATATCTTAATTTGTGTTCGGAAGATGAACGGAGGTCTTGAAATGACATGAGGGTGAGTAATTAATGACAGATTTTTCATTTTTGGGTGAACTATCCCTTTATCATTTGTGTAAAAATGAGCAGCCTGAATGTTCTGCTAGCTAAATCCTCTAGTTAAAAAAGACAGTTTGTGTTTCAAGTAAATGACATAATCTTCATTTGTTTTAGAACTATCATGGCATGGCCTCAAAAAGCTGGTTAGATTTAGACTGGGGACATGCACACCTGTGGAAGCTCAATGTGAGGTCTGAAAAACATCAACAACAGGCCATCCAAATCAAAACCAAGTGTTTGTTTAGTCCAAGTGAAAGTTTCTCTGGAAACCGTGTTCTTCCAAAATGAGGAAGCATCCAGATAATGTGTTTTCCAAAGCACAGCACACTCTCTGGGGAAGGGAAGCCAAGATCAAAACATAATAACGGGCAGAGGTTTCCGCTGCATGATTTACAGTTGAGAGGAGCACATAACAGAGTGTGGTCCACTGCCAAAATGAAGTATCACAACAATCTGAATGACATATAGTCCACAAGAGAAAATAATAATTGGATTCATAAAAACGAGCCCGTTCAAAAATGCACATACACTTGATTCTTAATACCGTTTCTTTTTTGTTTAGTTATTGTTGTTCATAAGTCCCTTGTTTGTCCTGAACAGTTAAACTGCCTGCTGTTCTTCTGAAAAAACCTTCAGATCCTACAAATTATTTTTGTGTATTTGAATCCATTTCAACAATAACTGTATGATTTTGAGATCCATCTATTCACACTGAGGGACTCATATGCAACTATTACAGAAGGTTCAAACACTCACTGATGCTTCAGAAGGAAACATGATGCACTAAGAGTCCGGGGGTGAAAACTTTTGAACATAATGAAGATGTGTAGCTACGTTTTTGTTTTTTTACTTTGCCTAAATATCATTTGTTTTTATGTAGCACTGCTCTTCAGAAGCTACAGAAGATACTTACATATTTCCTAGAAGAAAAAAATAAGTTAAATTTACCCTGATCCTTAAATTCTAAAAGTTTTCACCCCCTCCCGGCATGTTTCTTTCTTCTGTAGCATCAGTGAGCGTTTGAACTTTCTCTAATAGTTGCATGAGTCCCTCAGTTGTCCTCAGCGTGAAAAGATGGATCTCAAAATCATAGTCATTGTTGGAACGGGTTTAAATAAACAAAAATGCTGAAAAACCAAAGAATTTGAGGGACCTGAAAGACTTTTCTGAATAACAGTGGGCAGTTGAACTCTTCAGGACAAACAAGGGACCTACGAACAACTATCACTAAACAAAAAAACAAACAAAAAAACAGCTGTGGATCATTTAGATTAGTGCTGGGCGATATGACGATATATATCGTGGGGACGATAGAAAAGTGTCTATCGTCCTATTTCTCTTCTATCGTTTCTATCGTCTCTAACCCAATTTTATCAATTACTAAAGAAAATATTGCATTAAATAGGCTATGACAAATGTATGATAGTGTCTTGTTGCTGTGCAATGCATACTCTACCCTATAAGTGATAATCAAGAATAAAAACGAACTTTTTCACAAAGAAACTCCGTCTTGTGCGACGTGACGCTTTACGTTGTTGCGAGTGCGACATGCTTTAACTCGTGAGTGCTTAGCCTAAAGATGGAGACGCAAGAGGTTGAAGATGAATGCCCGGAGTCGCAACAACAAACTGAAACTGCTACGCAGGCAGCAGACAAGAAGTACTTTTACCGACACGTGGGGGTACGTCAGTGATTTTGTTGCATTTTGGCTTCAAGAGCTCCGACACGGAGCAGAAGAGCAAACTCTGCCAAAAGACTGTTTCCGCGCCCGACGCTGACGCCTGTTTCACACATACTTCGTCTGCAGTGCGTATGCGTTGCGTATTTTTTTCGGCACCCATGTTAACGGATCAGATCGTTCACACTGCACGCGGTTGCTGTCCGGTAGTGCGTTCCAGATGCGGTGCGTTTACAGCAGTGGAGCGATCCTTTCGGCACAGAGTCTGTTTTTGCTGTGCTGCATGCGCTGAATTAAAGTGACAGCGCATTGTTCGCTGTAAAAATGAACATGGATTGACACGGAAATGTACCATAAATGCAGTCTACTGTGTTTCACAGTCAACACGTGGCTTTTTGGCTAGGTTTAAAATAGTGCAGTTTTAAATAAACAAGGCAACATAATAGATGCACTTGTCCAGGTAGAAAAGTTCTTTAAAATATGTTTTTTAATAAAGATTTAATACGAAAGAAAGGCACAGAGAGCTGACTGCTTGTCTGTGGTAAGTTTTAATTTAAAATATTTGTGATAGCCCAATTTCAATATAAAAAGGAAGCTATGCTGTGTTTACATGTGTTGCAACTTGCTTGAGCAACTTAATATACAAATCTAGAAGTCAAGTGCATTGAATAATAGCCTACGTTGTTTATAATACGTTGAGTTTAAACGTGAATATGTCTAGTAGTATTGTATTAGTGTACTGTGATAAAAGAGTATCCCAATGATAAAAAAGCACGTTTGTATTTGAAATTAAAATAACGGATAAATGGTGTGTTTGTGGTAAACACCCGCGGATCAGGAACGGACTGCAAACGCGTTCTGTGTGAAAGCAAAACGAGTCCGTGCTGCCTCTGCACCGCATACGTAACGCACACGGACTGCAGACGGAGTATGTGTGAAACAGGCGTGATACTTCATTTTGGTTTGCAAACTTTGCACTACAAGGTTGAAAAATGTTTTGGGTTTTTTTTTATAATTGAGTGCTTTTCTGCTCAGAAACTTGAAATGGCTGTGCATTTTAATAAAAAAAATAGTTTATTTTGATAATACTATTTAACTATGATGTGGATAAAAAATGTGAAGGCTACTGTAGCTCTACCTCCATCAAATCTGTTGTCATTTGATACATTTATATTGCTGCACTAAAATGTATTTTTCTCATTTGTGACAGTTCAGTTAAATGTCACTTCAAATAACGAATAAAAATAAAGTTGCAAAAAAATTATGCAATGATATTTTTGTCAAACTTTTTAGAGAATAACTGAAAACGTACTTTATTTTGGTATATCGTGATATATATCGTTATCGTGATATAAAATAATCCATATCGTGATACATGATTTTTCCATATCGCCCAGCACTAATTTAGATAACAACAGAGTATTAAGAATCAAGTGCATGTAAACTTTTTCTATAATTTTAATAATAATAATTTTTTTATATAATATTATTTTCTCTTGTGGACTATATGTAAACATCCTTTATGCGGAATATCTTATTCAGCAGGTCAGTACTAAATAAACAATAACATGCATTTTGTAAGATCCCTCTTATTTTGGTAAAATAATTAACATTTTAGCAGGTTCTGCAAGGTGTATGTAAACTTTTGACCTCAACTCTATGTATTAATCTTTTAACTAATATAAAGTCATACAATTGCATATTGAATAATGAATATGAGATAGAAAATATTTTATTTATTATAGCACATCACACTGCAGTATACAGCTGTCACTGCTTGAAATTTCATATGAATTGCTGAAATACTGCAGCAGATATCTTTAAAAAAAACTGTATAAATGCAGAACAAGCTACGATAATATTCTCATAGTATTACAATAAACATTAACAACGTTATCCAAAGCATGTGATGGATTTGCTTTACCTACAATAAAAAATACAGGCCATATGATCATAAATCTCGTACACAGGATCTATAAACAAGAATGACCCAGTAACAATTACAATTCATTGAAAAATTCAGTTCAAGACTGTTCCTTTAAGCAAACAATAAAAGGGTAGTCTCACAAGCACTGATGGAATCAGTGAGTCCACGATATCCTGCGTATCTGTCACAGCATTCCCACAAACCCCATCTCTCAGTCTCACAATGCCACCTTGTTTACCGCTTACCTTACGAAACCTCAGAAAGGTCTGCAGCCTGGGCATAAGCGTATGGCAAGCCTTAAGGATCACCCCTTTCACTTCCATCCGAACAGTCAACAAAATCAAACAACTCTCATAAAAAAAAAAAAAAAAAAAAAGGACTAGAAGGTATAATCAAAACTTAAATATTGTATTGTGACCACATCTGCTGAACTTCTGGATAAGAGTACAGTATCATCAGATATACAGTAAGCAGTGATTCAGAGAAACTGGGAATTTACAAAAAACCATTAGGCTTTAGGGGAGGGACACATCAGATTATTTGACAGGAAAGCTAAAGGGGATCTCCTGAGGGTCCAACATGCATGTAAGAGCGCACATACAAACACAGAAACCTCAACGGGGAACACAAACTAACTGCTGTGGGTGGAGGGGCTCCAACTCTCATTTCCTCTTGAGGTGGAGTAATGCTAATTAAAATAAACAAACATAATCATTGGCTCGGTAAACATCCTGTGATCTGTCAAAAAGGCTACATGACATGGACAACAAACAAGAGTTTGAAGTAAAAATCACAGCCATGTCTGAAGTAATAACCTTTAGTGAAAGCACAGTCCCATCGTTCCAATAAGGGAAGCAGTGCTTGCAAACTCAAATCACAAATTTCGTCTGTGCCATTACTTCCTCTTTCCTGCTGAACAAGCTGTGCACGAAGAACCGGGTGAGACAGGATTCTAGTGTAACCAAATCAAGCGGTAAGTCTAGATTAAAGGCCAAAGCTGGGTTTTGTCATTCAAATAAAACCTCAAAAGCTCTTGTAGAAACTCGCCTGATTTCACTTTAAAGGTGACCTTATTTACTGATCTGTATGTCACACCTGTTAATGGACTAGACCCTTGAAAAAAAGAGCACTCTACCAGCATTGGTGTCAAGGAAACTGCATTTGAGCTTCATGCCATCTTGTTTCAACTTTGACACACAGACCTACAGACCAAAAAAAGTGTTGCAAGGCTCATAAAGGACAGAAGTCCAACAAATGAGCCAGTGTTTAACAATGAGCTCACATTAATGTTTAGAGAAAATTAATAATTACTAACACTTAGATTTTGAAATCATTTAAAATCCCTCAGGCAATTAAACTGGCAAAAATCAGCGTGCACTATTTGGTCAATCATTTACGTTGCCTATAATCTCTAAATAGTCTTGTGACGTCACACTCCAGTGTATTTTGACCACATTCTTGATCACTGAGTTCTTCCTTAAGCAACACAAACAATATCAGAAACCGAGAACACTTGCACCAATGTTCACAAACAAACAAAGTCCTTTTAAATTGAGATTTACAACACTTCCTCATTGCTGTTCACATTATAAGCAAACCTAACACAACTATTAATCACAAAATAAATCCCACTGATTCATTTGGTCAGCTAAAACTCCCTACCAAAGGTTGAATGCAGGTCAAAAAAAATATCGAAAGTTTTGAAGACACCATGCTAAATTTAAACACATCTGCATGCAACTGAGAGGCTTTTCGCTTGCTCATGTTGTAACTGCAAAAAATTCATTAAAAAAAATGGGCAGAATTTAATGATCTGAAATGTATTATTTGACCAAAATATAAGGGATCACACAAAATGCATGATTTTTATTTAGTACTGACCTGAATAATTTCACATAAAAGACATTTACATATAGTCCACAAGAAAAAAATATACTTAAAAAACTAGTTGAATTTATAAAATTATCCTGTTCAAAAGTTTACATCCCCTTGATTCTTAATGCCATGTTGTTGATCCATTTTTTTTTTTTGGTTAAGTGAGTTCCATGTTTGTCCTGAATAGTTAAACTGCCCACTGTTTTTCAGAAAAATCGTTCAGGTCGCTCAAATTCTTTGTTTTTCAGCATTTTTGTGTGTTTGAACCCTTTCCAACAATGACTGCATGATTTTAAGATCTATCTTTTCACACTGAGGACAACTGAGGGACTCATGTGCAACTATTACAGAATATTCAAACGCTCACTGATGCTTCAAAAACAATGCATTAAGAGACAGGGGTGTAAACTTTTGAATGGAATGAGAATGTGTGCATTTGTCTTGTTTTTTTATAATTTAGTACTGCCCTTCAGAAGCTACAGAAGATAATACTTACTAAGACACTTACATGAAATATCTTATTCAGGTCCGTACTAAATAAAAAATAACATGCATTTTGTATGATTTATTAACATTTTGCAGATTCTGCAAGCTGTATGTAAACATTTGAGTTACACATGTATATACACATTTTCAGGTTTAAATTTTGGTTTCGGTCTTGTTTTAGTATACAATTACTGATAACAAATTATTCTGTAATAAAAACATACAAAATATACACTGGCACAATATGGTAATCATTTAACAGCATGAACTTTGACTTAATGGTAAAACAAGGCGTGGACTTAAAGTCCAATTAATATATCCAAGGAATTAGACGAAAGAAAACAACTGGTTTTCTGATCTCCTAGTCCGGACAAGCTGATACATTAACCTGTTTTATCAATGTTGGTAGATCAGCTTAAATAGGGTAAATCACTAAAACATTTTAGACTGGTTTAAACTCGTTTATAAAGCAATGTTACACTTTACAGACGCAAGTAACCAAATCTGTAGGTAATAAGTGATTGGAAAAAATATATAGCCTACTGTGAAAATCGCATTTAAACTTGAGTTGATTCATAAGTTCCCATAAACACTGCAAGCGAGATACTAGTTGATTATTCGCGCTCAAGGTTTTGGACTCTAGCAAACCGCTCTTATTAAAATCATCAAAAACGTCGCGTCCTGCCTTTTTGCGCCAAAAGTTAATAAAAAAAAAGCGTGTATTCGTTTTAATACCTGTGTTTGATTTCCGCTGGACGCCTCAGATGAATCTCACCTGTTCCTTCTCAGAAGAGACTCGAGTCCGTCAGTGCAGGTAAACTAGGGAGCGGCTACCACCTTTCTTTCTTTTTTAACTCTTTCTCTTCCGAACTCACAGCGTTTTATGGTTTCCAAAGACAAATACGAAACGTAAAGTGGTGTATCCTTTGCAAGTTTATTCCTGCGTTTAGCTCTCAACAGTATACCGGCCATCTGTCACGGTTAGAGGACACGGTTGGCTGTGTATTCACACACAGTGCCTATGTATGGAAGGCCGTTAGGGCCAAAACGTGTTGTACAAACGCGTTAACGCGTAACTACGTGTTAACACGAAATTACGTGTTAACACGCGATTGTTAACACGTAATTTTGTGCTGGCATTGAGCTTTAACGCCATCTAGTGGTTGTTTTATAATGATTTTTATTTTGAAATTAATTTAAATTAGGTTTATATTTAATTACATTACAGCACAAAAGCATTTTTTTATTATCTTATTTTTAATTGTATTTTTTATATTTCATTTTTAATTACACAATTACAAAAAAGGTTAATTACACATTTTTCAAAATAGTGTTTTGCATGCTTATACTATCATTTTTAAGCCATATTATTTTACAGACACATAAAAAACATAATGAAATCACTCTAAACTACTCACTAAACTCAGCTCATGATTTATGATATACTTCCTATCAAATACACATGTACTAACACAGTGAGTATTCAGCCTGGTTATGCTGTGCCAAGATGCCGTGTGGATTTTCAAGAAGTCAGAGAGCGGAGGTGCAGGATCATCAGGGTTCTGTATGGATGGAGAGTGACCTCTTTCTAGTTTGAGCATTTCTTCAGGGATTTTTCTACAAATGTTCTTTGTGAGTTTTGGGTTTTTGTTATTTATTATTCTGTGTATAAATCAATAGGGTGAGTTTAAAGGGAAAGAGAAGAACATAAAACAGACAAGATCAGTCATTAGTGTATTTTGTATTTTCTACACTTGATGAAGAGGATCTTCCTTTGACACCCAATGATGTTTAAGACAAAGCTGAAGAAGCCAAAATGCTCAAATTATTTTAATTAAATATAAAGTCAGAGTATTTATTATTCCTTCTTAAAGAGGCTGTTTAATTTAGTCTACCCATAAATGTTAATTAATGCATTAACTATCAAACATGCACTAACATGTAGTTAAGGCTGCCGTTATTCATCCATGAATCCATATGACTCCAGTTGTAGTTAGGATAGCTCTTCGTTAGTTTATAATTAGTTAATACCTTGGATAATCATTAGTAGGTGATGAATTAAGTATTAATTGAGGCATTAGTACATGATTATTCATGTATGCTTATTGTAAAGTGTTACCGTCATAATCTGTGACAGCATTTAAAGATCAGGCCTGTCTTACACAAATGTATTTTGTGTTACATGAATTATGTACTGAAATTATGAAGAATGATGGATTGGAGATAATTTTATACTTTGCCCTATAAAACACTACTGGGTCATTCCTGGTATCCAGTAACATTTTGGCTTCATAACTTTTGGGAAATGTAATATATTTAGCATTCAACTAAAATAGTGACATGTGTATCTATTAGGAATACATATTGGCCAAAAATAATAATTATAGGTAGATTGTTCAGAAACGGGCTGTGAAATGATTCCACACTGTTTGGGACATATACATAGTTATCACAAAATGTTAATAATGTAAATGTTAAACAATCATGAGCTTTTCTTGGATGGTATATGTGCTAGCGTTGAAGTACTCAGACTCGAGACCATTTTTTGCTTACTCGGTCTCGTCTCGGACTTGAAAGCAAAAATACTCGGTTTTGACTCCCACTTTTGCTTCCTTCACCCTACAGAAATAAAGTTTCAAACATTTTACAACCTTAACGGCACAAATTCTAATTTAAATATAGACTAACCCATATTATAGCTACAATTATTTCTGTTACCTTTATTCTTTAAATTGCCAACTTTGTTGTGACTTTAAGACCTGCTGCTGCACATGATGTGGATGACACACATCTCCAATGTAGAAGTTTTTGCCCCCATCCTGTTTTGTTTTTTCATTACCTCCATGTTGGGGTGAAAGTTAATAGGTTAACAAATGTATAGCGGTTGAATTATGAGAACAGGATATTGTTTTTTTAATGTGTCAATAAAGTAATATGGCTAAAAAACGACAATATAAGCATGCATAAAAAATACTGTTTTGAAAAATGTTTAATTAACCTTTTGTGTAGGCTAATTGGGTATAAAAACGAAATATAAAAATACAATTAAAAATAAGATCATTAAAAATGCTTATGTGCTATAATGTAATTAAATGTAAACCTAATTAATAATCTTTCAAAAAATAAAATTCATTAGAAAACAACCACTAGATGGCGTTAAAGCTCAATGCCAGCACAAAATTACGTGTTAACACGTAATTGCGTGTTAACACGTAATCGCGTGTTAACACGTAATTTCGTGTTAACACGTAGTTACGCGTTAACGCGTTTGTACAACACGTTTTGGCCCTAACGGCCTTCCATACCTATGGTGTGGGTAGGGTGGGAGTTGTTCTCAACTTGTTTGGGTTTAAAGCACTGAAATGAGATTTGGAGGCCTTCAGGAAGAACTCCTCCTTTGTTTTGTAAACGTGCCAGTGGCTGAGAGACATGACTAGCTGTCATATGTCCTCTTAGTTGTTGAGAGTAGACAAATAGAGGTACAATTACATATAGCTTACAGGCATATAATGTAATAATGGAAAATGTAGGCTATCGGTTCCCTCAATACCTGAACTGAGCTCTTGGTTATTCTACAGGCTTCTACAAACTATATAGCAACATAAAGTCATCTGAGGACCTTCAGATTATTTGAAGTTTAAAACAGTGCTGGTTTTGTGAGAAACATTTGTCTGCAACTGATGTGGACAGACTAACAATGGCTCTGAAACCTGATACAGGTGCACTGAGAGCTCCACTCCTACTGTGCCTCTCCCCTTCATTTCCAAACAAATTCCTAGCTTTTCCCAAAGAAGAGTGGAACTACTCTGATTCTCAGTAAATCCGCAAAGGGTAAGAAAGTTATTAAGCAAGCTGATGCTTACTGCGTTCATCCATTTTAAACAAAAGACAAACTGTGACCCTGAACCACAAAACCATAAGGTTACATTTTTTTAAACTGAAATTTACACATAATCTGAAAACTGAATAAAGCTATCCATTGATGTATGGTTTTGTTAGGAAAGGACAATATTTGGCTTAGGGGTGTGCGATATGACGATTTTTGATCGTGGACGATTAAAATGTCTCCACGATCTGCTTTTGAATAAATATCGTAGTATCGTGCTACAGTGTGCCTCCGTCCTTATATACTGTACATTCACTCACGGGACACTGCACTTATTCATATTCGCGATCACAAAAGTACATTTGAATGTGCTTCAAAGTCTTGCCGGTAAAATAACGCCATTTGGTCCGCGCGCTGTTCTGGCATGCGCTTCATGAGCGCGTAAACCTGAAGCGCGTGCGCTAAAAGCCTGTCAAACAGCACCTGATTACTAAACTGAGCTATCTTTGGCGCTTAATTTGCTTATACTGTCAAAAACACGCAAGGATTACATTTAAACACAGTTGGTTGTCTAAAGTGAAAGTAAACAGTTAAGAGAAAAACGGATGCGCGCCTGTATAGATGCGTGCAGCTCTGTGACAGAACTAAACATGCTGCCGATTGTCATTAAAGGGACAGTACACCCAAAAATGTTGTCACTCACATGTCCTAAATCTATATTAATTTTTTTCTTGTGCTTAACACAAAAGAAGATATTTTGAAGAATGTGGGTAACAGTAGCTGGTCCCCGCTGACTTAAAATGAATAAATAAAATATATGGAAGTAACTGGGGACCCAGCAACTGTTTGGTTACCCACATTATTCAAAATAAGTTTTATGTTCAGCATGTTTTATGCTTAAAAAAATGCGAGAGTGAGTAAATGATGACAGAATTGTCATTTTTGGGTGATGATACGCTAATAAAACAAAACAAAGGAAAATCACTCACTGCTCTTGACTGAAGAACTTCAATACAGTTGCTTTAAATGTTGCTTCTATGTATAATTTATGTATACAATGTATATAGTGTTTTATTTTTATATTTGTTAATTAAATTTCTTGAATGCTACTGATAAATACACCGACTGTACCTGAAAATTAAAGCACTGTTTGTTTTATTTGTATAGTATGTGTATTTGTAACATGTAGCTTATCTTTGTTCTTATTTTTTAAAAACAAAGAAAATAATGACAAAGATTTTTTTGTCTTCGCCCACTTTGGCTTAAATATTTGCCATTCTTTTTATTTTATATTTTGTTACCTTGTAAGGTTTTGGTTTTAAAATAGAAAAAATAATTTGGCTGTACTACTCAGACAACTTGTAAAAAAGTAAAACCAACATGACAAAGAATCGGGATAAAATCGTGAATCGTGATATTTCTTGAAAAAATCGTGATATGATATTTTTACCATATCGCCCACCCCTAATTTGGCTGAGATACAACTATATGAAAGTCTGGAATCTGAGTGTGCACAAAAATCAAAATACTGAGAAAATCACCTTTGAATTTGTCCAGCTGATATATTTGCAGTAGGAAATTTACAAAAATATCTTTACATAATTTCCTAATGATTTCTGGCATAAAAGAAAATTCTAAAATGTTTACCCATGTAATGTATTTTTGCCATTTGCTACAAATATCCCTGTGCTACTTAAGACTTAAAGTCCCCCTGAAATCAAAAGTAAAGTTTTTTGGCTTTTAGTATGAATATATTAGCCTTAAGATTATCTATAGTCTAGTGTGCTTCAAAACAACGACAAAATTCGCCTTTACAAGATATGGGCATTCAAAACTTACAGCCTCGTCACTTCCGCCAATATGAATCAACGATTTTGATGATATCACCGTGCACTTCAGCTTCTCATCAAACGTTCTGTCCAATCAAATGCTCTCTAGAGTCCGTATTGTCCCGCCCTCTACACAAAGACGCAATACACTGAGCAGATCATATGCGCTCATATGTGCGATTGGCATGTATTAAACTACACAGCCTCAGCATGATTATGATCACTATTTTGTTTTAGCAAGAGTTTCATATTGAATCTGTGGGATAATTTATTAGTCTGTGGCTGTCATAAGCTACAAATGCGGCTTTACCGAGCTTAACGGCTCTGGCCCAGCAGATATTAATGGAACGCTATTGGCTATTGAAAAGAAGTGGGCGGGGCTGGGCGATATGTTTTTGTTTCAGTTAAAAGTATGTCACCACATAGAATAACGCTGCGTGTTTCAAGGCACTTCAGTGGACCTTTAAATAGGCTCATTCTCCAACTCCCCCCCGAGTTAATAAGTTGAGTTTTACCGTTTTGAAATCCATTCAGCTGTTCTCCTTTTCTGGCGATATCACTTTTAGCATAGCTTAGCATAGATCATTGAATCCTATTAGACCAATAGCATTGCGTTCAAAAATGACCAACGAGTTTCGATACTTGTCCTATTTAAAACTTGACTCTTCTGCAGTTATATCGTGTACTAAGACCGGCCGAAAATATAAAGCTGTGATTTTCTAGGCCGATAAGATTAGGAACTACACTTCCATTCCGGCGTAATAGTCAAGGAAGGCTGCTGCCGCAATATGGACGCAGCTGGCGGAGTAATAACAGCAGAATGGCTGAATTTCAAAACGGCAAAACTCAACTTATTAACTCGGGGGGGTGAATGAGCCTATTTCCAAAAAAAGTGGAGTGTTCCTTTAAGGTTAAGGTTTTGTGGTCCAGGGTCACAAATAACGATGTGGGAAACCATCATGTTTCACTGATCATGTTTTCTACAACTTTGAAATGAGTTCAGAGAAACTGAGAGCATAAGAAGGAACTACTAGATTGCTTGGACAAACGCTGGAGTTCTGTTATGAAACTGAAATGAAAATGAACATTTTATATTTAATGATTTTTCTATAGAAAGCCATTTCTGTAAAAAGTAAACCAAATATATCTCTTTCACTCTCGCTCGCCATCTGTCTCTCTCCTCCCTTCAAGTTTCAGTGGCTTTATGACAAACAATTTAAATTACCAAGGTAGTAGAGAATGAAACAATTTGAAAATGACAACAAAACCCCCTCTCTCTTTCTCCCTTTCATACTCGGTCTTTATCTCTCTTCTCCCTTGCTTTCTGACAAATTTCAAGCTTTGGGATCATTTACTGTTTTTGAAACTGAGAAGCTGAAAACATCTGTGCTAACAATAGTAGCCTTGCAGCTGAGCTACAACACCAAGACTGACTCAGATCCCAAAGTTCCAAGTGTCCCATGAGATTAACATGCTCCCCTTTGAAGTGTACATGCAAAAAGCCAAATAATACCTTTTCTCTTCCACCACAAAAACAAAAAACAAAAAACTCCCCTGTGGGACCTTTATTTTTAAGAGTGTATTCTGAAATAACACAATTCTGAATATTGTATTTCAGGTTGAATTTTGAATTGACAACTATTCCTGCTAGAAGTTAGATGAATTTCTATCTTGTATTCTTTAAAAGACAGTAGATACAAAAGATAACCTAACCCTGTTGTGACATGCCCTGTAGCTCTTATTAATAGAACTCTGTGGCACGGTGTGTTCAAACCTCTGAAATTTGTTCACACACATGAAAAAAGGGATGGGCGCCTTGATAACATGTAAGCCACAGGCAAGTGCTTATAGTGAATGCAAATAAAAATAGAAACTGGATTTTTACGTTTTCTTTGGATACAGTTTGTCAGTTTGCAGGGTAGTGTCTGTCATGCTGTTATGTACACCAGATGGCTTAGCTCAGTTTTATAGGATGAGTGTTCTAGATGTCTTTCATAGGCTAAAGCACACAAGCTTTACCTCACTTTGTCCTTCCCTTGCTGTAGGAAAAGCTGTAATATCCTGTTCTGATGTCACGCGGGAGGGCGTTATTGTTAAGCGGCTCTCCTTTATTTGACATTGTTCTCAGTGCTTTACTTCATGTGGCTCCAAAAACAGCTGAGTAACTACTTCTTGAGTGGAAGAAAATGTTATTTTTGATGGTGCCCTGATCACAATCAAGATCATGGCCCTCTGTAAATTCTTCTAGTTAAAGTCTGAAACTACTTTTCATTTATAGTGAAACTCAGTTCTTGATGAAAAATCATGTACTACTTTTCTTAGGTTTATGCAGCATGCCAACATCGCCTCCCAGTGGCCCACTTTGATAACATGGCCAAACATTTCCTTTGATACACACTTCCTTTTCTGCTGCTTTCCCTCACGAGAATTTATGCCCTCCAAGTAGAGATAATTTATTTGTCAAAAATACACAAAGTTTAAATGTCAAAAGTCATTATTTCATCCAGTACAGCACTTCCTTTGTTGTACAATATGTGGCCATGGACCACAAAACCTTAGTCTTAAGTAGCACAGGTATATTTGTAGCAATAGCCAAAAATACATTTTATGGGTCAAAATTATCGATTTTTCTTTTATGCCAAAAAAATCATTAGGATATTAAGTAAAGATCATGTTCCATGAAGATATTTACTGTAAATATATCAAACCTTAATTTTTGATTAGTAATATGCATTGCTAAGAACGTCATCTGGACAAACATAAAGGTGATTTTCTCAATATATATATATATATATATATATATATATATATATATATATATATATATATTTTTTTTTTGCACCCTCAGATTCCAGATTTTCAAATAGTTGTATCTTGGCCAAATATTGTAATAGATTGTCATCATACATTAATGGAAAGCTTATTTATTCAGCTTTTATTCGTTAGATGAAATCTCAGTTTCAAAAAATGTACCTTGATGACTGGTTTTGTGGTCCAGGGTCACATATAAGCAGACTGTAATTGTCTGTATGATGATATTGATATGATATTCTAGCTACTGTTTATACTTTTCACAGTCCAAGATAGAAGACGAATTTTAAAATTACAGTAAGCAGTGATGGCAATGTGTCACCGGGTTTAAATGATTTATCAAATCTTTCAGCATCAGCATTGGTTGTGTCAAACAGAAATAGGTCATTAAAGTTTAAGGAACTGTTCAAAGTGAAATCTGGAAAGAGAAACCAATGCTAAATAGGATTCGAAAACACGTGTTCTTATTTTTTTATCAGCAGACTAATTCTGCAGGGCAGTTATTCTGACCTTTTGAAGGGATAGTTCACCCAAAGTAAAATTCTGTCAATAATCTCCCACTCTCATGTTGTTCCAAACGCGTAAGACCTTTGTTCACCTTCAGAACACAGATTAAGATGTTTTTGATGAAATCTGAGAGCTTTCTGACCGTGCATAGACAGCAACACAACTGAAACATTCAAGACCAAGGGTAAGGACACCGATAAAATAGTCCATGTGACATCAGTGGTTCAACCGTAATTCCATGAAGCTATGATGATACTATTTGTGTGCAAAGAAAACAAAAATAATGACTTTATTCAACAATTCCTTCTCTTCTGTGTCAGTCTCCACCACGAGTTCCCGAGAATACCATGACGCATGCGTTTGAATTCCATCCATTTTACTACATCAGAACGCTGGCTCGAAGTCCTCAAAGATTTTTGTTTTCTTTGTGCACGAAAAGTATTCTCGTAGCGTCACAAATTTAGGTTGAACCACTGATGTCACATGGACTACAGCAGTCAACATTTGAAGTGGATCAAAATTTGTCCTAAAACCAAAAAGAATACCCGTTCTTGTTTTTAGGACAACTTTGATGAACTTTTTTGATCCGTTTCAAATGTTGACTACTATATTTTAATAATGTCCTTACTACCTTTCTGGGTCTTGAACGTGGTAGTTGCGTTGTTGTCTAAGATGAGTCGCAAAGCTCTTGGATTTCATCAAAAATATCTTAATTTGTGTTCCAAAGATAAAGAAGGTCTTGCAGGTTTGAAACAAATTGAGGGTGAGTAATTAATGACAAGAATGTTTATTTTTTGGTGAACTATTCCTTTAAAATTCTGGAAAGGAGTATAAATTCTCATATAGCTAAAACTGTACCTTTGATGGAGGTGGTGAGCATGACGTGTTAGTCTGAGGGTTTGGCAGTCCGACAGGTGCTTGGTCCATCAGTGTCGGCAGGTCTAGATTCAGGTCCGATATGGATTCGTAAATATTCTCAGAGTCTGGTGATGGCAGTGGTTCTGAGCTAGAACTTTCACTTTCAGGCTTTATTGGAGATTCCAGCTCGGGAGACTTCCTGTGAGGCTTGGTCTCATTTAGGTTCTTGATGATGGGGAGCTCCACAGGTTTGACAGGGATAGCTTTAGGAATAGGGTCAGCTGGGCTGAAGCTGGGCACTCGGAACTTCTCAGGCAACGTTTCAACTAGAGCACCGCGAGAGCCGAACAGCAGGTTAGGTGCTAGACTCATTCTTTTCTTCTGATGTGAGTCTGCGTTCAGGGAGATGAGAGAGTCTGCAGGTCCGCCATGTTTGTAAGAAGGGGGCTCATGTAAATCCAAAGGAACGCCAAATGTCGACATACGGTTTTCTGATTTGTGGTAATTGCCTTTGGAGCGAAGTCTAATTGCCACCTCATCGGATTTGCGGGTCTCTGTGAGGTCAGGCACCACAGGCTTCACATCGGGGCCTGGAGGCTCTCTGAAGTCTAAAGGAGAAGGGATGTTGGGTGGAAGCTCCTTTACGTATTTAGCAGGGATATAAAATGGCTTGGCTCGTTCATCTTTGCACACGTGCCACCAATGATCATTTGTTTTGGCCAGGAGGACGTAGCGCTCGTTGGGTTTAATGGTCACCCTGTGGCCATCCCGGCCCTCGTATTCATATTCAAACTCCACCAGTACCAGGCCCAGACTGTGTAAGGACGTCATCTTATCCGTCTCGCCTGTTCACCCCTTGAGCGACTCAAGCTGGAATCAAGGCTCAGGAAAGGCCCTCCTGTGGGTAGAAAACAAATGAGAAGATTATAAAAAGCAATTTGAGCAGAAGACACCGATTACTCTTTATTTGCTGCCTTACTTTTGAGTCATGAGCAAAGATCACCAGCTGTATAAATGCAAAAACAACACCACTCTGGCTGACTTTTCTCCTGGTCCAGCTGTTCAGACTTTGCCCAACAATCCTGATTGTGAAATAAGATCATGCTGCTCCTTTCACAATGTTTTATCTAAAGTTTTATGAACTGTAGAAACAAAGTACTCTAGAAATTGCTAGCAAATTTCACAAATACAAAGAAACGGAAGTACTGTTTTTTCAACGTAAATATCTGAAATGGTCACTGCTGATTCTAATCAAGTACAGTATTTCATTGCATCAGTACCACGTTCCAAGAGCTCTGAGTCATTTTAAGCTAACAGTGGATATCTCTAACCTACACCTTTAGTCAACAGCTGATGTTTAACCTAGGAGAATTAAGGCAGGCAACTGCGATGTGCTGCGCTGATATGGACCAATAACTGAGGTTAAATGCCCCAGTTCTGATCGGTGACCTGAAACAACCAATCGAGCATGACCTCCACAGACTCTCAAGAAAGATCTGAGCACCTTTTTTGGATGCTATAGTAATTTAAATCATATAATTATAATACTTTCATTGATATATAAAATTTACTTGTGTTTATAAGATTATGTTAATTGACAGTTTGTTAGTTAAAAGAGTACTCAAAGTACTTAAAAAGATTCACCCTTGATGCAACAGCGGTTTAATGTTTGCTAAGCGACCTCTGTCGCTTGTTAATCTTTTGTATGTGGTTTGACTACTGCCTGTAAAGGAAAGGAAGTTGAGTGTAATACGAAAAACAGATAACGGCATAGTGTCAGTAATCCAAGTGCTATTTATATTCATCTGCCAGCAAATCATGTAGAGATTCAGCTGAGATATCAAGGTATAGACCAGTGGTTCCCAACCACGTTCCTGGAGGCCCCCCAACACTGCACATTTTGCATTTGTCCTTTGTCTGACACACCCATTTTAAGTTTTGGAGTCTCTACTAATGAGCTGTTCATCTAAATCAGGTGTGTTTGATTAAGGAGACATGGAAAACATGCAGTGTTGGGGGGCCTCCAGGAACGTGGTTGGGAACCACTGGTATAGACAAAGGATATTATGTCATTGACGCTTTAGAGAACATTGATTGATCTGATTGCCAAAGCGCTGGAGAGGTTATGCATTTTGTCAGTTTTAATGTAAATATTACATTGCTGCACTTTTTTTTTTTACGATCTGATGACCACTATTTCACTTTTTTCATCTTTTTAAGGGTCTGGTTTTTATGGTGGCTGTTTTTAAAAGACTTCCTTCCTCTTGCATGTGTAATACAAAGAGGGAAGGAAAGGAAGACATACTGCATTGTCAGCAACACAAATTTGCTTTCTACTGATTTGAGATGTGTGTGTTCTGGTTATATATATGGTCATATGTGACCCTGGATCACAAAACCAGTCTTAAGTAGCACAGGTTTTCTTTTATTCCAAAAATCATTAGGATATTAAGTAAAGATCATGTTCCATGGAGATATTTTGTAAATTTCCTACCATAAATGTATCAAAACGTAATTTTGGATTAGTAATATGCATTGCTAAGAACTTCATTTGGACAGCTTTAAAGTTGATTTTATCAATATTTAGATTTTTTTCAGGAGCTACTTGTCATGCTAAGATGTCAAGTCCCTTACCCCCAATTAGCCATGTTTCTTGTAAACATCCAGTGTGTAGTAGGCTACTGTAGTTGTTTGAAGCTGTGTCAAATCAAAGCAAACTTGCTTCTTCAATCAAGCAATTCTCCAAGGATCGTAAATGTAGTTCTTTTATGCCTAATCACAGCACTGAGTTCAAAAACACAATGTAGGCACATGTGTTTTGAGGCTCTTTCAACAGATAAGCAGCATTTCAGACACTGTATTGGGTCAAAATTAGGGCTGGGTTTTGACACGTTTTATGATTTGCTTCTGATTCACAAGCTTGCGATGCAAATTGATTCAATTTCCGATTCGATATTGATTTTCTTTTTGGAATTCTCTGCAGTTTACACCCCCTTACAGAATCTGCAAAATGTTAATGTTTTTTTTTTTTACCAAAATGCATGTTATTGTTAATTTAGTACTGACCTGAATAAGATATTTCACATAAAATATGTTTATGTGTAGTCCACAAGAGAAAATAATAGTTGAATTTATAAAAAATTACCCTGTTCAAAAGTTTACATACACTTGGTTCTTAATACTGTGTTGTTACCTGAATGATCCACAGCTGTGCTTTTTTGTTTGTTTGTTTGTTTGTTTGTTTAGTGATAGTTGTTCATGAGTTCCTTGTTTGTCCTGAACAGTTAAACTGCCTGCTGTTCTTCAGAAAAATCCTTCATGTCTGACAATTTCTTTGGTTTTTCAGCATTTTTGTGTATTTGAACCCTCTCCAACAATGACTGTATGATTTTGAGATCCATCTTTTCACACTGAGGACAACTGAGGGACTCGTATGCAACTATTACAGAAGGTTCAAACGCTCACTGATGCTCCAGAAGAAAAACTATGTATTGAGCTGGGGGTGATAACTTTTGAACAGAACGGAGATGTGTGCTTTTTTTTTTTTTTTGCCTAAATATAATATTTTATTTTTTTCATTTAGTACTGCCCTTCAGAGGCTACAGAAGATAGTTACATGTTTCCCAAAAGACAAAATTAGTTGAATTTACCCTGATCGTCAAATTCAAAAAGTTTTCACCCCTGGCTCTTAATGCATTGTTTTTTCCAGTAATAGTTTCATAAAACAAAGAATTTGTGGGACCTGAAGCATTTTTATAAAGAACAGCAAACAATACATCATTCAGGTAACAACACAGTATTAAGAATCAAGGGGATGTAAACTTTTGAACAGGGTTATTTTTATAAATTCAACTATTATTTTATCTTGTGGACTATATGTAAACATCTTTTATGTGAAATATCTTACTTAAGTCAGTACTGAATAAACAACATGCATTTTGTATGATCCCGCTTAATTTGTTAAAATAATTAGCATTTTGCTGATTCTGAAAACGGTATGTAAACATTTGACCTCAAATGTATATATTAATATATAGTACATGGCAATTACATTAGACAGGATACAGACTTTGGTAAGTTTAACGTATCTTCGGATGTTTATTTATGTTTTTTTCATGCTAAATCTGGTATTAAAGTGGAGGAGACGATCAGTTCAGTGGGTTTTGCACTGCCGCTTGAACTGAGGCACTACAGCAATCTGTCACTCCACATTATTTTGAACACTGTAATGAAATTGACAAAATGTGAGACTTTGTTTTATATCAAAAGAAATAAAGCACTAAGCTTATTGCAGTTTATTGGATGGGAGTTGCGCTAAATTGTTCCATTCATTACCTGAAAACAGGCTAGACTAATCGATTCTTGGGATTTACGTGTAAGAATCGATATTGGTTCGTAAACATAATGTATTAAATAAACTGATTGATTTGATTCGTTATGGATTTGGTTTTGTTAAATTACTTAACATAGAAATGCTAACCGTAAAAGGGGGACTTGAATTCTTGAATTTCTTGTCAGACCTGATGTCTTTATCTTATAAGAATGAGTGCCTAATAAAAGTACAGTAGTTATATAAGACTTTGGATATGGAAGATTAGAAAAAAGCTTTGATGTTTGAGATTGAAACATTTGTATTTAGTTTATGCATTTCATCATAATTACCAAATTAACTTCTTAACCTGTTTTTTTTTTTTTTTTTTATCATTCAATAAATTTCCCTACATGTCATTCAGATTTTAACTTCATGAACATGACCAGTTCAGTTCATATTCCAACTCATCAACTGAAAGGAAGCCAATTTTTAAAAGTTGAATTTACAATGTCTGGGAAACTCTCAAAAGCAGTTAATTTGTGAGATGCAAGTCACTCTTTATGCAAGCAGTTTACAGACAAAGTGAATTGTCACTTATGTGTCACTGAAAGTTGAATTTAATAACTATTTTAACTGATCCTGCATCACACCATGGGAAGCTGGAAACTGATTGGCTCACAACGAAGACAAATCGCAAGATCAAACTTGGCTCTTAGCCATATGAAAAGGAGAAAAATCTTTGTAGTCTGTAGTAGACTTAATCAGCCTCTTGCCAAAACAACAGCAGCTGCTTTTTTTTAACAAGTCAAGACATGTCTCCCGAGAGTAAGATGAGATGAAGAAACACCACCCTTGCACATCTTACCAAGAACGTTTGTAGACAAACAGCAGTACTTCTTTAAATAGTGAAGTAAACAGAAGGCCAGACCACCTTCTCGCTTCATAAACCAAGGGGTGGCAATGGATCGAAAGGAGACCTTGTGGTCTACCAAAAGAAGGACGTTGTATAATCCAAGAAGGAAGTGGCCCAAATCACCACTATACATTTGATCCAGAGAATGCATCTCCTTACTGTTTTGCAGTTGTTATTATAAGTCAGCTTAGTTGTCAGATGTCAGACTGGTTACTTAATGTATTCCACAAACAGTTCTACTTTAAAAGGGAGAGCCACAACCAGTTTGACAACTTTGGAAGAGCATCAGGGCAAAAATGAGAGAAGCTCTAATTCGTGATTCATCATGTTGGAGTAGTTTAAAAAGAAATCACCTTGGAATCTGCACAAGATGAATTTGGGGGGGAGGCGGTGTCCTTCCAGTTGAAAATGGCTGTTAGCGTAGAACAATTGGAGGAGGCCGTTCCCATTTAGACACTGTTTAAACACGGAAACTCCTTGTTTTTCTCTGGCCTGGCTTGCTTTGACCTTGCTGTGCTGTCTGGTTCTCTTACAGGATGTTCACGGCGGGGCAAAATGGGTCTTTATGTGACGTGGATACTCACCCTAGCACCCGGTCATTTTTAGAATTGCATTTAGGGCTGTCCTAACACTTCATGTTATTTTCTGTCACATATAGTCAGCCCAAGGTCTTCAGCAACCCTATTATGTTTTGAATAATCTTTGTATGCCTTTCATAGCCTGTCAGTTATACAGAACATAAAAATACAAAACAATTTTTTTTTTTAATTATAAATTTAAAAATGTATAAATATATTGTTACGTTAATACAGCTATTGTTTCTCCCTCTTTTTCCTTTCATGCCAGAGACTGTATATGCTATGTCAAAAGAATTGTTGAACTATGTAGTTAACGCAACATAGGGTCACTGTAAATGTGTACCTCTATATACATTTCTGAGAAAAACATACTTATATGTATACGAATCACTGCAGTTTCCAGTTCTAACTCTGACAAGTTTTATTCCTTTTCACACAAAGTATGATTTACACACAGTTTTGACTAATGAAGCCTATTTTTTCGCAAATACTTGCAGAATTTTATATTATGGCTTCAAAATAATTTTAACATCCTGTGTGATTTGAAAACTGATACTCTGGTCTGAACCCTATGAAACTACGGTTTGACAAAACAGCTCAAATTCGCATAAGAAAGTTAAAACGGCATGGCTGCATCAACAAATGCGTTTGCATTTGTTAACACTATCGGTTTAGGGTTTAGTTTGGTGTAGGGGATATTTCCAACACGATAGAGCATTAGCCTTTAGCGACACTCCCTGGATATTTGAACTCTGTATACAGTAAGGTACATAATATGGTTTTGCAGAAATGTACGTAGAGGCACATATTTCCAATAAACCTGGGTTGCATTAACAACAGCTTTGTGAGATGTGCAGACTAAAGGTTGAATACACTATAATAAATTAAGTTGACACTACTTGCCGAAAATCAGAGCCAGTCTGCAGATTTGAGTTGACAGATTTCATAGAAAATTATGTGGTGTATGATGATCACAAACATCCGACATCCAGTCAGAGGATATCAAACGTTTGATATTTTCAACAATGTTTCTGCGTTAGTTTGTTGTGATCGGAAGGACTTTAAATTGTATAGTGTATGATTCTCAAATGTTTAATGTATGATGGCCAGTTTTTCTGTGACTATTTACAAAGTCAGTAAGTGTATGAAGCCTAATGTTTTCAAATCTGTTAAATTGTGTAGTGTATTCCAACCTTAATTTGTTATTTGCTGAAAATGATCAAATGTGCATGTGTGCATTCAAACATGCACCAGGTTTGATGTGAATGAACTCCAACTTGACTGTCTGCACAAAATGTGATAGAAATCAATGAGATGAGATTGGAGGAGATACTCAGCAACTAATGACTTTACACTTAAAGGGATAGTTCACTCAAAACTAAAAGTTCTGTCATTACTCTCGTAATGATAAACAAAGGTCTCACAGGTTTGGAACGACATGAGGGTTCATGTCGTTCCAAACCTGTGAGACCTTTGTTTATCATCGGAACACAAAATTAAGATATTTTTGATGAAATCCGAGAGCTCTCTGACCCGCAATGACAGAAACGCAACTACCATATTCAAGGCCCAGAAAGGTAGTAAATACTTCGTTAAAATAGTCCATGTGACATCAGTGGTTTAACCTTAGTTTTATTAAACTACCAAAATACTTTTTTTTGCTCAAATAAAACAAAAATAATGAGTATCGAAGCTACGAGAATACTTTTTGTATTTTTATAAAAAATAAAAGAGTAAGGATGCTACGAAAAAATTTTTTACGTAAAAAAAGACGATTATTGATGCTACAAGAATACTTTTTGTGTGCAAAGAAAAAAAAGGCATTGAAGCTATATGAGAATAGTTCTTGTGCACAAAGAAAAAATAATGAGCACTAAAGCTACAAGTATATATTTTGTGCGCGAAAAGAAATACAAAACAATGATTATTGATGCTACGTGAATTTTTTTGCGTAAAGAAAAAAATGATTATTGATGCTACAATTATACTTTTTGTGTGCAAAGAAAACAAACAACGAGTATTAAAGCTACAAGAATAGTTTTTGTGCACAAAGAAAACAAAAACAGTGAGTTTTGATGCTACAAGAATTACTTTTTGTGTGCAAAGAAAACAAACAGTGAGTATTAAAGCTACAAGAATACTTTTTGTGCACAAAGAAAACAAAAACAGTGAGTTTTGATGCTACAAGAATTACTTTTTGTGTGCAAAGAAAACAAAAACAATAAGTATTGATGCTACAAGAATACTTTTTGTGCACAAAAGAAACAAAAACTATCCATATTCTCGTAGCTTCACAAAATTACAGTTGAACCACTGATGTCACATGGACTATTTTAACGATGTCCTTACTACCTTTCTGGGCCTTGAAAGTGTCAGCTGCGTTGCTGTCTATGCAGGGTTAAAAAGCTCTCGCATTTCATCAAAAATATATTAATTTATGTTCCCAAGATGAACGAAGGTCCTATGGGTTTGGAGGGTGAGTAATTAGACAGAACTTTCATTATTGGGAGAACTATGCCATTAAATGGTTCCAAAAAGAGGGATTTGCATTGATGCCATAGAGGAACTGTTGTGGGTTCCCCACATAAACTTCCAGTGAACAGTTCTTAACGAATTATTTTATTGTGTAGAAAATTTATATAATCTAAAGTACCTTTTGTGCATTGAAAAAGTTTTGCAGAAGGTTCTAAGAAACCTTCAGTGAGTCAGGTCAGTTCATGTAAAGCTATCATAAAATTTCAGAAGACTTGGAATACGCTAAACAGTTCTTTACAATGCTTTTCGAATCTATTTGGGCCACTAATCTATTTGCTTTTGTTGTATGGAAAAGAACACCTCACGTCACCTTTTGTCTTCCAAGAAAGGCGGGTGAGTAAATGGAAGAATTTTCTAAAGTTAACCAATTGGCCAATCTCAGATATGTGCAGTTTAAATGTTTGCAAGTAAAGTACGAGTCCAAACAAAACATCCTCTGCTTTCAGATTTGAACCCACACAAAGCAGTGGCCTCAGAAAGTCAGGTGTGTGCACAGCGAAGACCTGAGGGAGAAATGAGATTCTCTCCGGAATGTGCAGTGTACTCGGATAGCTGTACCAGATCTGCGGTGTTCCAGTTTTCCTCCACACCCACACCCACCAGCCCAGTCACCTCAGGAATGCAGAAAGAGCACTCTTACTCACTGTGAAGTCTACACAACTGAAATGTTTAAAACATTTCCTCTCAGAGGGAATACCTTGTTTGTACACACTTCGAATGGATTAAGCATGCATGAAAAATGATTCTTATCTTTCTTCACAGGTTGAGCATACAAAGCTGAATACTGGCATCACAATATCTTTTATCTTAATTTCACGATCAGCTTGATGATAGTTACAATTGGTGATCAACTTGTGACACTGGCGCAACACAAAACTCTTATCCTTATCACAGATTTCAGCATATGAAATGGCAAAAAAAAAAAAAAAAAAAAAAATTTGGTTTTTTTATTTCACTTCACATAAGATGGATCGCTTTGCCTTCTCTTTGTAAAACTGCAACAAGTTGCTCTTAATGTGCACAGATTTGTCATGCAACAAGACAGGAAAAAGGAAGGTAGCTTTATCTCAGACTTTAAAGAAAAGTCATAAGGCTAAATATAAAACGCGAAGCACCTCAAGACCGAACAAACATCATTTACATCTGAAGAAAACGAAGAACTACTCGGAAGTTAGAAGTAGTTTACCTGCTGAGGCAGGATCGGTTCACCATCTTCTCCACACCTTTGTTTGTCTGTCTTCTTGTTCAAGTTACATTTGTAAGATCCGCCTGCTGTTTGTCTTCTCAATTTCTTTTCCTTTCTTAGTCCGCTTAATGTCTTAGACAGGCTTTGAGCCACCGCTTTGTCGTTCCACCTATAGCTCAAAGTTCCAGCTCTGACAGTTGTTGCTCAGGGCCAGTGAGTGTGTGCATGTGGGCGGGTGTGTATACACGCTAGAGCTTTGTGCCAGTTTCAGCTTGCCTGCCTCCTCTGTCTGCATTCATTTCCTGTTCCAGCATACACATCACAGCTTCAGAAGAGTGAGACAGTTTGCAACAGGAAGAGAGAGAGAGAAAGAGAGATGAGGGTATGGTTCAACTGAATCATTAGGAAGAAAAGCCTCACAAAATTATTAACCAATTGCTATTCCACAGAAGCATTACTCTGTTAACTCTCACAAGATGCTGTTCCTTATCAAATAGGTGCAACTGTCTCACATTCTGTAATGTTACCATGTGGTTCAAGCAGTTTTGCAGCTTGTCAACAAACCAGGTCACCGGAAAGTTAGTGGTGGAAATCAATTAACAAAACCAGCATATAGGAACACATGACTAAGACTACAACTGACAGGAAATTAGAAATTGTTTTCTCACCTGCAAAAAGAAAGGATTCCCTTTAGTCTCATGCACCACTGAAGAAAAAACACATCAGCTATTGCAAGAGTTCTCCATGCAGTTTCTATGAATAACACCCAGTGGTTGATTCACACCCATTTGGGCTCTGGTGGTTTCTTCCCTCCCTTCCAGTTTGCACAACCTCTGATCAATTTTAGGCTACGCAAAACTGAATCATCACTAAATATAATTACTAAGAAATCTCATACTGAGGGCAAACCAGGAACCAAGAGGTTAGTGCTCACTCTTAGATGTATAAGCAGGACAACATGCCTTCCCCAGAAGAAAAAAAAAAGCTATGTTTTCTGGGTGGGGCATGTAAAGATTTACTGATGCCTTTGGACTTTGGACTTTCAGTGATGTTCCATTCGGGCATGCTTTTGTTTTTTTTTTAGGATGAAGAGATGAATCAGCTGCAGTTAGGTCATAAAACAATTTTCTAGTTATGCAACATTGTTAAGTGAACATATAATGGACAATTTAGCACTGTTGGAAAATGGAAAATGAGTGTGGCGAATGCTACAGATTCCTTTGGTTAGTATTGTTCAAAATGTGCACTGTCTGCGAAACATTTCCTTTTATTGATTTGCTTTCAGTCTGTGTGAAGACAATTTAATTGTTTCTAAAAAACATTAGAAATGTATTGCTGAAAACATGTTACAAAGACTCTGAACTATGTAGTACCGATATGTGGAGTTAGACCGTTAAACAGTTTTTTTTTTTTAACATTTTTGTGTTCAGAATTTTTTGGGCAGACCTGAAATCAAGTCTTGATGACAAACTGGAGCAACTGAGCATGGGCCTTCCATTAACACTAGAGAATGTTTTCACTATGTGTCATCAAAATTGGTGGCTCTGAATGCAAGCAATGCCACTGAACCAAACGAAACTTGCATATTTGGCTTATTATTGCTGCTGAAAATAATCAATTATTGTCATGTTTTGGGATGTACATGAAAACATAGCAAACTGTACAGAGTAGGAAAAACATTTGGAGTATATAGACTGCCAAAGGTTAAAACAAATCAAGAAGAAGAGGTCAAAAAACTGTCTGAGGAACAAAAGGGGTTTGTGGTTGGCCAAACTGAACCAGGATTTCCAGGGCAAGAATCTTGACAACCTTCGTGTTTGTTCCTGTCATTTCCAGTCAGGTTGGTGAAATATTAGGCTAATTAATACTGCTCATATATATTTTTTTACCATCTATCAACTATATTTTGTCAAAATATTGCACCCTTTCCTGCTTACTAAGTCCTCTATGTGATTTTAGAAGCTTCCACGCATTTATTCCGTGGTTTAGACAGTATAAATAAGTAGAACAAAGTTTTCAGTAGTACATTAAAGGCTGGAATACACTACACAACTTTTAAAATCGGAACAGATTTTTTAAGCAATAGGCATCATACACTTACCGACTTTGTAAACGGTGATAGAGGAAAACTGTCCATCATTACACTACACGACTGAGGATAATACACTAGCAGACTTTGAAGTCGACAGGATCACAACAAACTCATGCAGAAACATGCCTTGTTGCTAGGAGATGCGTAACAAATGAAAATATGCGTTCTAAAATCGACTGAAAATATCAAACTTATTTGATATTCTCTGACTGGATGGAATCAATGTCTGAAGCTAAAAAATCAGAGTCTGTGACAATCATACGCTACGCGATTTTCTATTGAATCTGTCAACTCAAATCTGCAGACTTGCTCTGATTTTCAGCAACTAGCCTCAACTTCTCCAGACTGTAAATCGGTGGAAAATCGGGGCAAAAAATCATGTAGTGTAGGCTTAACCCTGCAGTCTATGCTGTTGTTTACATCCGATTATGGTCAGTATAGGTGTGTTCATGCCATATCGGAATTCCCGAAATTATGAGGTTCCAACTTGGAAAAAGTGTTCACATTCTCGTAGAACTTGTTATTACAACTTGTGAACTGGGAGTCTTCTCAGAGCTAGACTTGTACCACATTACCGCTGTACCGCCTGACCAGCATAAGCTCTGTTTAGGCGTTGATATTGTTGCCATAGAAACGCCACGTGTTGTCATCTAAACAGTAATTGCATGGGCATGGAATGCAGCATATGACCGCGCATCCGGGTAACTGACCAAATCGTGACGTAACTGCAAACCCTCTAACTACTAGAACCTATTAGCATTAGTGGATCACCGACTCACTGTCATTACTGATAGTTACTAGAGACTACAATTTGCTAGCTAGCCATACTTTCATCATGTAAACGCGTATTGCCTGGTTTCATAATTTACAAAAAACAGCTATTTGACAATTCAGAGAGGCGGCAGCTTTCCCGTGAGGGGGCGTGGTTTTCGCGCCAAAAGCGGACACGCCCCCAGCGTTTGAGAACAGCCTGTTTCTTTTAATCAAAATGTATCAGCCATTGTAAACTGTAATACTTATTATGCAGCCAAACACGATTATTATTACAATTTTGTATAACCATATTTTATCAACACCGTTAGAAAATATATTTGGCACTGTCCCTGTCCAGGCCTACAAACATTCACATGTCTGTCTTTCTTTTTCCCTGCAGTCCTCCCTCTTCCTCATCCTCTGGAAGGAAACCCCCTCTTTCCTGTTCTGTAGGCCAGCAGCCACATAAAGTTTCCTCTCCTCAAACTATCTCATTTCCTGCGGAGGATTCACATGTTCTTGCCCCAAACGCACTCTGGAGTACAGGACAGGTAGTGTGGTTGTGAGAATCTCAGTGTAGGATATTGCACTGTGCATATATATTATGACTGAGACATACAGGCGCATCACAAAGATACAGGTGGTGTACAACTCTGCTGAACTATATTTAACAAGTATGGACATGTCTTAGTAATCTGTATCTGTGAATAAATTTTTTTTTGTTCACTTGAATGCAGACTGAGTTTGTAATCAAGCAAAACAGCTAACATTTTTTTCAGCCTGAAGAAGACTCAATGAAATTCTCTGAATACAACAGTTTTAAAATAGGCTACTCGTCGTGTAATATTTCATTAAGCGGTAAGCACAAACTAGACCAAGCAAACGGTGCACTACATAAACTTTTATGCTAAACGTTCCTTATTTGTCAATTTATATTAAGCTATAGTGTTAGAGGGCAGTTAACAATACAAAAGGTAGGCTAGATGTTCTATAACTGCCTTAATTATTTACCAACACACAGTTTCTCGTGAGCACAAGCTTTGTCTGCCATGAATCTGACAGACGTTTAATCGTCACGACAGTGATTTTGCGCTGCCCTCTGCCGACTGAGTTTTGCAATAACGCCAGGGTAAAAAATGCTAATGATTTTAGATATGATGAATCAATGCTGTCGGAATTTTATTGAGAATCAGGTGCAATTAAAAAGTGTATTGTGTATTACTGGGCGATTAGCTATTATATTCCCTAATTACCGGTTCTCTAAGATACTCAGCGTTACATAAAATACTATTAATTTTTAACTTAATTTACTATTATCTTTAAGTCCGCCATGTTTAACAGCATTTAATAGACTAGCTTATCATATTAAGGTCAAAATTCCTTCATACATGATTTATTATTATGTATAGCTATTATAAATAGCCTAGTGGAAAGAAGAACCACGTTTTGGCTTCAAGATGAATGGTACTTTTCTTTACTTAATGTAGCCTAGCATAAGAAACTTTGACTGGGATTTTGAAATGAATTTCCAACGAAAGATACAGAGAATGAACACATTTTCCATTAACCTGAAAACACATTTTGCTTATGTTTTCCCTTTTCACTTTTATTTGTTTATTTTTGTTTGTTTGTTTAAGTGGCCAATAGGCTATTTCTTCTTACACTTACAGTCAAACCGAAAATGATTCAGACACCATATATATTTTTTATTTGTTTACTAGGACACTACAGTTCATTTATGTGAGAATAGCAAAATAATGTAGACTGTATCATATTATACCCAAAAATTCTTCATACAGTGAACTGCCAGTAATATTGATAAAAAAAAAATTAAAAAAATTGGGACCAAAAATATGTGTTGCTTAAGCGTTTTTAGTAATTGATCGACAAAGTATTGATAGTTGTATACATATTATACAAACTGATTGTAATCCATTACATAACTTTCTATCAAAGTTATGACATTATCAAGATGGATTTGTTTTGACAGATTTAAGTTCTTGAGTTCTTGTAATATTTTATTACCATTTCTAAAGCGAATAAATTGTGATAATGTGACATTTTTACAAATGTGTTCGTCGTCCAATGTGATTTGTTTCTGGATTAAAATGATGTGTAATTAAAAAATGAGAGTACAGGAAATTTGCAGCCTTGCAATAAACAATTTCATGTCAGTTGCGTCATGTTAAGTAAGGAGATCGCTTAGCTCGCTGTGGAAACTGAAAGTGAAAAGCTCTGTATATAAACAAAGCCCTGTAACAATAATTTCCGCCCACTCCAATTGTGTCATCACCAACGGGTTGATGATGTCACCCTAAACACCAATCACATAGCCGTGCATAACGCTAGACGAAATAATACGCTATAATAACCAATAATTAATTCTATTCATTTGTTTTGTAAATATTGGCATGCATCATATTTATGATTTCATTGCGTCTACATATAGTGATAGTGGATGAAAGTCCCAATTTGTTTTCAAGATGAGGAAACGAACGCCATCCATCTCATTGTGTTTTCAAGGTGATAAAACGAAAGCCCCGCGCTTGCAAATTTTGTAGGGTAATTCTAATAGTTTTTTTTTTTTTTTTTTTTTTGGAGAACAATATATAGCCAGAGTCTTGACATGTCCTTATCCTAGTAGTCATATCGTTGTACAACTCTCAATACAAGTTGCCACAATGAGAACTTTGTTGTATTTTCTGTGGATTATCATGTCTTCGTCCCTGTTTGTAGAATCCATTATTCAAGAGCAGAGAACAATTAATCTTCTTCATGAACTGGTGAGACTATCTATCTATCTATCTATCTATCTATCTATCTATCTATCTATCTATCTATCTATCTATCTATCTATCTATCTATCTATCTATCTATCTATCTATCTATCTATCACTTCTAAAAAAGTGTTAAGCCATATCTACAACAGTGTGCTATGGAACAGTAATATATTAACGAATATTTACTAGATTTAGAAGAAAGTTACTGAATTAACAATAAAACAATCTAATTGTATTAATGTGAATTCACATTCATCTTGAATGTTAAAATGTTAACATCGTATTAGTATAAATACTAAGAGCAATGAATATTTATAATGGTAATGAATAGTGTTTTCCTTAAGGCTTTCCTTATGAAAATTTTTTTGTTCAATACACCTTAATGGTTAAATGTTTTTTAACAAAGGCATGGTCGCAATATCTAATAGCCTATATGTATTTACTGGCTGAAAAAGTCAACCTCTTTCTCTCTCTCTCTCTCTCTCTCTCAAAGGGTCATAAAACATGTCCAGCTGAAGTGGAAAATGCGATGTCTAATCGGTTCAGGAATATTGGGCACTTAAAGGTAGGCAACAATGTAAAAATACGGGACACAGAAATGTTACATCCTGGAGATCATAAATTGCAGCCTCACTCAAATTCAGCTGCTTTTAATTGAATTTAAAGAACTCGATTTGCTGGTTCAGGAGATTGATCTCCGGAAATATTTAGCACTCTTGTTGTTATAGGCTACATCCTGTTGGTTTGACAATGTATATTTGATCCTTTTTTTCTTTTTTTCTTTTCTTTTTTTCACGTGGACAGAAACAAGAACTACCTCAGGCACTGAAGATATCATATAACTCTACCTTTGAGCTCTTCAAGAAGAAAACAAACCACTGCCATTGGATTAACTATGAGTTCCGAGAACTAATGGGACACCTCGCCAGCCAAGCTAAATCGTATATGGTAAGTTAGTAGTTGCGCTGAGTCAACTAGCCTATGACTTTCAATATTTACAATTCTGGACGTTAATTGTTATTAGACGTTAATCGTTATCGTTAATATCTAGGTCCCGGTGATGAGCTCTGCGCTTGAGACGTTGGTTGAGGACTTCAGGCAGCTCGACCAGTTTGTCACACAACAGGTGAGAAGCTTTGTAAACGGTACGGAAATAAATAACGAAAAGGCTTAGAATGTGTTCATAATGACTTTTTCTTTCCGACAGAATTCCAGCTGCTGCGCGTGGGAAACTGTGCGCCAGGAGATTCTGTTCATCATGGGACGCTTCAAAAAACTGACTAGAAGAAAACACTTTTAATGGAGTACATGACTTGAATTAAATGTCCATAATTTATTAATACGCTAATTTTATTGTTTTTATTTTTCATTTTCCATTGAAGTCGATGTGGTAAAATGAACCAATGGATTTTCCAGATTAATGAATGTTAACGACTCTGGGTTTATGCTATTTATGAACACATTTATTAGAACAACTAATCTAGACTACACTAAAAAGTTTACAATAAGTGAACTTTATTGTCTTTATTTTATTTAACAAACAAGGGAATGTGTTATTATTACTATGAAGGAATGTTTCGTTTACATGTTGATTGTAACAGACAATGAATGTCTAAATGTCTTTGTAGCAAATGTGTGGACGTGTGCATTTGTCACTTGACCAGTGTTCACAAAAATAAATAAATAAATGCTTAAAAATGTACATTGTCTCTCAAATCGGTGTCATTATGTCATTATACACTGCAGTCAAAAGCTTTTGTACAATAAGATTTTTTATGCATTTATTCGATCCAAAACACAGCAAAAACTGTACAATTGTGAAATATTTTTACTATTTAAAATAACTCTTTTCTTTTTGGATATCTTTAAAATGTAATTTACTTCTGATATTTAAAAGCTGATTATTTAGCCTCATTATATTTCAGTCACATGATCCTTCAGAAATCATTCTAATATTCTGATTTGCTGCTCAAAAACATTTACTATTATTATTATTTTATGTTGAAAACAGCTATAGATCTTTGGATCTTTCTATTAATCAAAGAATCCTGAAAAAAGTACTCATCAATATTGATGATGATAATAATAATAATAATAATAATAATAATAATAATAATAATAAATAAATGTTTCTTAAAAAGCAAATCAGCATATTAGAATGATTTCTGAAGGATCATGTGACTCTAAAGTAATGATGCAAACATTTTAGCTTTGAGCAGGAATAAATTACGTTTAAAAATATATAAAAAATAATGCTAAATGCATGCTTGGTGAGCAGAAGAGACTAATTAAAAAAAAACAAACAAAAAAAAAACATTAAAATATTACTGTCCAAAAACTTTTGGCTGGTAGTGTATGTCTATATTATCTATATTATGTCTACGTTGTCACATTTTTTAATTATTTTCCAGGGTGGGTTTATTTTTTTAAATTTGATATATTTTGAAAGAATTCGGTATAGACATATTATACTAAAAACAAAACATTTAAACATGAAAATGTAGTCATTTTGAACGGAAAAATGTTTAACGCGTTATCTATATTTATGCGATTTATTTACTTTCCATCAATCATTTGAGCATTACACAAAACATTTTATAAATATATAAATAATAGGAGGACGACGAATAAAAAGTAGTTTAATTTAGTTGTTCAGATTTAGTTTGCATTGCTTTACATGGCTCTGATCTCATACAATATTCGACAGAAAAGGTCAAGGCGACAGCTGTGGTCGAAAACATCAAACACTGGTATCGATGAGTGAACAACCCACTCTCACGCAAAGGTTTTCTCTGGTAACTTTCTATAATTCCTTCACTTTTAATGATAGATCTAACACGTAAACAAAATGTGTGCTGTGAGAACTTTCTTCGCTGTTACTTTTGTTCCGTGTCTCAAACTGCGGTCAAAATATGAAACCTTTTTGTGCTTCAATTCATGCGGATATTCATAAACAAATGATGTTTAGAAACTGCTAATCTTGCCATCTACAGGCAAAAAGGTGTAACATCTTAAAAAGTGCTTCAAAGTTCTCTAAATATAATCACGCATGGGTATTGATTGGTTAAATATGTTTTATGGGATAAAAAAAAAAAGTGGAATTCAGAGTAACAATAAAACAATCAACTTCGCACTCGGTAATAACGAACCAGAGAAAATCACTGTGGCGCGAATAGCCTGCATTTAAACAAAACAAAACACAAATAAAAATACACTTTCAAAAATACACTTACACTTAATAGACACTTTCAGCTCTGTTTATTTAAATATGCACTCCTAACAGTTTCATCGATGGTTTATTAATGTAGTATTTGTCTTGTGATTGTCATACTATTTGATTACTAGTGATTAGCAAGCAAGCAAACAAGTGATTAGCTGGTTGATCAGCTATTTTTTTTTTACCTTAACAATACTGAATTTTTAATAATAAATTATTTTCCATAGAAAATGCAACAAAATATTATAACACAGCAACAGCAACAAAGAAAGAAGCTCGAAATTAGCTACCTGATCCAAAACACTGCTATATAGTAACAGCATAACCTGTTTTGAAATAATATAATAATGCCTACATTTTAATAATATACCTATTCTTTTCCACAGAAAATGCTACAACATATTTTAACAACAACAATTTAACAAGTAGCCTAAACAAAATACAGAAAGATGCTGGAAGTAAATATTATTTTGATAAACTGATGATCAATGCCAGCCTATTTTTCTTGTGTAGTGACAAAGGATGAGTAATTGAATTTCACTACACGAAGAGAAAGTGCGGTGAAATCCAGTGCGAGAGATTGTATGAGGTTGCGTCAGCACGTTGCGTAAAGCGTAACATTACGTCTCAAACAGAAAGTATTCTTCTGTAGGCTAAACCCGCATGTATAACCCCCTTCTCGATTGGAAAGCGACCTTGAAATACTTTGGAATCGGGTAATTATTTTGAGCCGTGGGATTGCTTTAACTTATATTGAACTTGCTGATATCATTAATGTATGTGTTAACATTACATGTTAAGTTTGTGTGCGCTTTGCGCTGGTGTCTAGTAGACTGAAGACGATCCAAGATTAAACTCGAATTACATTTTCTTTTCACTTCTTTTCTAAGTACAAACGTATTGCTTTTTAAAGTATGTTTGATCATTTATAGCAGATCAGATGAGTTATTTTGTATAACCTAATAGCTAGTCTATGGGCATTGCCCGAACAGGCTACAACTAGAAAGTGAAAGTGAGACGGATAGGAAAGCCTGCATAGCCTAGTGCGTTTTCCCTTTCCATACTCCCGAATAAAATCCAGCACACTGCACAATGTCCGCACAACATTCTCTCGAGCGACACAGTAGAAAGCTACTGAATGTATACAATGATGAAACAAGCTCAAATGTGGACGTATATTTTTGTGACATTTTTTACTCTGCAGAGTCAGTGCTCCGCTTGCAAATGGCTCGGTCGATACGGGACGGTGAGCAGCGAATCTCTGAGTCTTCTTAGGGAAATGGTAAGTAGCCTGTTTATAAAGCTTCATCATTTATTTGTGAATGTTCATCAGACGACATTAGACTGCTGCGCAATACAGCCATAGGCATTTTCTGCACGCCCTTACGACTCTAAAGTAGATATTTATGCAACATATTTGTTTTTGTCTTAGAAATATCTATTTGTTCAATCAACCGTACAAATTTATTTCCGCTATTTGGAATAAGCGTGTTTTTACTATTAAGGGATGCTGTCACGTTTAGTATGATTCGTTCAGCGTTAAAAATACTCTGTGAAAGTCTTTCCATCATTATGCTGCAATTCATTCAAAGTGGTTGAATGACAAAGCGCAATGAATTAACCAATGTTACCAATCAATTTTATTGGAATTAAGTCACGTTTTTGAACAATTACGTGTAGATGGATGAACAGCTAAACTACAAATTGTGCTCTGTCTTATAGGGTGAACAATATCCCAACAATATCAAGGTGCCATTTCCAGGACCCCTGTACAACTTCATAGACAATGCTAAGGTTTGTACATTTTTATCTCTGATTGAACACAGAGGGCAAACATTTCATATATAAAACCTATGCTATCAAAATTAAATGTAGACAAAGGATTTCAAGATCTTACAAAATCTTACAAAACTTGCATAGATCACAACAGTGTTTATTTTGGACCAGTTACCTACACATAGCATTATGTCTCCTTACAGGTGGAGGACCAGGTGAAGTTTTTGGTCTTGACCTTAGATCATATCATCAACCTCATGGATGCCAGAGAGCAGATGAATTCAGTGCACTGGAACGCAACGACGGTGGAATATTTCCTAAAAGTCCTGCACAGGCAGTCATCCGAGCTTAAAGAATGTGTAAGTCTTTTTTGAAAGTACTTGTGCTTAGGAGAAACTGATTTCAGAATGCTGAATAATAGCAAGTTCAATCATTTTGTTACTACTGTTTTGTTATTAGTTATTTTTCTCATTGTTTATATTGTGTTTACATTTTTATCAGGTGGCCCAATACCAAAAGCCATCGCATAAGGAGTCTTACGAGTTAAGGATAAAAAGGCACTTCAAGGCTTTAAGGAAGATTTTGAAGAAAGATGTAAGTTTTATTGCATAATATGATATCACAGCTTGTAACAAAGGCATATTGCAATTGCGCTTCTGCAATGTTAATGTTGCTGAATTGTTTTCTTTCATATAAAATGCTAATTCAGTTATACACAGCTAAATATGTTTCTCTTGTGTTTTAAGAAATATAGTGCTCCAGCATGGGAGAAGATCCGGAGAGCTGTGAAATCCCACCTTCAGAGGATGGACATCATTGCGAACAACGCAAGTGTATAAGTTTAACAGACAACCAGACCTAATGAATGAAAAAAAAATGTTTGACTTGTGACACATTCCACTGAACAAAAAAAAGTTGCTTCAAACAATGCCTTACAAACAAAAACTGAAAAAAACTTAAATGATATAAAAGTATTTGTGTATTCTCATGTGTTTTTATTTCATTGCAATCAATGTAGCCTAGAATGCAATCTAGAGTAGCTGATATTGATTAATATGTTGTGCTTTAATACAGTGTTTACCATATATGTTTCCTATGAAAACTTGAAGTTACCAGATCAAACAAGCTAATTGTGTCTTGCAAATACCTGTGAAAAACTGTTCTATTTGGTTTAGGAAAGAATACGCTTCTGTGCCTAAACTATACTCAGATATTTTGCTAACTAAAAGCAATGCTATGCATTTCAAATCATGTGTTTTAATTGTCAGCCGGCCAGCATGTTGTGATGGTTGTGAAGTATACTTAAAGTGATTTATTTATCTTTGTACACAATTTTGATATGCCAGTATATTTATTGTTGTCATATTTAATGTTATTTATAGTTATTTATTTGCTCTAATTGTCATAAAATGTTTTGTACTTTCAAATAAAAATGAGTCATTGAAACTACTTGAGGTGTTTCCCTTTGTTTACTACATGCACTGAATTTCAACACATCAGTACTATGGTTTACAATGCCTTGTACTTGTCTTACTTCATCTACTTTTATGGTTCTTTAGAGATTTAAAGTTTTAAAGTTTTGTTCCCTAATTTACAGATATTTCTATAATGCAAATAGTTCACTATAATGGACATTACAAAGAGGCTTTACTCAAAGGGGGGCGCCAAAGTCATATCTGGGGCATAACATTTCTTCTGTGAGACAAAGATATTTGGGGAAAAATGGCAGTTTTTTTCCCTCAGTACAGTTTAAATCGAAAACATTTCCACAGAATAAATAAAGTCATAAGAACGAAATAAGCAATGTAGTTAAATTATGACTAAATTTGAAGTGAATTTTCAGTTAGAGCAGTCGAGATAGGAATAAAAAGCCAATTCTAATGAATTTGGGTTAGGGCTAGAAGTGATAAAGCAACGATCAGATGGGCTTGTTTACATTAATATTGCGGCATGTTGTTACGCTGAACAATATTTAGCCTAGCCTACTGTATTTGCATTCTTGTGAGGGTAGGTAGAGTTGGTTAGATGTTAAAAAACAATCTGACAGGTATCAAATTTAATCTACTTTTATTTTATGGCTTGATTTTCGCCCTGAGAAAGGCTGCAAGTGGTGTGATACCCGTGGCGATTTTATGTGAATATCTCCTGGTAAGGCCTCTCAGCCAATCAGTTTCGAGGACCAAAACGAACCGTTTCAAAACGCTTTCTTCTCATAACACTCTCCTCTTTAATTATTTGGCCAAAAGCTACGTAGTGGATGTCCGTCTTTTCTGAACTTCTTAATTGTGGGCTCAGAGCAGTTTGTTTGGAACTGTTTTTCTTTGCGGAAGCTTTACATTCTTTTGTGTGTGCAATCAAAACAACACACACGAGGGCTGTCAGGTACGGTGACGCATTGCTGCCGCACACTTATTTTTTTTCCCACTCAGCTATGTCGTTATAACGAGATCTTTTCTCGTAAAAACGACATCTTTTCTCGTAAAAACGACATAATTTTCTCGTTAAAACGACATCTTTTCTCGTAAAAACGACATAATTTTCTCGTTAAAACGACATCTTTTCTCGTTAAAACGACATCTTTTTCTCGTAATAACGACATAATATGTCATAAAAACGATCTGATGTTCCTGTTATAGATGATATGATTATGTTATGTGAGGGAGCTAAGCGTTTGTCCGCGCTGCCTTCGCCACAGTCCTGACCTAAAGGAGGATGCACGCTGCTGGAGTTATATAGAAATACACTGTTTTAATCATTTTAATGTAATGGTTTCAATTGTAGCAGCTGTTTATTAGGATTAATCTCCATACTAATTTGCCCTTAGACCCAGAGGATTTAAGATGATCAGATCAAAAGTGTTATTTCTGACTCTGAGCTTGGAATATTATTTGGATGAAAGTTTGATTTTACAAAAAATTTAAATAGTATCAGAAAATAAATTTAAAAAATGACACACGGTTTGATCGTGTTATGATTATGATGATTTCGTTCTGTTTAAAAAATGAAAATAAATAAATAAAGCCATTCAGATTTTTGTTCATGAAAGGAGTGCTTATGCTTTAATATTTGTGCGTGAGCAGCCCGGAAAAGCCACTTTTCGACTCAGCCTGTCTTTACGGTCTGTCCCATCATGCAGAATAATGTTCGTCTGATGTACCGCTCTGCAAATTAGTCACAATAACGTTTCTTTGCAAGTCTCATATATAAAGCGCACTGCACTTCTCGGGTCGGCGGTACCAGCGCGATCCCTTACATTGTGATTACAGAGCAAAGAAATATAAATGTCTGCTTTATTTTATGTACTTCCACAATAACAACAAAACGTTACAAATTGCCTTTGTAAAAATACAGGGTGCGCTCTCGCAATTTATGTCTCTCTATGCAGCTTGAAAGGTCTACTTCAATAAAAGAATCGAAAACAAAATTGTGTTTATTTAATTCGTATAAATCCAACAAGAGGTAGGTAGTAATGTACAGTCTTTCCCGTGTGAGTTCATTATCTGTAACCATTGTGCTTACACTCAGAGCCAGCGCAGCATATTTCCACAGTATAATCCAGATGAAAAACCGGATTCGTGGCTTGATTCAGCTAAAGATAAAATTTAATAATATATAATAAATAATGTATACTGTGTATATAATCATACTAAGTATCAAGACAGCCCAGGCATGTTAAATTAATATTCAAGCAATAAGCTCATGTGTTTTACCCATGAACAAAAATACGAAGAATCAAGCTTTTCGTTTTTCCGTTTCTCAAACAAAATGAAATAATAATAATAATAATAGGCTACTCAAATTGTAGCCTACTTAAATTGTTATTATGCTTATTATTATAATATTATTATTAATATTAATAACTCAAATAACTCAAATTGTTATTGTGCTTATTATTATTAGGCGTATTATTTTTTTATTATAAAATCTTATTTAAGATAATCAAAACTATTAATTCTGAATAATCACATTTTTGATTGATTTAACAGCAAATCGAAATACGAGCAGAAATAAATAGAATTCATAATAAGAAAAATATAATAATAGGCCTAATAATAATTATAGTAATAATAATAATAGGTTATTATAATAATAGATTATTATATTAATATTATAATTATTATTATTATTATTATTATTATTATTATTATTATTTCGTTTTGTTTGAGAAACAGAAAAACGAAATTAAGCTAGATTTGTTTGTATTTTTGTATTTGTATTTATTCTGCATGAGTTGAAAAATGGCTTTTCATTGCCGCCCACTTATAATTAAAGCATAGCTCTCTTTTTACCCACGGACAAAAATACTAAAAGGTAGTTATTTTTAAACTTAATTTTTTTTTTCATTCATTTTGTCCATTTTTGAAACAGAACGAAATTATTATTATCATAATACAATCAAACCGTTTGTCATTTCTATTTTATTTCTTTATAATCGTAGGCCCTATTTCAATTTTCTGTGAAATCAAACTTTCATCCAAATAATATTCCAAGCTCAGAGTTGATTATTCAGAAATAACAGTTTTGATCTGATCATCTTAAATCCTCTGGGTCTGAGGGCAGATTGGAGATTAATCCTAATAAACATGCCGCTACAACTGAAACCATTACATTAAAATTATTAAAACAGTTTATTTCTATATATAGCTGCTAGTGTATTCTAACTCCAGCAGCGTGCATCCTCCTTTATGTCAGGACTGTGGTAAAGGCAGCGCGGACAAACGCTTATAACATAACATCTCATAACATAATCAATGATTGTTATTATTAATCATATCAGATCGTATGACATAATATGTCGTTATTACGAGAAAAAGATGTCGCTTTAACGAGAAAATTATGTCGTTTTTACGAGAAAAGATCTCGTTATTACGAGAAAAGATGTCGTTTTAACGAGAAAATTATGTCGTTTTTACGAGAAAAGATGTCGTTTTTACGAGAAAAGATGTCGTTTTTACGAGAAAAGATGTCGTTATAACGACATAGCTGAGTGGGAAAAAAAATAAGTGTGCGGCAGCAATGCGTCACCGTAGTCAGGAAAGGATCCAGCCATATAATATAAAAAAATAGAGACATTATCAACGAAGAACATTATCAAGCATTGTAGGACAATGACGCCTCAGTCATCTTGAAAGGTGATTTGAGTTTCGGGAAAAGCCTGAAGTTGCAGTGCGAAAAATCTGGCCGGTGGGGTAGGTGGTGGGGGATTGAGTCACCTGGTGGTTTGATGTTTCACGAAAATCTCTACAGCAGGCATGGGTGGGCGCATGTCGTGTCGAGATAAGGCTGACCTCAAGTTGCCCATAGCTGCGGCCGTTTACGTGGCATTGCATCTCTCATCTCGCATTTTTCATATGACATGGCTGGATACTTTCCAAACAGCCCTCGTGTGTATGTATATAGGACATCAACTTTTTTGCTCACCAGCCACTAATGGTTTTCCGAAGTTACTAGCCAGATTTTTTTTGGGTAATTACATTTTATATGATAAAGGTCGACTATGGCGTAGGCTACTAAAATTTACTTGAGCTATAAATAACCACTGTATACCAAATCAAGACCATGAAATGTATAACAATAGGTCATTTTCAAATATTTAGCTCTTACAAAGATGTGTAAAGATGTGTTTTTAACGAAAACATGCAGTCTATTCCAATCATATTTCATATTCAGCGGTTGGGTTAAATGTTTACCCAGCCTTCTGGGTAGTTTTATTAAACATATACAATTTTAGCACTATATTTCTTGCTTAAAATAAGCCTAGAATATGTTGTCAATTAACATTTGTTAAAAAAATGAACATATTAATATTTTCAGTAAATTAACGTATTAATTCATTAAAAAAAAAATTAAATAGCTAAACTTAAAAAAAAAAAAAAAGATTATTAGTAAATGGTCACCTTTTGATTATTGCTGATGCCCTCTAATTATGTGTCTGATTTTTAATGTACAACCTATTTAGGGTCGCTTTTAAGCCATAGTAATTTTTAAAAAATAGTTGAGTTGAGAATAAAATTACCCAGAAGGCTCAGTTAAACATTTAACCTAACTGCTAAGTCAAAACCCAGCGCTGGGTTGTATTTAACCCAGCATTTTTTGTAGTGTTGCATACAATAAATGTAAGGCCTATAAGATTAATTGAAAAGATAAACCTATAAAGAAAAATATACTGCTAAAGATACAAGCAGATACTGTAATGCGGAGTAGAAAAAAAATCTCTGCACTAGAAAAAAAAGATTTTTTTTACTAGTGGAGTCAGGAAAATAGTTCACTTATGTAAGTGAGGATAGCAAAATAAACAGTGACATATTACACCCAAAAATTCTTCATACAGTGTATTACCAGTACAACTGAAAAATTAAGACACTTTGACCTGACCATGTTTTAACTAAGTGTTTTTTACTTTAATTGCTAATGTGGCCTTTTTACACCACAAACTGAACAAAATTAAGCATTGCTGGTAATTGGTCAACAAACTATTAATAGTTGTGTAAATATTGTCATACTAACAGTTGTCTGATTTTTGCTTCACTGTAATCCATCCCTATTAAAGGTTGTATCAGCGATTTCTAGCCTGAAGCATAAAGTGTAAAATTCAGCTTATCTTTCATCACGATCCGCTCGCTGCCTGCCCCATAAATTGTCTGTGAAAAAACCGCGTCTCTCTGGTCAGCCTAGGGTCCGAGATATGCCAAAAAAACAATCGGCACTACCAACCTTTCCACAGCAAAAACAAACATTGTTCCAACCAATCAGCGTCAGGGGTTTGGTGTTGTGGACTTTCGCTCCGCCTCCCTCACATCCCTGCACCAGTAGGAAAGTCCACAACACGAACCCCCTGACGCTGATTGGTTGGAACACTGTTTGTTTATCTGTGGTTATTGTTGATAGCGCCGATTGTTTTTTTGGCATATCTCGGACCCTAGGCTGACCAGAGAGACGCGGTTTTTTCACAGACAATTTATGGGGCAGGCAGCGAGCGGATCGTGAATAAAGGTCAGCTGAATTTGACACTTTATGTTTTAGGCTAGAAATCGCTGATACAACCTTTAAAGTTATCTGACATTATCAAGATGATTTTTTTCTGACACAGTCTAACTCTGAGTTCTCATATTTTATTACCATTTTCTAAACTATAGCGTATGGACTCTGATAATGTTAGAAATGTTGAAGGTGTCAGAATAATTTTTGATTTGACCTATACTGTCATAGGCCTAATTGTTTAGAATATTTAGAAGGCATATATATCCACTGATTCACATTTACAACTGTGTTTGCTGTGTAAAAATATGGGTCGATGTTTGCGTTGGTCTGAACAAAAACAGCAGATTGGCTTATTGAATGGCAAAATATAGCGTTTTCTTAAATGCTGTACACAAAGCAGTGCTACGCTCATAAATTCTACTTGATCAGGCATTATACTTAAGCAAGATGAAATGAAAATGCCATCAAAACCTTTCTGAAGACAGTGGTTACTTTCAGAGATACATTCATAAAAACACCAGCACTAGGCCTATTTATTCAGTGACATCACAGCCTTGTCACATTAAGCCATATTTGCCATTCTTGTCTGTACTGTAAGATTTTAGTGAAAGGCATTTCAACAACGCAATCTTTATTTCTTTCATCGTTTTATCATCAGTTTGTCTCATACAACAGGCTCAACTGTAGCTAGGTTCATGCAATTCCATGACGATAATGATAATGATGATGCATTGAAAGGAAAATTTTATTTTGTTTTAAAACAATTGCTCTGTCTCAGTTCCATAATGATGCACACAATGGTACTCCCAGAGGCTAGCTAACAGCAAATTTCAGGTAACTGCGCTTCATACGTGAACAGTGGTGAAGACGGAATATTCCGCTATTAATGATGACGGTGTGGGTATTAATGTAGTGCACACTCATTATTAGTTTTGAGTGGAACACAACCTGCCACACGCGCTGACTCGACAGAACAGAATTCATAGAGCTCGAGTACTTCGGTGTAAATGTGCTCGTGTGGTCTATGAGTGTGGGAAGTGAACTCTGCTTGCGGTAGGGCGCTGGCAGTTATGATACGCTTGTGATGCGGGGTGGTGCGACACCTCGAATGGGAGCTTCGCTTTCCAAATGTCTGAGTAAATGATTTTCTCTTAACGGGGTTAAGAAAGAAAGAAAATCAACCGTTCATTCATAGAAAGAACTGGGACTTGCCGGCTTCGAGTTGCGAGTGAAAAGTGAAAATGCCACTGAGGCGCGAGTAATCTAGCCTACCACCATGCGGTCTCTTGATAACGATGACATATCCTGGCCATTGTTTAATCCATGTAATGAAAACACCTTCAAGCAAAAAGACATTTATAGTTACATAAGTTACATAATTCAGTCATTCAAACGAAAGCGCTGTCTGTATCTTCCCTCATTATTTCTTCAACGTGAAACTCGTGAACTTTCTTCCATTTTACGGTTTTTGTGTGTTTAGGGTTAACCCATTAGAAACCCAAGATGGCAATACTACTGATATCCAAATATCTAATTCACAAATAGCGTACACTAATTATCGTTTTCTTAATAAGATACTTAAGATTATTTAGATGTAAGGACAACATTAGTGTTGTGTAATCTTATCTAACAGAAAAATACATTGTTATATTCGTTTTATAACAAAATGCATATTAAAACATGACATTCATTTTAAAGAATTATAGCACAATCACACTTTTCCATTAAAGCATTTCACAAAACGAAGTTCGGCATGACAATATGAAACAATAGAAATATTGTTTAAAATAAAACACGGGCTGTCAGACGTTGTAAAACATGCTCATAGTTAAGATGAACTTCTGTTGCGACTGACCAACTTTTCTCAACTCTTACTTGTTTGCAGTTTTTGATTGATATTTTATATTTTGTGCCCAGCGGAATGAGATTAGATAGATAGATAGATAGATAGATAGATAGATAGATAGATAGATAGATAGATAGATAGATAGATAGATAGATAGATAGATAGATACCACATCCTCATTAACCACAGCAAAGGGGAGAGATGCGCAGAGGGAAACAGCAAAGCGATGCGATGCGCTGCGGTTTAGTTATACAAAAAATCCAGAGACGATTAGTTTCTTTCCATTCATCACTGCAGTATTAGTATAAAAACGGACCATTAGCATCTATGTCTTCAGTAATATCAGGCGATTTTCAGGAGGTTTCATCACTGTTTGTGACCGAGTGCTATTTTACAACTCCATTTTTTTTTACTTTAAACATAATCTTTCTAATCTTTTTGCTTTTTGGTCACATATTAATATAATGGCACTTTGGAAATGTATCGCTTTACTGTGTCCATTTCTTTTTTTCGCCCAAATTTGTTCAATGCCCACACACTGCACACTACGGCTGGGACTCGTGAAAACAGCTCACAGACTACTTGATAATATGGTAAGTTATTTTTTTTTTTTCGGTTGATTTTCATTACTTTACCTGTTGTTCATATTTCGGTTATCTTATGTTCTGCCTTTCCTTAAAGGGAGGTCTTTTTCCTCGTGAATGCTTGAAAGAAAACGTCAAAATAACCTTCCCGAAATCTGCACTTCAATCAAATGACTCCAAACAGGTGAACTAGCAAAACATTAACATCAATATTAGTCATTCCATGCATATTAGCTCCATGACTGTCTAAATGTGTCTGTTGAATACTACTGGCTGGAACCCAGAATGATGTGTTTTTTATGTTTACTTTACAGAACATTGGTGTAGAAAAGGCAAAGTATACAATCATGGAGCACATTGACTACCTGTTTATAAACGATAGTCACCCAGCATCCTGGAAGAAAGTGGAGGACTTCCAAAATATAGTTTATCGTTTAACTCTCCATTACAAATGTGTAAGGGAATCATACATTTCATTTTTACATACGATTTTATAGATGCATATATGAACATGCCTGTGAGACTGTCTTATATTTTTCATCCGTGTGTAGATTATGGAGAAGAAGCAGCGTCCCGTGGATGATTTTCCCACAAGAGAAGATGCACTGAAAACCTACTTTGATAAACTGGCCACTTTCCTCAGAAACAAGGTACACCAGACCAGACCTCACTGTTAAGCATTAAAAAAATGTGGTCTACAAAGCATTCTTAACAAATTGCTGTCATTGTAGCCTATATCCTATAACAATGTGCTGTCTTTTTTCTCCTTCAGAACTACAGTACCTGCGCCTGGGAGGTGGTTCGAAAGGAGCTCCTGCATGTTCTTACATTAACGCTTGAACTTAAAAAAATCAGTTAAATGATTAACCGAAAGATTAATTATTAGTTTTTCGTAAACTATTTATTTATTTATTTATTTATTTATTTATTTATTTATTTATTTATTTATTTGCCTGATTAATTCATTTTTGGAATTATGATAATGATTATGTAAAATGATTATACTGAACACTCAATAAAACTGAAGACACTGAAGTTCATATCTCTGAGTATAATTTACATTTACAAGCATGTTGTAAATATATTCGTAACTATGACCCTGGACCACAAAATCAGTCGTAAGGTTCAATTTCTTGAAATTGAGATGTATACATCATCTGAAAGGTGAATAAATAAGCATTCCTTTGATAAATGGAAACCAATATTTGGTCGAGATGCAACTTTGAGGGTGCAAAAAAATCTAAATATTAAGGAAATCGCATTTAAAGTTGTCCAAATGAAGTTCTTAGCAATGCATATTACTAATCAAAACGTTTTTATATATCTACGGTAGGAAATTTACTAAATATCTTCATAGAACCTGATCTTTACTTAATTTCCTGATGATTTTTGGATTAAAAGAATAATCGATCATTTTGACCCATACGATGTATTTTTTGGCTATTGCTACAAATATACCCGTGCAACTTGAGACTGGTTTTGTGGTCCAGGGTCACATATATTCTCTACCAATACATGTTTTTGCCTTTCTTTGTGTATTTTTAAAAATATAAAATGCATTTAAAAATCAACAATGAACAGTTTACAATTAATGCTGCATTTTCAGACCTGGGACAGTCTTGCTTACGCACTTTCTGTCGCGTGCACTTGCAAGCGGCTAGAACCGCAGGTCCTTTGGGTTTAACTTTTATCAAGGCCAAAAGTGGGCTGCTAGGCTATATCACTCCATTAATTCGAAAAACGTTGTGTTGTGTTGCTCTCAATATTTATTATAGGTGGCGTCCCAAGTCGCGTATTAATGCATTATTATATGCCGTTTTTAGTATAGTGTGGTTAGTGTGTTCACACCGAAAATTCCATTGAAGCAAAAGTGCCCTCAAATGCCCATATGATGGGCACTTATTAACCAAAAAAGAAAGTGTGGCATGTTGGACAATTCATGCACTCAACTGTGGCGGCTGTATATATATGGATATATTTTTTGGTTTATGTCACATGATATTCTGGGAAAATTACGGTGTTATTTCAAGTATTGATTGATTGATTTACCAAAATGTCTTTTTATGAATGTGTCAAGCGTCAAGCTGGGACAACATGTTACTTTAATTAGCAATTAAATTAATTTGTGACCCTGGACCACAAAACCAGTCATAAGGGTAAATCTTTTGAAATTTAGATTTATACATAATCTGAAAGCCAAATAGATAATCTGTTAGAATAGGACAATATTTGGTCAAAACACTGTTTAAAAATCTAAATATTGAGAAAATCGCCTTTAAAGTTGTCCTTTAACGTTGAAATGAAGGTATTAGCTATACTATATTAATGGAACATGATCTTTATTTAATATCCCAATGATTTTTTGGCATGAATAAAAAAATCGATAATTTTGACCCATAGAATATTGTTGAATTGCTGCTTACAACTGGTTTTGTGGTCCAGGGTCACATTTATAATCTATTTTGGCCCAAACAATAATTCAGGAGATCGCACTCTCATAATGTGATAGGGCAATTTAGTAAGCATATATGGCGTGCTGTCCAGGGGGAGGGCTCCGAGCTCGGAATGGAAATAGAACCCAAACCCCCCAGAGGTGAGTTGGCTGTATAGGAATTGTTCTTGTTAATGTGATTGGCTGACGAGCTCCACCTGGGCCAGATTGATTATCGGATCTTGCTCCTCCCGAACCTTGTTAATGAAACATCATTTAATTGACATTTTTAAATAAAAAATAGACAGATAGGCCTAGCTATGTTTTTCATCACTGACAGTCTTTTACACAAAACAGAGAAGCTCAGCAGTTACAGCTTTGGAACTTGACTTGACATTTACATTCCTGTTTGACTAAGGACATATGCTTGCGTATGCGCCGCTGAAAAGTGACTAACGCGGAAGCGCAGAGGAGAGAGCTAAACTAAACACGGTCACGAATTAAAAGCACAAGGGTGGGTAAGTAAATCATGGGGTAATGATGAAATATTTTATGTAGCCTATATAAAACAATTCAGGAAGATACTTTGTATGTTTTTGAAAGTTAGTTTGTCTCATAAGAGAGCCAGGTGCATTTGAAGGCCTCAAGGCCAAACTCACTGTTTAGGTCTCATGGCCTAAGTGACTGTGTGTACAGAAGGAAGTGCCAGAGACGGGAGATTTCACAGGATGTGATAGTGCTGAACTAGATAATGCCTGTATTTCTCATTAAAATCCTGACAGCTCAGTCTTGCAACCTTGGTTACCCGGAAAGTGGTTATCTTCTAAAAGAAAGTCTCTCAGGTGCTTTTCTCTCAGAAATAAGGGTGCAAAAGCTGTCACTATTCCTTTTCAAAAGGTACACTTTTTACCTATTAGGTTCTAATATGTATACTCTAAGTACTAATACCAAAGTGGACTCTTTAGGTACAAATATGTACCTTTTGAAAAGATACCACCCCATTGACAGCTTTTCTACCTTTATTTTTGAGAGTGTACAATGAAAAAAAGCATTATGAAAACTCATAAACAACTGTGGAAAAGCACTGGAGATGATGTACAACAAGTGATCTGTATGCTCACATAACAAAAATGTACAAAGATGGTATACTGGACACAAAACAATTCAGATGTTCTGCAGGCATCTTGGCTTTGTTGTCTTCTTGCAATAAAGTGGCATTTTGACTTCTGAAACTCTGCCTCCTTAACATTGTGCTTTGCAAGACAAAGAAGACTTTTTCCACACATTTTTGGGTGAACTATCCCTTTAACTGACATCTTGATGCTTACAATACAATACAATACAATACAATACAATACAATACAAACAAACAAACAATAAAAAGTAAGGAAATAAAGAAAGCTTGAATATATAAAGAAGATGAGATTATTGAACATTCATATACTGTATTTGTGACTAGTGCAATGCATAATATTATGATGTCATGCTGTATATACTGTACAACAAATTTGCATTTGTTCTAGACATAGAAATAGAGAAAAACAGGATGTTGTTTTGCAGCAATGTACAAACACAGGATATGTGGTTAAAGCGTGATCGCTAGAATAGGTCTATTCGGATCTCGTCTCATAATATCTGCTAAAAGTAGAAATAGCTTCTGCTGGAACAAACAGCGCATATAGAGTCACAAATGTGAGAGGTCACATCATCAACGTGTAAGGTCAGGTTTGAGAAAGAGAGATGGAGTTAAAATATCAGCCTTACTCTTTCACAAGAAGTGGTGTAGACTATCATATGTTAATATTTCATATTCAGAACATATCATCCATCTTTCTTCCCCCTTAAATCACATTTATTATTAATTTATTCTATACTTAAAGCTTACCTAAAGGGGTAGTTCACTTTCAGAACAAGAATTTACAGATACTCACCCCCTTGTCATCCAAGATGTTTATGTCTTTCTTTCTTTAGTCGTAAAGAAATTGTGTTTTTTGAGGAAAACATTTCAGGATTTCTCTCCATATAATGGACTTCTATGGTGCCCCTGAGTTTGAACTTCCAAAATGCAGTTTAAACGCAGCTTCAAAGTGTTCTAAATGATCACAGCAGAGGAAGAAGGGTCTTATCTAGCAAAACGATTGGTTATTTTCTAAAAACATTTACAACTTATATACTTTTTAATCTCTAATGCTCGTCTTGCCGAGCTAGACAAGATGAGCATTTAAGGTTAAAAAGTATATAAATTGTAAATTTAAAAAAAATAAATAAATAACCCATCGTTTTGCTATAAGACCCTTTTTTCCTCGGCTGTGATCGTTTAGAGACCTTTGAAGCTGCATTTTGGAAGTTCAAACTCGGGGGCACCATAGAAGTCCATTATATGGAGAGAAATCCTGAAATGTTTTCCTCGAAAAACATAATTTCCTTACGACCGAAGAAAAAAAACACATGAACATCTTGGATGACAAGGAGGTGAGTACTTTATCTGTAAATTTTCTATCTAATCTAAATATTGAGAAAATCGCCTTTAAAGTTGTCCAAATGAAAGTTTTAGCAATGCATATTACTACTCAAAAATTTAATTTATAAAATGCATATCACTCATCAAAAAATAAGTTTTGATATATTTACATAAGGAAATTTACAAAATATCTTCATGGAACATGATCTTTACTTAATACCCTAATTATTTATGACAAAAAATCGATAATTTTGACCCATATAATAGGTTAAAACTGGTTTTGTGGTTCAGGGTCACAAATATAGCAAAGATCTCATAAAACAAGATTTTATAAAACAAGACAAGATCTGAGAGGTCAGTATTCAAAATGCATTTTTTTTATTCAGGAATTACAAAAACATTGGAAAATGTAACGAAAATACAATCTTAATATGAACACGTATTCAGGCAGTGAACTGTCCAGTGCTGAATGGAAATGGAAACGACGTGATGCAATGTAAAAGTGAAAGCGATTTATTTCCGTTACAGACAATAAATAAATAAATAAATAAATACGTAATAAATAAATAAATATATAAATAAATAGGCATTTGCGATTCTATAGACTTATAACATGATGTCGGAGTTGTGATCCAGTATGAACTTCAAGATGCGGAGGATCTCTTTCCTGGCAATTTCCCATGCGCAGTAACTAAAATCCTGCATCGGAAAAAATGACATTCAGCATTAGAATTCATTATACAACAGACGAGATATGACTAAAGTTATAGGTTGAGGACACAAGCGTACCTTTTCCTTCAGAGTTGAGGTTATTGTCTCGAAGTAAACCTTGAGGGAAGCTTCTCTGCTGGGGAAATCCTGTGCGTCTTCAGACTTGTTCATGATCTGTATTTGGTAAGACACAGAAAACATCAAAAACTGAATACTTAAAGATTTAAAAATAAAAGTGATATATATTAGACAGCTATCTGGAAATTCGTGGTTCGGATTCGTTGAGGCACCAACATTTCTGGGCACTGGCCGTTGTCCAGGATAAGTGACCGGTGCTACTTTCATGTCTACTCAGCTTTATATCTTTTTATATAAACGCATATAGTAACTAATTGGCACTTAATGCGTCTCAAAACAGTTAAAACGGCGTCGGAGGATTTCGCTTTTGATACTAGAAGATCTGGAATTTCCAGTTAAAGAAAATGAAAAGATTGCTCTGAACTACAAACCGACAAACGACCCAAAGAGCTGCATTAAAGAAAGAACGAAATAAAGACAATTTACTTGTATTGCAGATTGCAATACAAGTAACCCCAGTATAATTTAATAACATGTATAAGCTGAACGAAGATATCTAAAGTATAAAATATTAACTCTACTTTTTTCTTACGCATTTGCTTTCCACAATCTGCCGGTACACGAGGCCTCGAAACTCATTCCACTTTTCTCCATCACACTGCTCTGGATCGCTGCAGTTCTCGCTGTAGTTTTCAAACAGTGCGTCAATGTTCTCAAGTGTCCTGTAAACAGCTTTTTCTACACCAGTAACCTTCAGAAACAAGAGATGAAAATTAAGACATGTGCCAACTGAAATAGTTAAAACTCAATTAAAGATTGTAATATATGTACCTGATCCGTTTTGTCAGACTCGAACGCATTTTGCGGGAAGGGAATGTCAATATTTTCGTCCAGGCACTGCACAGGGAAAAGCCCCCCCTAAAACAAAAAGGTTACAAAATTCGTTAATAAATATACTGTATATTGGCCTACTACTGAATTGTACCATTAATGATCCTCTGCAATAATTCTCACCGCAGCCTCTATACGTGTATAGGATCTCTTCAGCAGGTCCTTACGAAGGATGCAGTTTGTTGGCATTGACCAAACCTGCGCAAAGCAGAAAATGGTGCACAGCAGGGCCACACGATGAAGTTCCATTCTGTCAGATGCCTAGGTTATAAAAGACCATGCAGAGCCCATGTGAGTATACATCAATTTCAAGCCATAACTAATCAGATTTATTACAATAAGCCAGTTTCGACCGCTTACCTTGATAACTTGTAGTTTATCCTTCTCAACTCGTTATTTGTCGTTGTATGAAAGACTCACAGTAGGTCTGCAGTTTATATACTTAATTTTGCCAACAGAACCAAAAATGAAAGGCGTGATTGAGGTTAATTCTTTAAATCTAAATAGCAATGCTTGATGAATTTCCGCTTTCGAGACGTTTGAACTCGGGGTATGCCGAGATGTCTTTCATTCAACCGTTCAAGTGCTTCCCAAATGAAGACCGATGCCCCCTAAAAACCGTTCATATTCAGCTAAAACCATGTGTCATAATCTCGTGTTGGTATAACGATTGCGTTTAGTTAATCTTACATAAGATTTAGGATATGTGGTATCTAAGAGCCCAAGGTACAATCAAAACCAGACAAATACATTCCACCCAATGTGAATAAATAATGAGAGCTCAGTAGTGATAAACTTCGTGCCACAGCTGACTAACTTGGTGGCATGTTGACACAAGTTTTTGTTCAGGACAGAACTGGTTGTTGGCAACTTAGCTGATATTTTACTATTAATCAAATGGTAAATCTAAGGGCTTAGTCACACACTATCTCGAAAAAAATAGCTTCCAACAACTTTTCAGACTGAAAATTGTATGTAAGTATGAATTTCTTTGAATAAAGTGGCAAGTATTCAAAGCCCCGTAAAGCAACTCCGTGTTCTGGTGTAGCAGCCATTTAAAAAACAAACAAACAAATAGTGCTCTTTTGGAGGCAGAAAAGAGGGATTTGAAATAGATTACAGTGAAATCAGGAGGTTAACCACAGAGTATGCTCGTAACACTGTATATTTGTGATTTATGGTCAGTAACAAATGTATGATGTGTGACAATCATAGATCCTTTCTTTGGTATTACTGGTCTCAAGCCTCTTACCTCTGGTTTTGGTCTTGGTCTCGGCCTGTGGTTATAAATCTGACCACAGTAACAAATGCTCAGATCATTTTAATATTTAGCTTTCACAAGTAAAGAATCAACATCATCTATTGTCTATATTATTCACAAATAATCAAAATATATATTTTTTTCACCAGATAAAACAATTTCATATGGATTTAGTGAAATGTATAACATACACTACCAGTCAAAAGTTTCTGAACAGTTTTCTTCTGCACACCAATCCTGCATTTATTTGATCCAAAGTACCGCAAAAACAGTACAAATTTAAAATATTTTTATAATTTGAAATAACTGTTTTCTATTTGAAAATATAACTTATTTGTGTGATTTCAAAGCTAATTATTTAGCAACATTACTCCAGTCATATTAGCTGTCAGAAATCATTCTAATATTTTGATTTGTTGTGAAAACATTTATTATTTATTATTATTATTATTAATGTGTTGAAGTAGCGTAGAGTAGAATCAGGTTTCTTTGTTGAACAGAATGTTCAAAGAACAGCATTCATCTGAAATAGAAATCATTTGTAACATTATAAATGTCTTTATCATCACTTTTTATCAATTTAGAGCATCCTTGCTAAATAAAAGTATTAATTTCTAAAATGTATAAAATGTTACAAAAGCATTTTATTTCAGGTAAATGCTGATCTTTGGATCTTTCTATTTATCAAAGAATCCTAAAAACAAATTTGCTCAAATGTTTTAAATCTTGATAATAATAATAATTAATAATAATAATAAATGTTTCATGAACAGCAAATCAGCAAATTAGAATGATTTCTGAAAATCGTGTGACACTGAAGACTGGGGTAATGATGTTAAAAAGGTAGCTTTAATCACAGAAATAAATTATATTGTCAAATATATTCAAATAGAAAACAGTTATTTTAAATGGCAAACATATTTCACTATTGTACTGTTTTTGCTGTACTTTGGATCAAATAAATGCAGGCTTTAAAAAGCATTAAACATCTTACTGTTCAAAAACATTTGACTGGTAGTGTAATTATTTATGCTTAAACAAGATGTTGTCTTTATATTACATTGTGAAAGCTGAATAAGAATTCTGAAGAACTGTGCCCACAACAACAGACTGGGATTTGCCCAAGATGGTTTTTGTGTGTTTGAATCTGTGCACGTGGCCCCTTGCGGTTGTGGTTTTATACACAAGAAAAAAACATTTATCGTTACTCTTGGTTTGCTTCTAATGAAATACAACGACTGGTATATTTCAACCTCGTGGGTGTATGGAGAGACCCCCCACTGGCATAGAAAGTGAAAATGAGGATAGGGAACTGAAAGAGCGTGCAAACCAAGCTGAGTGATGACGAAAAATCACAGTTGTCCCTCCCTAAGTGTTAAAATAGTACTGTGTGAGGTTGAGAACAAGAGGAATCAAGCACTGTGCTGGAGGTTCTGCTAAGCGCCTCAGGGACACTAAAGACCAGAAAGATTCTGAGTAAACTTAGTAAATCAATCAATAAAACACAAATTAACATAGCTTTATGACTCAGACTAAATAAGAGGTTATTAGTCATTCAAACAAATCTCAACACGCTTATCAGAGCTGTGATCACATCAGAACTTTCGATTTCTTCATGAGAACTTCCTTATTTTGCCCAAATGCGGAAATTCACAGCTTTCATCAACCAATTCTAAAGCTAAATTCAATTTTCTAATGTCAAAAGTAGGTAATGCTTAATGTTTTATGAATGAGAGATTTATATAGAGCTTTATTGTGTACTGCTATAAGTGCTTTACAATCATATTAGGGATCTCTCTTCACCCACCACCAGTGTGCAGCATCCACTTGGATGTACAACAGCACCAGTGCGCTCAACACACACCAGGAGAGGAGAGGACAGAGAGTGATATTTGGAGGCCATGATTGATAAGAGCCAGTGAAAACTATTTGTTTAGGGCACCAGGGATACACTTCCACTCTTCATAAGAAGTGGCATGGGGTTTTTTGTGACCACAGCAAGTCAGGACCTCAGTTTAACAACTTTTTTTTTCAAGTGTACTTGTCACTATACTGAGACATTAGGACCCACACAGACCACAGTGGTAAACACCTCCTGCTAGTCTCACTAACACCTCTTCCAGCAGCAACCTATCTTAACAAACATCACATCATTTCTAAAGATTAGAAGTTTAAATACATTGAAATGTGATGAAAAGCTTCTATTTCTGTATTTAAATGATCAGTAACCAATAAACTTATACTCATTACATAATACAGTAATGCTTTGACACTCAAGCATTAAAAAAAGGCAGTGGTGTGAAAAAGTGTTTGCCCCCTTCCTGATTTTTTTTTTTTACATGTTTGTCACACTTTAATGTTTCAGATCTTCAAACAATTTAAATATTAATCAAATATAACAAGTAAACACAACATGCAGTTTTTGAATGAAGTTGTTTTATTATGAAGGGAAAACAAAATCCAAACCCACATGGCCCTGTATGAAAAAGTGTTTGCCCCCTAAACTTAATAACTGCAATCAATCGTTTGCGATAACTTGCCATGAGTCTGTTACAGCGCTGTGCAGGAATTTTGGCCCACTCATCTTGGCAGAATTGTTGTAATTCAGCCACATTGGAGCCTTTTTAAGGTCATGCCACAGCATCTCAATAGGATTCAGGTCAGGACTTTGACTAGGCCACTCCAAAGTCTTTATTTTGTTTTTCTTCAGCCATTCAGAGGTGGATTTGCTGGCGTGATTTGGATCATTGTCCTGCTGCAGAACCCAAGTTCACTTCAGCTTGAGGTCACGAACAGAGGCCAGACATTGTCCTTCAGGATTTTTTTGGTAGACCGCAGAATTCATGGTTCCATTGATCACAGCAAGTCTTCCAGGTCCAGAAGCAGCAAAACAGCCCCAGACCATCACACTACCACCACCAGATTTTACTGTTGGGATGATGTTCTTTTTTCCGAAATGCTGTTACTTTTACGCCAGATGTAATGGGACACACACCTTCCAAAAAGTTCAACTTTTGTCTCGTCAGTCCACAGAGCATTTTCCCAAAAGTCTTGGGGATCATCAAGATGTTTTCTGGCAAAACTGAGACGAGCCTTTATGTTCTTTTTGCTCAGCAGCGGTTTTCGTCTTGGAACTCTGCCATGCAGGCCATTTTTGCCCAATCTCTTTCTTATGGTGGAGTCATGAACACTGTCCTTAACTAAGGCAAGAGAGGCCTGCAGTTCTTTAGATGTTGTTGTGGGGTCTTTTGTGACCTCTTGGATGAGTCATCGCTGGTCGGCCGGCCACTCCTGGGAAGGTTCACCACTGTTCCATGTTTTCGCCATTTGGGGATAATGGCTCTCACTGTGGTTCGCTGGAGACCCAAAGCTTTAGAAATGGCTTTATAACCTTTTCCAGACTGATAGATCTCAATTACTTTCTTTCTCATTTGTTCCTGAATTTCTTTGGATCTCAACATGACGTGTAGCTTTTGAGGATCTTTTGGTCTACTTCACTTGGTCAGGCAGGTCCTATTTAAGTGATTTCTTGTTTGCGAACAGGTGTGGCAGTAATCAGGCCTGGGTGTGGCTAGAGAAACTGAACTCAGGTGTGATAAACCACAGTTATGTTTTAACTTTAACTTAACATTAAAATGTGACAAACATGCAAAAATAAAAAATGTGAAATATTTTTTAAAAGAAGTCTCTTATTCTGCATTCTAAATTTCCTTTTATTTGATCCAAAAATACAGACAAAAACAGTAATATTATGAAATATGATTGCAATTTAAAATAAGTTTCTATCTTAATATACTTTAAAATTTAATTTATTCCTGTGATGCAAAGAGGAATTTTCATCAGCCATTACTCCAGTCTTCAGTGTCACAGAAATCATTAAAATATGAAGATTTATTATCAGTGTTGGAGACAGTTGTGCTTCTTAATATAGTTTTTGGAACCTGTGATACTTTTTTTCAGGATTTTTTGATTAAAAAAAGGTTTTCACAGACAGGGCTTAGACTAAACTAGGATTAGGCCATAGGTCAATTAGGACATTGAAGTAATTTAAAACATGCCTGGTGTGCATCTTGAGAGAAAACAAGGGAACTGATTTCAAGATCAATTACTGCAAGTTAAAACATCTTAGATTGACATTTGTGACCCTGGACCACAAAACCAGTCTTAAGTCGCTGGGGTATATTTGTAGCAATAGCAAAAAATACATTGTATGGGTCAAAATTATTGATTTTTCTTTCATGTCAAAAATCATTAGGAAATTAAGTTAAGATCATGTTACATTAAGATTTTTTGTAAAATTCCTACTGTAAACCTATCAAAATGTAATTTTTGATTAGTAATATGCATTGTTAAGAACTTAATTTGGACAACTTTAAAGGTGATTTTCTCAGAATTTAGATTTTTTTTGCACCCTTAGATTCCAGATTGTCAAATAGATGTATCTCGGCCAAATATTGTCCTATCCTAACAAACTATACATCAATAGAAAGCTTATTTATTGAGCTTTCATATGATGTATATATCTCAGTTTTGTAAAATTTAACCTTAAGACTGGTTTTGTGGTCCAGGGTCACATTTTAGTCTGGGACTTAGTCTAAGCCTGGTCTCTGAGACCAGGGAAATGTTTTTTTAACAATATCGCTTATGTAATCAGATTACTTTTTTCAAGTAACTAGCAAAACTTTTTAATTTACGAGAAAATATGAGTTACTTTTTCAAAAAAGTAACACCAGTTTCTTTTTGCTTCCTTTGTTTTTAATATTACATTTTATTAACCAATGCATTTGCTGCTGACCTTTGTTAATCCAATTCAACCATACTAATAAGCAAAACTTACTTTAGAATTATATTTGTGCTTCATTTTTCTCATTGCTGAAGAGTGTTGGACTTCTTTCTCCAACAGTTCTACTCTACAGACGTGAATTTACTTTTCCTTCAGCCTTAGGCTTATTCATTTCACTTTATATATATTAAAAACAAACAAGCAAGCCCTGCCAAGATTTGAAAAGTAATGAAAAAGTAATGTAACGCATTACTTTCCATAAAAAGTAACTTAGTAACTAACTTTTAAAAAACAACTTCCCCAACCCTGGTGCCTTTGTTTTGTCTCAAGATGCAATGTTTTTTCTAAGAAACATTTATAAAAAATTATCAAACTATAGCCTAATTTTATTTTAGTGTAAGCCCTGTCTGTGAAACCAGGCCTATAAGTCATTTTACTATAACTTTTTATTATTTAACACATCCTTGCTGAATAAAAGTATTAATTTCTAAACCAGGATTAAGCCCAGTTGTCTTTTATACAGGTAACAAACTGAGATTAGGAGCACTCTCTTAAAGGGAGTGCTCCTAATCTCCGTTTCTTACCTGCAAAAGACACTTGTCCACAGAAGCGATCAATCAGATTCCAATGAAAGTGTTGTGGTCACATGAGACCAAAAATCAAGCTCTCTGGCATCAACTCAACTCGCCATGGTTGGAGGAGGAGGAATGCCGCCTATGACCCCAAGAACACCATCCCCACCAACAAACATGGAGGTGGAAACATGGTTTGAGGTTGTTTTTCTACTAAAGGGACAGGACAACTGCACTGCATCAAAGGGACGATGGACAGGGCCATCTACCATCAAAGCTGGGGTGAGAACCTCCTTCCCTCATTGAAAATGGGTTGTGGATGGGTATCCCAGCATGACAATTACCCAAAACACACGACCAAGGCAACAAAGGAGTGGCTCAAGAAGAAGCACATGAAGGTCCTGGAGTGGCCTAACCAGTCTCCAGACCTTAATCCCATAGAAAATCTGTGAAGGGAGCTGAAGGTTTGAGTCGCCAAACATCAGCCTCGAAACCTTAATGACTTGGAGAGGATCTGCAAAGAGGAGTGGGACAAATCTCTCCTGAGATGTGTGCAAAGCTGGTGGCCAACTACAAGAAACATTTGACCTCTGTGACTACCAACAAGGGTTTTGCCACCAGGTACTAAGTCATGTTTTGCAAAGGGGTCAAATACTTGCAAATCAATCTATAACTTTTTTGAAATGCATTTTTCTGGATTTTTTTGTTATTCTGTCTCTCATTGTTAAAATAACCTACCATTAAAATTTTAAACTGCTCATTTCTTTAGCAGTATATATATATATATATACACTTTATTTCAGCGATTGCCAAAGTAACATTTCTCATTTTAATTTAGACTTGTACTAAAACAAGTAAAAATGACATAAAAATGAATAGAAAAACTAAAAATGACACAAACTACTAAAACCTTGACTAAATGAAAATAAAATGGAAAATATAAAACTAAAAACTGATTCAGAATATAGATAAGTATTCCCTATACATTGTCTCTATATAATTTTAGAATTTTCCCAGCTGAGTCATGGTTTTCCCTCAATTACAGTTATTCACTGGGCAGACACTTTTATCCAAAGCGCCTTACAGTTGAGGAAAACAAGAAGTGATTCATCATAAGATGTAAATAAACACGAGAAGTGCTTGTTATACAAGTTTTCAGTCATCGTTCAAAACAATAAAATCTAGGACAGAAAGGGAAAATAAGGGCATAAAAAAAAAAAAAAAAAAAAAATTCCCCGCTGTTGGTAATTATTTTTAATTCATTCATTTACTTATTTTTTGGTAACTCTTTGGTAGCTTTGTAGAAATATGTCCTGTATGTCTATAAAAGAGAAATCAACTGAATCGCAGCAGACACTGCCACCTAGTGGCAATGAACTTGAGAAGCACATCATCTGTTTATTAAAAGGCATTTATAATCAAGCCAATAAATAGACACAAGGAATTTTAGGTAAACTGGGTAACTTGATCACATGAAACTACTGATATGATTCTTCAACCTGGACCAAAAACACATTAAAAAGTGCTTGACAAAGATCCAGTCAACCAAACAAAAGTAGCAAAGCAAAAGCAATGAATAAAAGAGAGGCACATATGATCTTTTATTTAACACAACAAACAAGCTTCTTAGCTAGTGCAAATACGTCAAACAAAAAGGCTGATCATATTAAGTACACAAGAGATACATTTTGGATTCCCTGAAATCCTTGTGAAATGAAATGACTTTTTTTGGCTTGACATCTGATCTGACCTTCAAACCTCAACCTCACGGTAGTATCAGCCACATAAAAAAACAGAGAATTGCTTTGGAAATGAAGAAGAGGAATCTGAGGTCAGTTGCACTGAAATTATAAGGTCAACCACAGTGGATGACCGTAACGCTGCACACATTATGGTCAATACCAAACATTAAAGAGAAAACTTGTATCATTTTCAGTGGTCACTTATCTGGAAAGCATTGGCAACTGTGTGGGTTGAGAAAGTTGAGTGGGTGTCAATAAGGGAGGTCCACTGTGAGGTCCCATGGGAAATCCTCCTCAGTGTTACTGTCAGCACCTTTAAACTCATTCCAGGAGATGTCGTTTACCTGCCACACAAAGTAATTGGCTATTAGATAGCTCTCTGATTGCCTGTTGCTAAACCACTGACCAAGAGGACAAAAACTGAAAGTGACTAGCTAGTTCCTCATAGCAATGGTTGATATTACAAACCTCATGAGCTGTTTTTGTGAGACAAATTTCCATACAATTACTTCTCTGTAAATGGAACACATTGAATACATCATTGGCCAAAGTTAAAGATCTTGAGGGGAACACTTACTTTTATGACTCCTTCTGAATTCTCCTCTGGAAGGATCTCATCTGGATCGAACTTGATCTCAATTGCTACTTTCCCATTTCCTATGGGACATTAGTGACATGAAATAGATGACCCCACAGATTGCAATGTATTGTTTAATGGTTATATGGGTCTTTTTCCACAATTTTTGTGCCAATGTATGCAAATTATATGACATCCAAGGTACACATTTCTAATAATTGCGTAGTTAATTCTCCTATTGTAATTTTATGAAGTTTTGGAATATTTTTCCTCTCCCCAAATTTGTCACTACCAAAACAGTAATATACAATTTAATAAAAAGGGTTACATTGACCTATTAAGATTTTGCTTACATCATCTTTGTAAATAATAATTATTAAAAAGTTTGCAGAGGTAAATCAATAAAAATTTTAACAACATTTCAAGTGTGATTTATGAGATTTGTTGTATTTTGAATCCAATATTGTTTTGTAAAAAGCAAAAAGTTGATCATACTGATTTTTAAATGTAAGGATTTATTCGTTTAAATATACATTCAACCAAACACTATAATTTGAATCTGATAATTCAGTATACTTTATTTTTGCCGAAACGTGACAGTGATGTTTTGGTAAACGGTTTGTGTAATGATGCTCTTGACTTGACAGACAGCTGTCGTTAAACCCATGAATTGAAAGTGAAAGCCGTCTGACTTTAAACCCGATATTTGTTATTCAAGCTATGGACAAAAAAAAAAGGACAAGGGAAAGGGCTTGAACCCAGCTTTCAAATGATATCAAAACCTAAAAAAAGGAAAAATTTCTCCATGTGTTGGGTTTTCTTAAATCGCATCACATATTAAGTTTATTTTAAAATATTATTGTGGGTTTCAATAAATAATAAAACGATCTTAGTAAACATCTAAGATTTGAATACTTGTATAAATGTGTTTTTTGGTTGTGGGAAAGCAGTTTGGACCAATTCTGAAAAATGGCCCCTATATAGTGTGTTCCTGGAAATACTAACCCAAGATCATGACCAGCACTTTTTCAAAGGCAGCGACCACAGCTTTATCTTTGGCACGTTTCATTAGTGTCCCTCTTTTCCTGAGCTTTTCCTCTGGATCTAAAATAATTCAGCATTCGATGTTGTGAATTAATACACACTTTCAAGCAGTTTTCCTTTACCAATAACCTGAAAAAGTAAAGCATGCTGCATGCCTCAGGCCAAGTGTGTACTGTATGTAAACCCACCTCGATCGTTGTCTATTATCTCCTCTGCCACACCGACCCCACGGCAGCTCATTCCATGCTGTGGGAAGGTCAACTCCGCTATGCAGCCATATTTCAAAAGCACACTCTGGTCATCTGTTTCTTCTTGGCACCCTGCATCCACACATCTTGAGATGTCCTTCAACTGTTGAAACATGAAAATGTTTGTTTACAAACCAGCTTCACTAGCAGTCAAATGTTTTGGAACAGTAAGATTTTTAAAGAAGTCTCTTCTGCTCACCAAGCTTGCATTTATTTGATCCAAAATACAGCAAAAGCAGTAAAATTGTGAAATATTTTTACTATTTAAAATAACTATTTTCTATTTGAATATATTTTAAAATGTAATTTATTCCTGTGATCAAATCAAAATTTTCAGCACCATTACTCCAGTCTTATGATCCTTCAGAAATCAATCTAATATGCTGATTTACTGCTCAAGAAACATTTATTCATATTATCGATATTTTAAACAGGCGAGTAATTTTTTTCAGGATTATTTGATGAATAGAAAGATCCAAAGATCAGTATTTATCTGAGTTATGACATACACTATACCATTCAAGGGCATGGAGTCAGTATAATTTCTCTATTTTTGGGAAAGAAATTATAGAAATTAATACTTTTATTTTAGCAAGGATGCTTTAAATTGATCAAAAGTGATGATAAAGACATTTATAATGTTACAAAAGATTTCTATTTCAGATAAATGCTGTTCTTCTGAACTTTCTATTCAAAGAAACCTGACAAAATTCTACTCAGCTGTTTTCAACATAATAATAATAATAATAATAATAATAATAATATTAATATATTTTTTAGCAGCAACTTAGGATGTTAGAATGATTTCTGAAGGATCATGTGACTGAAGTAATGATACTAAAAAATCAGCTTCGAAACAGCATGAATAAGTTACATTTTAAAATGTATTCAAATAGAAAACAGTTAATTGAAAATCTTCAAAATATTACTGTTCTTTGCACCAAATACATGCAGGCTTGGTGAGCAGAAGAGACTTCTTTAAAAAAAAAAAAAAACATTAAAAATCTTACTGTTTAAAAACTTTTGCCTGGAAGTGTGAACAGATGCACACTTAAACTTGAGGGAAAAATGTGTTTATTCAATGTATTTCACTGATATCGCTACTTACAGTAACAATGCGAGTAGACCAGCCAGCAAAGCCCAGATAGTGATGAGCCAGGTTTTGACATTTGGAAAGGCTGAGAGGTCTAGAGCTATAGAAGGACATATTCTGCTTTGTGCTCAATCGGACCTGAGCGACAAAATGAAAGAGAAAATAAGAAACATATTTGCAAAACAACTTTAACTTTAAGTTAAAACTTTCAAACCTCCCTGAAAATAAATCTAAAAAGCAGCCCATCTGTAAAACATGCAAATCACAGTACAGCTTTATCTGTAGCTGTGATGCATCAGGTTACCTTTAAAGGAGAACTCTGGAAAAGACACTGTTTATCAGTGGCCCGCTGAGCTTTGGACGCCTGTGCCGATGAGTAGAACTTCACCAATGCATAGAAGCCAGGCTCTGCCACTGTGGCATTGGGGCAGACCTTCAGCAGGTAGAGAGCACCAAATACCGAATACACGCTCCACAGGGACTCCTACGAAGTAAGGAGAGAAGTTTATTTAATAGCAATTAAGTTCAAAGTTAGGTAAATTTATGCAGTTGCTAGTGATTTTGCACTAGAAATCCATTGAAGTGTAAAGCTAACCGATTATGTAAACATGATGCTTATGAACTTTTTCGGCCAAAAGCTAAACATAACATGATTTAAGGAGTAGGTGAATGTTTTATTCATTCAATATAATATAATATAATATAATATAATATAATATAATAATAACACACTTACATAAATGTAAGCCTCTGAAAATGTTGGCTGAATGTCCCAAACGAAAATAGTTTTGTTATTTTCGAGAGGGACTTTAAACTCAATTATATCGACTTCAATATCCATGACATACGGGCTTTAAATGAAGCTACAACTCGACAACGGTGTTGTTACCTCACAAAATACACAACTAAATTTTAAAACGCTACATGAAGTTGAATAATCATGATCTCCTCTGGTATACGACTTCCGTATACAGAATAATCGCATTTCGCGCTCTTGGACGTCATATTACGTAATTTACGTAAAGCGCTGTGATTGGATCAGTGGAAGGATTCTGAAAGGAGCAAGCTGGAGTTTCCGGGGTGATGTAATAATTACGAACAGCTACAAACTTTCCAAACGTTCTAAAAGCAGTCTAGCATAATTTCTAGACATTTTTAAAATGTAATCTTGTCTCAAGATTGTACTCTAAACTTGTATTTTTTATTTTTTTTGATATAATTTGTTTTATAGTTGCATTTATTGGTGACAGAACTCGGTAGATTACAAAAATTGTATTTAGTAGCGTAATCCATTACGTTACACATTTTAGCTAATATAATCAGACTACTTTTTGATTACTTTTAGATTACTTTTGACCTAACTCGTTTATCAAATTGATTAAAGTAGGATAATCTTGTACCATATTGATATAAACATACACCGTGTGCATAATCATTAGGCACGTTGATATTCTGATCATATATTTTGTTCCAAGCACATTTGACCAGTTCCGAACCACATCAATCTTAATAACTACTATCAATTTTTTTTATTTAATTATTTAAAAGTGATATATAATTGTCCATTAAGGCTGGAAGTGAAAAACTCATTATATTCAGGTGTGAAGAGAAAAGAAAAAAAAACGTGCCTAATAATTCTGCACACCTGAATATAAGGAGTTTTTCACTTCCAGCCTTCATGGACAATTATATTTCACTTCTAAATAATTAAATACAAAATGAATAGTACTTATTAAGATTTATGTGGTTTGGAATTGGTCAAATGTGCTTGGAAAAAAAATATGACCAGAATATCAACGTTCCTAATAATTACGCACACAGTGTAGAAAGAGTAAGAAAATATATTCAATTTGCTGAAGTGCTTTAAACATTATATTACGTCCAGGTTTCCCAAGCTGGGGGTTTCATCAGGCATTGCGTCGTAGAACAATATTGCTTTTATTTTTCATATTATTTATTTACATTTATGTATATTTTAATGCGGCAGTGTTTAATTTAGGTTAAACTAAAGATAAGATACCCGCTTGTTGCAACAGTAAAACCATAGCTCCATATTTTAGCTTGCTCATTGTTTAGGGACGCATTACATCTTGTGATAGTTCACAACAACATAGATTTTAATATAAACATCCAGTCAAGATTTAAAATGTGAGGCTGGAAAATTAAACCAGACGGGTCAAGAACATTGGATGCAATTTAAAACTTTAATAGAGAAAGACAGAGCTTGAAGAAAACAGGGTGCACTAAAAATAAGGGCATAATCTTATGACACAGACAAATGTTTACATGCATACACTTAAGAGTGAACCCATCCATTTTAATTACAATTTCGATACTGATCTTTAACCCTTTTTTGAGCCATAACACACTAACTAGAAGATATTGTTAGCACTTAAGGTCAATTTGGCCACATTTGAAAATACATTGCCATAAATTTCTTAGCACCACTGTGAAATGTTATATCAGAACCATCCTTGGTTGAGAAGAATCAAAACAATAGTGGTAGGTAAGGTTTAAATATGGGAGGGAAAAGGAAAAGACAGACCTAGCCATGCCTGGTTGACATTTCCTGCATATGTAAAACCAGATCATAATTACTTAAGGAAGTTTTAAGGACGTGAACTGGTTTTAGATTTGCAGTAAGCGTTACAGGCATTGACTAGAAATACTTCGGCGCCCTCTACAGGGTGCAGTTGGAATCCAAAGATCTCCGGCAATTTGCAACCCTCAGGTAGGTTTCCACCTTGTGCATGTCCTTCTTGAAACAAGCCAGCAGGCGAAAGTTTCCTCTGAGGTTGCTCTCCCCCGTGGTAAAGTAGAAGTCATCAAAAGGCAGCGACAGAGAGTCGTTGTCATCCATGTTTGGTTGACCATCGAGACATCCCTATGCAGATACAAATGAAAAATGATTTTATAAGGGTCGAAATAAGCTCTGAAGATGCTGTCACGCCTCCTGGGTCGACCACTAGAAAAAAATAAAGAGGTTTAGAAGCTTGTCTTTCTCACCTTGATGAGCACACTGATGCCCATCTTTAAGTCGGCCAGCTTCTCGGTGATCTGGTTGGGGTTCCCGGCGGTCAGGCTGTTCGAGACGGTTTCGCTCAGGGTCTGACTGGGCAACTCCCAGGACTCAATGAGGCGAAAAGAGATGCGAAGGAGCTTCAACATCTGAAGAAAGAAATAATAATAATATACAAGGCTTCAATCCACTAGTCCATTATGCAGCCCTGTTTGGTCAATCCAGATGTATCCCAAAGTATGCTGCCCTACAAAGGCAAAGTGCAGTAACTACGCCAACACTGAAACTGAGAAAAATGACTTTAAAGTTTTTACACCATTTATGGTATTAGTTTGGATTTTGTAGTTACTGCGATTGCGACACTCTCGTTTCTCTGAAACAGGACAAAATTGAACCAGGAGACTTTGCCACAAGACAAAACGGTTGTCACAAAGCCCATTTTAAGCCTTTACTCAATTTTGACCAAACGTGTAGTTACTGCGCTTTGCCTTTGGAGGGCAGTATGATAGACAATGCAAAAATGTGTAATGAAACAGAAACAGTTCATCTCTTAGCATCTACTGTGGTTGGTAAATGTTCCTAACGATTTAAATGACTCATAAACAATTTAAAAGTAAAATTCTCATCAACTTGTGTGAAAACAGCCAAAAATATTTCAACTGCATCAAATGCATGCATGTGCTCTAAAGTTGTATTCTTGTATTCATTTGAAACTCTTTGTTTTACAGTTACACATATTATTGAGAGGGGATTCATGAGAGGAACCCCAATCTTAAAATTTAAAAGGCAGCTATATATTTATATCTATATAGACCCAATTTATACAGTGGAAATTATTACATGTTACTCTAGTCACTATACACTACCAGTCAAACGTTTTTGGATAGGTAAGGTATTTAAAAAAAAATTTTTTTTTGCCCACTAAGCCTGCATTTATTTGATCCAAAGTACAGTAAAAACAGTAACATTTTAAAATATTTATACTTAAAATTTGTTTTCTATTTGAATATATTTTAAAATGTATTTTATTCCTGTGATTTCAAAGTTTTCAGAGTTTTTAGCATCATTACTCCTGTCACATGATCCTCCAGAAAATATTTCTGCTCAAAAACATTTATTATTATTATGTTAAAAACAGCTGAGTAGAATTTTTTCAGGTTTCTTTGATGAAAGTTCAGAAGAACATCATTTATCTGAAATAGAAATCAATTGTAACATTATAAATGTTAAAAAAATATAAAAAGAACCCTTGTTAAATAAAATTATTTTTCCTGATCGTTGGATTTTTCTATTCATCAAAGAATACTAAAAAAAACTGTTTTAAATATTGATCATTGATTATTTATTACTTTAGTCTATTGTTTATTACGTATTTTAAACAAATGTATTTACTTAGTTAAATCTTCTCTTAATATTTTTTAATCGTTTAAATTTTATACTCTGTTTTCTCTGAACTTTTTCCATAGATGCCTTAGTACCTCTGAAACCAAACAGGTTGGGATTTAATTTTTAATGATATTGTTTACTCACAGAGCTCTTCTGTGTTTCATCCTTTCCAGTGGGTGCCTCGATGTAGTCAGAATTGCAGAAAGACAGAGGGAAGATTTTACTCAGTTGTCTGCGCTCCTCAGGCAACAGGCTGTCCTCCTTGATAACAAAAGGTAAATTGTATTTAGTATTATATTAACACGTATGATTTAAAACACATTTAACTCATTCAAATAACAAAACAAATAATTGCATTTGACAGAAGTGCGCAAAAAGTCCTAATCTCGTATTTCACTTTTAAACCTAAGGTGAGAGCAATCATGTTTCCTCTAAATGACAAGTCAGAATTCTGAATAGATTTGAAGACATTCTTACAAAGTCATTAATCATTTTTGCAGCCAGCTGGTGCAGGTGTTGTACACGAATGACTGCGTTATTGAAGAGCCGCTGGTTATCTGATGCTCTCCCCTGGTTCACCAACAAACTAACCAGCACCACCGACAACAGCACTAATGCTAGAAGAAGAAAAGAAAGAGATGTATTTTTCATCTGCAGCATGGTTTGGTTTCAAAGCTCCTAAAAAAATAACCACTAAAATCATCATTTTGGATTTTTTTTTTTTTTTTTTTTTTTTTTTGCCATGCACCAATAAATTCTTTAAACTATGAAATTGGTTTTACAGGTAAGAAAAAAGCAAAAAAAAAAACAAAAAAAAAAAAAAGAAAAAGATTACTGTCCTAGGTGCAACAACTAACATGCAGCAGAAAGCATTACAGCCATACCTCTAGCCATTTCTCTCAGTGTAGACAAACTCTTGCAGGCTAAGTTAAAAGCTTGTGAATGTTTGTTGTTCTGGCTCAGGTACTGATATTTATATGTGGCATGAACATGTTTTGATGCATCTTAATGCACGAGAGTTGAAACATGAGAGTTTCCAGGAGAACTATGTTTTAATATGCATTGTTACGTGTATTTAGACACCATACGTTAGTGTTGTAGTGGTTCCGGTCATTTATGTGTCATTATGGCTATTTCCATGACTAGGTTAATGTTTTCATTATTTATTAATTTCATCCTTTTGATCCACCGCCAACATTCGCTTTTCAAGATACACGTGCAATTTTGGCTGATCCTTAAAGCGATCGAGGGCAGCAGCGCAAAGTGATTCTGTGCTTACTTGATCTAATATTTTATGTTTTTCAAAATGTTGTTGATTTAAATAGCTAACGAGAATCGCTAAAATTCTTGAGTATACTTTGAGACAAAGGTCTTCTTAATGATTTTCAGTTTTGTTTAAGATATTTAAAGCATGTTTTTTTTAAATAATGAAAGAATATGTAAAAGTATGGTATTTGGGGTAAAAAGCACCCTTGCTTTTGTGGCTAAAATGCACAATAATTAACATGATAATTAAGAGAAGGCTGACTTTTCTATTTGTTGACATGATTCAGATGGTAAACATCATATATATATTTTTTTGAGAAAATCAGCATGTTTAGAATGAAACCATGCTATCAATCATATCATATATAATTTGTTGTTACTTTTGTAAATCTATATTAAATAGATTTGTGCTTTTAAAATCTTTACATTTTAAAACGCCTTTGTTTCTGTATTTTAAAATATATGTTTTTTATATTTTATTTTACAAAAGTACAATTTTTTATCAAAATAAGCAGAAAATAGTAAACTTTGCTTAAGTGATTGTTTTGAACAAGTACTAACACAGACAATATATATATAAAGTACAGGTATGTGCCAAAAAAATAGAATATCGAGGGAAAGTCCATTTATTTCAATAATTTGTTTCAAATAGTGAAACTTGTATGTTATTTTAGTTCACTACACAGAAAGTGAAATATTTCAAGCCTTTATTTGTTCCAATGTTGATAATTATGGATTAAAGACAAAAACAAATCCAGTATTTAACAAAATTATAAAATTTCATGTGACCAATTAAAAAAAGGATCTTAAACACATGTTGGCCTTCTGAAAAGTGTGTTAATGTACTGTATTATGTCCTCAGTACTTTGTTGGGCCTCCTTTTGCACTAATTCCAGCATCAAGGCGGCGTGGCATGGAGGCGATCAGCCTTTGACACAGTTGAGGTGTTATGTTAACATGTTGCTTTGATATTGGCCTTCAGCTCGTCTGCATTTTGGGGTTTCTGTTCCATCATCTTCCTTTTGACAATACCCCATAGATTTTCAATGGGGTTTAAGTCAGGCGAGTTTGCGGCCAATCAAGGACAGTTATTCCGTGGCTACTAAACCAGGTACTGGTAGTTTTAGCTTTGTGGGCAGGTGTCAAATCCTGCTGGAAAATAAAATCATCATCTCCAAAAAGCTTGTTGGCAGCAGGAAGCATGAAGTGCTCTAAAATGTCCTGGTAGACAGCTGCGTTGACTGGACTTGATAAAAGACAGCAGCAGATGACATGGCTCCCCAAACCATCACTGACTGTGGAAATCCACTGGATTTAGCTTGACTTTTGTGCCTCTCCGGTCTTCCTCCAGACTCTGGGACCTTGATTTCCAAATGAAATGCAAAAGTTATTCTGTTAATATACTTGGATACTATGCTGTCAGAGCATCCAGCTTTTCTGCAATTGCCTTTTGAGACTTCAAGGGTCAAGTCAGCAGTCTTTCCCATGATTCTGCAGCCTACTAAGCCAGACTGAGACAATTTAAAGGCTGAGGAAACCTTTGCAGGAGTTTTGCATTAATTAGCCGACTAGATTGGGACACAGGGAGCCTATATTAGTGAACTAATATAACATGCAAGTTTCACTTTTTGTAACAAATAAACGGACTTTCCCTCGATATTCAATTTTTTTGGCACATGTTTGCTTCAATACTGTGTGCCTTTACCCATGGTGAGCCTTCCACCTCATACATTTATAAGACTTATAAACAAACTAAATGACTTGTATGATTTATTTTCACACAAAATCCGTTGCGCCATAAATGTTCAATACAAACAGGTGTTTTTCTGAAAATAATTCAGCTTATATTTTAATCCATTGCCTATCTATTGCTATAGTCTATCATGGGAAGATGCATGTATTATTGCCACGTAACCTGTAAATGGTGTCATGTCCTTCCAAAAGGACACGTTCTCAATAATTATGAGAGTGAATCAGGTCATATACGTGTTTGCTGTCTCTGTGGGGATGCGGGAGGATTTTCCTATTCAGATGTGGTGTTGGCCTGTGTGTAATATTCAGCAGTTCTGGGCTTGTGAAATGTCAGTGTGACATTAATAGTTTAATCCCTTGTGGGGAAAAACAGAATACAATCTGTTTACCTCAACCTTTTTTCCCTGTCACTTTAGGTTATCGGTATAAGGGGTAACAGTGTGTTCTGTATGAGTTTACATTTAGGATAATTAATATTAGTTAGACTAATACGGGAAATGGTCAATGGTGAATCTCACACATTTGTCAAGAAACATCTGGGTCGTATTTTAGCAAATCAAAAGAAATAAAAAGGTATTTTTGCCCAAAGATAATAAATCCTGTTGTAATATATTATGTGACCCTAGACCACAAAACCAGTCATAGAGGTCAATCTTTTGAAATCTAAATAAATAAGCTTTTCATTGATGTAGTTATCCTTGTTTGTTGGGATAGGACAATATTTGGGAGATACAACTATTTGAAAATTTGGAATCTGAGGGTGCCAAAAATATTGCCTTTAAAGTTGTCCAAATGAATTTCTTAGCAATGCATTACTAATTTCTAATCAGACATTATGTTTTATATATTCACGGGAGGAAATTTAAAAAATATATTAATGGAACATGATCTTTACTTGATATTAATAATTTCTGGCATGAAATAAAAATCAGTAATTTTGACTTATATTCTACCCTGGCATTCTCAAGAGGAGTAAACAAAGTAAGAATTTCATTATGACAAGAAAGCTCTTAAATATTGAATCATAAGACACGTATAATATTGTAATATTTTTCTTCATTGTGAGCTTAAGTTCAAGACAATTAGGCACATTTAAAACCCACATAAATATAAAAGGTATTAGTTGAAATGAATCATGGCAATTTATATTGTAAATTTTTTTTTTCAGGATTCGTTGATTAATTAAAAATATCAAAAGAACAGAATTTATTTGAAATATATTTTTAATACCATTACAGATTTTTTTTCTGTCAGATTTGATCAATTTAATGTATCCTTGCTGAATCTTATCTATTTTCATTTTCATTCTTACTTACTTGGTTACTTTTTCTACTTTATTATCTTACTGTTTTCTACATTGATTATAATAGGAAAGCAGCAAATCAGCATATTAGAATGATTTTGGGAGGATCATATGACAAAATTCAGCTTTGCCATCACAGGAATAAATTACATTAAATATAAGCAATAATTTTAAATTGTAATTATATTTGACAAAAATATATATTTTTTTCTATTTGTTTGTACGTGTATTACAGATATTATTATATCTGGATATAATAAATTATATTAATGAGGGAGATTTGTTTCACATTAAATGAATGAGAAACAATGAAACAATAAATAATGTCACATAATGTCCTTAAATAACCTACTTTTTATGTAAAATATAGGCCTACACTATACCAGTCAAAAACTTTTAAATGTTTTTTTAAAAGAAGTCTCTTCTGCTCACCAAGCCTGCATTTATTTGATTCAAAGTAAAAAAATAAATAAAATAAAAATAACATTTGGAAATATTTTTACTATTTAAAATAACTGTTTTTCATTTGAATATATTTTTAAATGTACTTTATTCCTGTGATTTCAAAGCTGATTTTTAGCATCATTACTCCAGTCACATGATCATTCAGAAATCATTCAAATACTATGATTTGCTGCTCAAAACATTAAAAAATATATTTATAATAATAATTAATGTTTCTTGAGCAGCAAATCAGCATATCAGAATGATTTCTGAAGGATCATGTGACACTGAAGACTGGAGTAATGATAGCTTTTGATCACAGGAATAAATTACACAATTTTAAAATATATTCAAATAGAAACCAGTTATTTTAAATAGTAAAACTATTTCACAATTATTACTGCCTTTGCTGTATTATGGATCAAAAATATTGTTTGCATGTTTGTCACACTTTAATGTTTCAGATTATCAAACAAATTTTTTTTTTTTTTTGTAATTCAGTTTTTATTTGTTTTCAAAGAGCATGTAAGTTACATCAAACAAGAAAAAGTATCAAACAATTACTACCCCCCATATCCTCCCCCCAACCCACCTGTAACAAACATCCACTGAGACGGCGAGATGTGATGAACCCAAGTGCAGTTTATTTACAGTGACGATAATCCATAAATCCAAACAATCCAAACGTGAAACATAATCCAGACAATGACTTGACATAAACTTGACAGACTTGACTTGACTTAACTTGACATAAACAGACTTGACTTGACTTGACTTGGCTTGAACAGACTTGACATAAACTTGACTTGGCATGAACAGACTTGACTTGAAACAGACTTGAAAAACACTCACCAGACAGCAGAATTACAACTTCAATACTTCAATACGCGACAGGGACCATTAAAACACAAGGGCTATTTATACAGACAATGAGGAACACATGACAAGAATGAACCAATGAAAAACAAGGAACAAGACCATAGCAACCAATGACAACCAATCAGAACGTGACACATGAAACTAGGGAACCAATGGCAGGAATACATGAGGGAAGGGAAGCAAGACACAACAGCATGAAATGATTACATAAAAGACATGAAAACATGAACATGAAACAAAACCCCAAAACAAAACCAAAAACACCCGTTACATTTCCCCCCCTCTAAGGGCGGCTCCCGACGCCCAAAACAAAACCCTAAACTAAAAAGTCCAGGAGGGTGGTAGAGCAGGAGTGAAATAGGGGGTAGGATGGAGGGCCAGGTCCATGTAGGGGAACAGATTCAGAATCATGGCATGGAGCAAGAAACAATGGGCAAGACCAAGGGTACAGTGGTGGACCTGGGCAGTGGAGTAATGGAGGACCTAGACAATGAAGCAGTGGCAGACAGTGGGAAACTGGAGGACCTGGGCCGTGGAGCAGTGGCAGACTGTGGAACAATGGAGGGCCTGGGGCATGGAGTAATGGCTGACAGTGAAGCATGGGAGGACCTGGGCCATGGAGCAGTGGCAGACAGTGAGACAGTGGAGGACCTGGGCCGTGCAGCAGTGGCAGACTCTGGAACAATGGAGGGCCTGGGGCATGGAGTTGTGGCAGACAGTGGAAACTTGGAGGATCTGGGCCGTGAAGCAGTGTCAGACAATGAAACAGTGGAGGGCCTGGACCGTGGAGTGATGGCAGACAGTGAAGCTCTGGAGGATCAGGGCCATGAAACAGTGGCAGACTGTGGAGTAGTGGAAGCCATGGCGGGGCCGGCAGAGCAGGAAGCCATGGCGGGGCCAGCAGAGCAGGAAGCCATGGCGGGGCAGGCAGAGCAGGAAGCCATGGCGGAGCCGGCAGAGCAGGAGGCCTTGGCGGTGCAGGCAGAGCGTGAAGCCTTGGCGGAGCAGGCAGAGCAGGAGGCCTTGGCGGTGCCGGCAGAGCAGGAGGCCTTGGCGGAGCAGGCAGAGCGTGAAGCCTTGGCGGTGCAGGCAGAGCAGGAGGCCTTGGCGGAGCAGGCAGAGCGTGAAGCCTTGGCGGTGCAGGCAGAGCAGGAGGCCTTGGCGGTGCAGGCAGAGCAGGAGGCCTTGGCGGTGCAGGCAGAGCAGGAAGACTAGGCGGCGCAGGCAGAGCAGGAAGCCTTGGCGGTGCAGGCAGAGCAGGAAGCCTTGGCGGTGCAGGTAGGGCGTGAAGCCTTGGCGGTGCAGGCAGAGCAGGAGGCCTTGGCAGAGCAGGCAGAGCAGGAAGCCTTGGCGGTGCAGGCAGAGCAGGAAGCCTTGGCGGTGCAGGCAGAGCAGGAAGCCTTGGCGGTGCAGGCAGAGCAGGAAGCCTTGGCGGTGCAGGCAGAGCAGGAGGCCTTGGCAGAGCAGGCAGAGCGTGAAGCCTTGGCGGTGCAGGCAGAGCAGGAGGCCTTGGCGGAGCAGGCAGAGCGTGAAGCCTTGGAATGGCAGGCTTGGCGTGAGCAGGCCCTGGAGCGGCAGGCTTGGCGTGAGCAGGCCCTGGACGGGCAGGCTTGGCGTGAGCAGGCCCTGGAGCGGCAGGCTTGGCGTGAGCAGGCCCTGGAGCGGCAGGCTTGGCGTGAGCAGGCCCTGGAGCGGCAGGCTTGGCGTGAGCAGGCCCTGGAGCGGCAGGCTTGGCGTGAGCAGGCCCTGGAGCGGCAGGCTTGGCGTGAGCAGGCCCTGGAGCGGCAGGCTTGGCGTGAGCAGGCCCTGGAGCGGCAGACATGGTGTGAGCAGGCCCTGGAGCAGCAGACATGACATGAGCAGACATGACGTGAGCAGGCCCTGAAGCAGCAGACATGACGTGAGCAGGCCCTGAAGCAGCAGACATGACGTGAGCAGGCCCTGGAGCAGCAGACATGACGTGAGCAGGCCCTGGAGCAGCAGACATGACGTGAGCAGGCCCTGGAGCAGCAGACATGACGTGAGCAGTCCCTGAAGCAGCAGACATGACGTGAGCAGGCCCTGGAGCAGCAGACATGACGTGAGCAGTCCCTGAAGCAGCAGACATGACGTGAGCAGGCCCTGGAGCAGCAGACATGACGTGAGCAGGCCCTGAAGCAGCAGACATGACGTGAGCAGGCCCTGAAGCAGCAGACATGACGTGAGCAGGCCCTGGAGCAGCAGACATGACGTGAGCAGTCCCTGAAGCAGCAGACATGACGTGAGCAGTCCCTGAAGCAGCAGACATGACGTGAGCAGGCTTTGAAGCAGCAGACATGACGTGAACAGGCCCTGGAGCAGTAGACATGATGTGAGCAGGCTTTGAGGCAGCAGACATGACGTGAGCAGTCCCTGAAGCAGCAGACATGACATGAGCAGGCATGGCGTGAGCAGGATGTGACATGTGAATAATTCCAGACATGGCGGTTAAGTGTGGAGAATGAGGAGTGGCAGATACTGAAGAATAGCAGGGTTCCTCGTCAGCTATCCCCACAGTAAATGAGGAACCACTCAACCTGAGAGCAAAGTCAATATATGTTTCCAATGACCAATGAATTTTTCCACCAGGCAATTGAGAACGAATGGGTTCATTTAAACCCACTCTAAAAATGTCCTTAAGTGCCACATCATTAAAAGCAACCAGATGGCACAGTCCACAAAAATCTTCTACATAGTCCTCTATCGTTTGGTTTCCTTGACGCAAAGAGAGGAGACGAACAACCGCTGGGTTCATTTTGTTGGTCGCGTATTCTGTAACAAACATCCACTGAGACGGCGAGATGTGATGAACCCAAGTGCAGTTTATTTACAGTGACGATAATCCATAAATCCAAACAATCCAAACGTGAAACATAATCCAGACAATGACTTGACATAAACTTGACAGACTTGACTTGACTTAACTTGACATAAACAGACTTGACTTGACTTGACTTGGCTTGAACAGACTTGACATAAACTTGACTTGGCATGAACAGACTTGACTTGAAACAGACTTGAAAAACACTCACCAGACAGCAGAATTACAACTTCAATACTTCAATACGCGACAGGGACCATTAAAACACAAGGGCTATTTATACAGACAATGAGGAACACATGACAAGAATGAACCAATGAAAAACAAGGAACAAGACCATAGCAACCAATGACAACCAATCAGAACGTGACACATGAAACTAGGGAACCAATGGCAGGAATACATGAGGGAAGGGAAGCAAGACACAACAGCATGAAATGATTACATAAAAGACATGAAAACATGAACATGAAACAAAACCCCAAAACAAAACCAAAAACACCCGTTACACCACCGCACTTCAGGAATTTAAAAATAAATAATGTACAGATGAATAAACAAAATAACTACACAATTTAAAGAAATGGTTTAAATGTCCCAAATCTCTCTAACTGAACAGATACAGTTCTTCCACATAGACAAAATGACCGGTTTAGCCTGGTTGGTCCGTGCTGAAGACAGTTCCAAATATAATATCTCAAGTAAGGAATGTAACCAATGCTTAATAGAAAGGTCATGAGGAGGTTTCCACTGTTGAACTAAAAGTTTCTTTGCAGCAGTCGAGGCAGCTAACCAAAATTTCCTGTCCTTCTCCTTTAGAGCAAATTGAGAATTGTCGTTTAACAGTAGCAGAACAGGTGTTTAATTTAATTTTGGTGATCAGTCCATTAGAACGATACAAACCCTATAGGGTTTGTATCGTTCTAATGAACTGATCACCAAAATGAAACTTTTTCAATGTATACCATAAATAACCCCATTCCAGCCGATCAAAGGCTTTTTCAGCGTCAATAAATAGGAGGCCACTAGATGTTTTCAATTTCCCTGATTCAGCAATAACATGTAACCCTCTACATTATCTGCAGCCAACCAGCCCGTAATAAATCCTGATTGATCTGGATCAATTAATTTATGAATCACAGATTGTAAACGTCTGGCAATAACTCTAGCATATATTTTAACATCTTCATTAATCAAGGAAATAGGCCTATAATTAGAGCAATCTGAATGATCTTTATCAGGTTTAGGTAAAACTGTAATTAAAGCCGTATTAAGATCTTTATGAAAGTGGCCCTTGAATATGGCATCAGTAATAATGCGTAGCCAAATGTGACCTAATAGATCCCACAGCACCAAAAATAAATCAACTGGGATGCCGTCAATTCCCGGCGACTTTCCCTTATGTGAACCCAATACTGCATTATGCAGTTCTTCCAATGTAATTTCAGAGTCTAGACTATCAGCTTCTTCTTTTGACAATTTGGTTAAGTTCAATTGGTCAAAAAAACTATTTAACTGACCTACGTTAGATTTCTGAAGTATACAATTTTTCAAAAAATTCCTTGAATGTTTTATTGATGTCAGTGGGATGTGAGGTGAGACCACTTTTAGAGCTTTGGATTGCCTTAATGTTGAAGCGTTGCTCGTGTTTTTTCAAATTGAGCGCAAGGAGTCGACTTGGTTTGCTTCCATCTATGTAATATTTGTGTTTTATAATATGCATTAAATATTCTGTTCTCTGTCTAAGCAAGTCATTAAGAGCAGCCCTTTCACCATTCAATTTTTGTTGTGTTTCTTTAGAAAATTTATAACCCAATTCCTTCTCTAATTCCCCACACTTACTCTCTAATGCAGATATTTGTGCAAGATAGTTCTTTTTAAGTCTAGCAGAGAAAGAGATGGCATTATTTCTTAAAAACCCTTTGATAGAAGCCCAGAACATGTCTTGATTAGAGACTGAATTTTGGTTTAAGTTAATAAATTCAATCAATTCTGCTCTCAGTTGAGAAAGGAAGTCTTCATTTTGCAATAAAAAAGTATTAAAACTCCATCTGGAAGGTTTACAGAGAGTGCTAATCTGGAGGTGTGCAAATACAGCATTATGATCTGAGATACTTTGTGGTAAAAATTCAATATTGATTAGATCTGAAAGTAATGATGAAGAAAGTAGAATATAGTCAATTCTCGAGAATGATTTGTAACTTGGGGAAAAATAGGTATATTCTTTGGCAGTAGGATTATGTAGCCGCCAAGCATCACACACATCTAAATCCATAGTGAACAGTCTCAATGCTGTAGAAGACTGAGATTGTGCTACTGAGACTGACGGATTGGAGCGATCCAAACTTGTGTCAAGCACCGCATTCATGTCTGCTCCATTGATAATTGAATAGCCACTCAGAGATAAGAGGGTTTTCAAAACATTTGGAAAAAAGGAGGCATCGTATGAATTTGGGGCATAAATATTAACAAATGCCAACTTCTTTCCTCCTATTGAAGTACAACAATATGCAATTCTGCCATCATTATCTGAACCTGTATATTCTACAATGAAGTTTGAATAAAATAATAATATTATTAATTAATAATAAAATTATCACCCCTTTCTTTTTAGCATTACAGTTTGATGACACTCTAGGAATATAATGTCTGTTTTGCAGTCTTTGGTTATCTGGTGCAATTAGGTGGGTTTCTTGGAAGAATGCTACATCAATCTTTTTTCTATGTAGAAGATCTAGAACCTTTGTCCGTTTGGTAGGAGCGTTTAACCCCCTGACATTCAGTGACAAAATATTTACTCTAACCATAATCTGTAATTGGGAAACTCTGGTAAAGGTTATAGCTTACTGAAACGATATCCATTAGACTTTTCACAGATGTAAACAGAAAACTTGAAATTCCTGAGTGCTTTATGCGCCTGAGCGCCCCCTCCCTCTCCCAAATCCCCCATTTAGCCAACGTCTGTGGCGATTGCGAGGCAATGTCTAAGCACTAATCACGTTATCAACCCCCTGAGAAAGGTGATATCTTGAGGAAATTTAAATTTATAAAACAATATAATCAAATACAAATTGTAGTCTAACATGTGACCACTCCCTAAATGAACTGTTTAAACAAGTAGGAACTAAAACACATCTTTATTAAACAAATATAGTATAGTAGTTCAATGTTACTTCTTACTATAACAATCTGACTGACATCCTAAACAGAAAAACATTTGTTAAAGAACGTTGGAAATAGGATGTAATTGCACACAAAAAAAATAAAAATAATAATATATATACATATATATATATATATATATACATATATATATATATATATATATATATATATATATATACAAACAGTTTACCACTTCGTTTTAGTGAATGCCACGGGTGCGAGCTGAAAGCTACTTTGGTCCATGTACAGGTCCTTTTAAAAAAATTAGCATATTGTGATAAAGTTCATTATTTTCTGTAATGTACTGATAAACATTAGACTTTCATATATTTTAGATTCATTACACACAACTGAAGTAGTTCAAGCCTTTTATTGTTTTAATATTGATGATTTTGGCATACAGCTCATGAAAACCCCAAATTCCTATCTAAAAAAATTAGCATATCATGAAAAGGTTCTCTAAACGAGCTATTAACCTAATCATCTGAATCAACTAATTAACTCTAAACACCTGCAAAAGATTCCTGAGGCTTTTAAAAACTCCCAGCCTGGTTCATTACTCAAAACCGCAATCATGGGTAAGACTGCCGACCTGACTGCTGTCCAGAAGGCCATCATTGACACCCTCAAGCAAGAGGGTAAGACACAGAAAGAAATTTCTGAACGAATAGGCTGTTCCCAGAGTGCTGTATCAAGGCACCTCAGTGGGAAGTCTGTGGGAAGAAAAAAATGTGGCAGAAATCGCTGCACAACGAGAAGAGGTGACCGGACCCTGAGGAAGATTGTGGAGAAGGACCGATTCCAGACCTTGGGGGACCTGCGGAAGCAGTGGACTGAGTCTGGAGTAGAAACATCCAAAGCCACCGTGTACAGGCGTGTGCAGGAAATGGGCTACAGGTGCCGCATTCCCCAGGTCAAGCCACTTTTGAATCAGAAACAGCGGCAGAAGCGCCTGACCTGGGCTACAGAGAAGCAGCACTGGACTGTTGCTCAGTGGTCCAAAGTACTTTTTTCGGATGAAAGCAAATTTTGCATGTCATTCGGAAATCAAGGTGCCAGAGTCTGGAGGAAGACTGGGGAGAGGGAAATGGCAAAATGCCTGAAGTCCAGTGTCAAGTACCCACAGTCAGTGATGGTCTGGGGTGCCATGTCAGCTGCTGGTGTTGGTCCACTGTGTTTTATCAAGGGCAGGGTCAATGCAGCTAGCTATCAGGAGATTTTGGAGCACTTTATGCTTCCATCTACTGAAAAGCTTTATGGAGATGAAGATTTCATTTTTCAGCACGACCTGGCACCTGCTCACAGTGCCAAAACCACTGGTAAATGGTTTACTGACCATGGTATTACTGTGCTCAATTGGCCTGCCAACTCTCCTGACCTGAACCCCATAGAGAATCTGTGGGTTATTGTGAAGAGAAAGTTGAGAGACGCAAGACCCAACACTCTGGATGAGCTTAAGGCCGCTATTGAAGCATCCTGGGCCTCCATAATACCTCAGCAGTGCCACAGGCTGATTGCCTCCATGCCACGCCGCATTGAAGCAGTCATTTCTGCAAAAGGATTCCCGACCAAGTATTGAGTGCATAACTGAAAATAATTATTTGAAGGTTGACGTTTTTTGTATTAAAAACACTTTTCTTTTATTGGTCGGATGAAATATGCTAATTTTTTGAGATTTTGGGTTTTCATGAGCTGTATGCCAAAATCATCAATATTAAAACAATAAAAGGCTTGAACTACTTCAGTTGTGTGTAATGAATCTAAAATATATGAAAGTCTAATGTTTATCAGTACATTACAGAAAATAATGAACTTTATCACAATATGCAAATTTTTTTGAAAAGGACCTGTATATCACGGATTTGTTAGCAAAACCTTGCAGGTCTTTTTATACGTCCTCTTCCTCCATTGGTGCCTGGAACTGAAGGTTTAAAAAGCTGCGAGCAGTGGGTACTGTCGTGCCATCCAAACCCTCGATGTATTTATCCGCGTCCTCCGGAGATTCAAATGAATGCTTCTGGCCCTTGTAGTAGGTGACTCTTAGTAGTGCTGGATAGATCAGAAAAGTTTCGGCGCCTTTCTGATGGCGCTTTGCTCTAACGGCTGAGAATGCCTTCCTCCGTTGTGCCGTCTCAGAACTGTAATCAGCATAGAATTGCAGACTCGTTCCTCCAGGAAGAGTCGGTTTTGCTTTACGTGCCCCTTGAAGAATGGCTTGCCTGTCAGGATAGCGGAAAATACGAAATATCATCGAACGAGGTTTAGCTGAGTTGGAGTTCAGGTAAACTCGATGAGCTCTGTTGATCTCGATCGGGCATTGGCGTGAAGAAAGGTCGGGAATCCATTTCAAGGTAACATTTTCTGCAGAAAGCTGACGGGATCATCCCCTTCCATTCCCGTTGGTAGATTAACCAGACGGACGTTGTTGCGACGTGACCGATCTTCTAAATCACTGCATTTTCGTTGCATCTGTTCAATCTGAGACAGGCAAAGATTCATATCTTTTTTGTTTTAAGAAGACTGCCTTGAAGATTGTCTACATTCGTTGTGATATTCGTCATACTTTTACTCAGAGACTCCATTCTTCTTTCAGTGTTCGGAGAACAGCACCATTTTCGCTAATATATTCATTAAAGGGGCTATATGCAACTTTTCCCCCAAAATAAACGTAACAATAGCCTTTTTATTTGACCATTTATGACTCAAACATCTCCTGATGAGCATACTGACACCTTGTCAGCTCACAGTGGGTGCACCTATAAGCCTGTATCCTATTTTTCCTATTTTCTGTCAAGTAGTGATGGGTCGTTCTTGAACGATTCGTTCATTTTGAATCTTTAATGTGACTGGGGAAGAACGAGTCGGCTCGGGGTGTGATTCGTTCAGTCGCGCATGCGCAATTGCGCAACTATGAACGAACGACTCAAACCCGAAGACTCGAGAAATTAACTAATCAATTCTGTTTCCGGCTCAAGCAGCATAGGTAAAGCGTATGGGGCTGTCACGTGAGGAACGAACGACTCAAACCCGAGGACTCGAGAGATGAACTAATCAATTCTGTTTCCGGCTCAGGCAGCATAGGAAAAGCGTATGGGGCTGTCACGTGATGAACGAACGACTCAAACCCGGACAGATAGAGGTGAGGGAGCTAATCATAGACTAAAGACCCAGGTAAACAATGAATTAACCTTTTCTTTTTCTAATAGTATTATAGTTTTGTCTTGTTTGTAGTGTAATCAACGTTTGCACAAGCAGTACATGTGTTATGGAAGTAACACGTAGCTTTTTAATTATATTTTGGTAAAATGAACGAAATGACTCGAAAAAAGATTCGTTCATTTTGCTAAACGAGACTCAAAGATCCAAGTCGGTAAAATGATCCGAACTTCCCATCACTACTGTCGAGTCGGATTTATCGCGCGCTGTCTGCGGATGTGACGTCAAGCGCGTTCATGTTAAACGTTTCAGATCACTCTGCCACCACCGCTAGTCAGCAATTAGCCTACACTCGCAAGCAGTGCAATGGATTGTGCGAATACACAGAAGAGACCCAGGACAACTCTGACACCAACAGTAACTCCACAGAAGACTAAAAAAGTTAAACCCCTGAAAAGTGCCCAAAAAAGATCGAAGATTGAGAGCGACCGGCGCCGAGCAAGGACTAGAGTGAACATCGGCTTTGCATTTGAGCCTTGGAGGGAGCTCAGATCTGTGTCATTTTGTGACACGTTATCTTCATTTTATGTTACGATTTATAAAACACTCACACTATTCTAAACAAACACTGAAATATACAAACACTATACAACTCCGAAGCACTACTGTGCATTTTGTTGTGTCATATATATAGCAAACAAACTTAGTTTCTCAAACAATATATGTATTTGACTGTTCTTACCTCTTTGCAGCGGATGACTTGTGAAGTGTGCACGTACGAGCGCGCGCTGCAAGAGCGAGCAGGAAGGAAGAGCAGTTCCGTTTTTTGGCCACAGGTGTCAGTCGCGAGTTTAAATTTCAGAAAATTGCATATAGATCCTTTAAGGGGAATTAGAGCTGTCTTTATTGCCTCTGTAATCATGCTGGAAACCATTTCGCACATAGCTTTTTGTTGCGCTTCAATTGCATGGCTAACAATGGAGGCCACGTCGTCCTCGAACGTTTTGAGGCGTTTTCCTCCCGAAGCTTGTTTTTGAGGAGACATCCACTTTTTACCAGTTGCCATTCTTAAAGTATAACTGATACGCTGACAGAAAAAGAAACAATCTTTCCTCAATATGAAAGAAATTACAGAAAATATGAGTTTTTTTGTCATCTTGCAGCGCGCGCCACCGGAAGTCTCTATCAAACAAATTTAAATATTAATCAAAGATAACACAAGTAAACACAACATGCAGTTTTTAAATGAAGGAAAATCCAAACCCACATGACCCTGTGTGAAAAAGTGTTTTGCCCCCCAAACCACAGGACAATGATCCAAAACACACCAGCAAATCCACCTCTGAATGGCTGAAGAAAAACAAAATGAAGACTTTGGAGTGGCCTAGTCAAAGTCCTGACCTGAATCCTATTGAGATGCTGTGGCATGACCTTAAAAAGGTGGTTCATGTTTGAAAACCCTCCAATGTGGCTGAATTACAACAATTCTGCCAAGACGAGTTGGCCAAAATTCCTGCACAGTGCTGTAACAGACTCATTGCAAGTTATCGCAAACGCTTGATTGCAGTTGTTACTGCTAAGGGTGGCCCAACTAGTTATTAAGTTTAGGGGGCAAACACTTTTTCACACAGGGCCATGTGGGTTTCCCTTCATAATAAAAAACTTCATTCAAAAAGTGCATGTTGTGTTTACTTGTGTTATCTTTGATTAATATGTAAATTTGTTTGATGATTTGAAACATTGAAGTGTGACAAACATGGAGAAAAAAAATTACACCATTCACACCATTTTAAGATAGGCTAGTAATGTTTTCCCTCTTGGGTAAGATAATGATTTATAAGACCACCCACTCCTGGGCCATGTGAGCTCCTGAGTTGCCTGCATTTGTTTAACCAAAAGCCAAACTGTCTCTTTTTCCAGATACGGATCTCAGATCAGCTTGCCAGAGAAACATCTACACAGAGAGTGAACAGAACTGAGTGGCACCACAAGCATTCAAAGACTGTAAGTTACTTCCACCCTGTGGTCACAATCGGAATGGAAGCAGGTGCTTCCATGATGCCTCAGCTGTTCATTCTGGGCATTGTGATGACTGTCTATACCAAATGAACTTGGCACCTGTCAGTCAAGTGAGTCAGTGAAACCAAAACTTCTTGAAGAAAGCAACGTCAGGTGGATGTAGGAACAGCGTCATTCGTTCAAATACCAACTTAATGATAACGAATGATAAGGAATAGAAATAGATATTATATAGTGCTGTGTTTTGTTTGCATATGTTGCAGTTTCATTTATAGTCACAAGAAGGCGCCACTAAATTCAAACTTATATCTGTATTCACGACATTACTCGAGCTTGAATGAAGTTTAATGTTCTAAAAGCGTCATTTTAGCGCTGCAAAACAGTCACAGAAACCGCCTACTTCCGCTTTGAAAACTGGTGGATAACACTTCAACCCTTTTGAAATGTTGATCAAAGCATTTCTAAGTGAATGCTTGCAATTAGCTTTAAGTATCATATCACCGATTGTAATGAGTAAATGGAGATAGTTCCATCTCAAGTTAAGGTGAGTTGGCGCAATGCTGCTACGATCCCATATCCGAGTAGACAGCTTTACATACTGGATCTATATAGAGAACACTGTCTACCGACCCGTTTCCGCTTCTCACAGCCGACCGAACGGATATGGGATATCATCCTCTCTTTACTCTGTACCTCTTTCTAAACTTTGGCTTACCTTTGGTTTCGTTAGTAAGACTTGACAGTCAGACACACCAGTATGCAAAATAAGAATCGTCTTATGCTTGTAGTGCTGTGGGAAAGTAAATATATTGATTGATACATACATAGACAGCATTTATACTATAAATATTTTTTTAAATAGTTTTAATAGAAGCATGGAATTCTATTAGTCAGACTGAACCCTGTCTTTTAAACCCATTCTGTTCAAAAGTTTTTTTTTAATGCATTTCTGACCCTGCTGAAAAAAACAGCATATGCTGGTTAGGTATGTTTTGGTGCTGGGATGCTGGTTTTAGCTGGTATATGCTGGTCCTTTGCTGGTTTATGCTGGTCCCTTGCTGGTTTTTGCTGGTCATGTTGCTGGTTAATGCTGGTCCTTTGCTGGTTTATGCTGGTCCTTGACCAGCAACATGACCAGCAAAGGACCAGCATTAACCAGCAAAGGTGACCTTTAGGCAAATAAGAGGCACCTGCCCCTGATGCCACCTGCTACATGTTCACAAAGACCTTTAACACTTTCGTTGTAAACATTTGACATCGTTGATTTTCTCTTGACCTTAACTTTTCTGCACAAACTCAAGGCCTATATTTCTGTGTCCTTAAATGGTTTGGGGACCTGGATAAGCGTTGCTCTTCCTTTAAAGCAAACTCCACCTTGTTCCTACTTCTCGTCAACTCTAGTTTCAAAGGGGGCGATGTTACACATCTACCCTGGAATGCACTGACTCCATCCCACCGGCTCTCCGATTCCACAGGCTGCACATCACAGTTCTCCAGTCGTCTCATGTTGCGTTTCTTCAGGCAGCTGTGGCTTCTTTGCTTTGGAAGCACCATTCGTTGATGGGACGAGTTTCTCCAGTACTTCCTTAGCTTACATAAAGGCTGAATCCCAGTAGAGGCCTTTTTACATTCCCATCCAGCCTGTAAAGGAAGCAAACTAAGGTAGTTCAGGTCAAGTGTGCCATCCTAAAAATGCAGACGCATGAGTAATGTATTCAGTAATCGGTGAATCACCTCCCACATGTTTGTTCTGAAGTTACCTAATATAGGTCGGATCTGTGATCTAGCGGTAAGTGCATATCCTCTAGACACAGTGGGGTTCGTGTGGGTTTTATTTATTTCAAGTAATGTTCTCTCCAGTAATAAACCCTCGACACTGAGTGTGTCACTCAAACGGTGGTGAGAATGAATGAGCATATTAACACCACTCGGCTTCCACTCATCAGAGTGAACCAGATGAAGTGAACACACTGGCCGCCTGTCCTGAGGTCACGCTTCACAGCTGACCTCTGACCTGATTTGTATGCATGGCACTTGGGCGGCTATGCTCCAGGGGATGCCACAGTAGTTCTACGACGCCTAGTGAGAGGCATGTGCGCTTATGTGTATAGGTTTAAATGTGTGTGTGTGAGGCCAACTCAATATTATACATAGAAAGTATTTTGACCACAGGGTGGCATACATTTGCCCAATGAGCTGGACAGATGATTGCAATAGAAAAGTGACTAGAAAATGACAGTTTGGAAGTTAAAGGATTACTTAAAAAAAAAAAAATCCTGATGTCTTTCCTTCTTCAGTCGAAAAGAAATTAAGGGTTTCGAGGAAGCCATTCCAGGATTTTTCTCCATATAGTGGACTTCAATGGGGATCAGGAGGTTAAAGGTCCAAATTGCAGATTTAGTGCAGCTTTTCAAAGGGCTCTCCATGATCCCAGCCGAGGAATTAGGGTCTTATATAGCAAAATAATTTTTCACTCGTGAAAATGTACACATCTACATTCTGTTTAAAAGTTTTCACCCCCTGGCTCTTAATGCATTGTGTGTCCTTCTGAAGCTTCAGTGAGTGTTTGAACCTTCTATAATAGTTGCGTATCTGAGTCCCTCAGTTGTCCTCAGTGTGAAAAGATGAATCTTAAACTCATACAGTCATTGTTAGAAACAATTTGTGGGACCTTAAGGATTTTTTTCTGAAGAAAAACACAGCAGATGCTTTCCAGATCAAGAGATCTTTAACAGACATCTTGCAGATGTACGTGTGCTATCGGGAATGTAAACGTCTTTATTATGTGAAATATCTTATTCAAGTCAGAACTAAATAAAAAATAACATGCATTTTGTATGATCCCTCTTATTTTGGTAAAATGATTAACACTTTGCAGATTCTGCAAGGTGTATCTTTTGACCTCAACTTTAGGCAGAAGTACCGACCCAGTGTTTACAAAGTGAATGTGCAAAGAAAGTCAAACGCCCTTTACAAAAAAGGTTGGACGATTTTGAAATTGGAAAAGAAAATGAGATGTTTTTTTGTCACAAATACACAGATGGAGAATTATAACCGCATGTGACCTTTCCAACATGATTACGCAATGTGTATTTGTGGTTAAAAAGTATATACATTTTTATTTTTATTTGTTTTAAAAACTGACAAGATTGTTTCGCTAGATAAGATTCTTATTCCTCAAATGGGATTAGAGCCTTTTGAAGCTGCATTGAACCTGCAATTTGGACCTTCAACCCCTTGGCTCCCATTGGAGTCTACCATATGGAGAAAAATTCTGGAACTTTAATTTCTTTTCGACTGAAGAAAGAAAGAGATGAATATCTTGGATGACATAGGGGCGAGTAAATTATAAGCAAATTTTTATTCTGGAAGTGAACTAATCCTTTAAAATATAGCTGCCTTTTTAAAAATATTCAGTTCATTCTACTTCTTCATCTCTTACCTGCATTAAACACTATTAGAACAAAGACTCAAAAAACAAAAGTTTATTTCAGTCATGTAAACAGAGAAAGAATATACAATAAAATACAAATGCTTCAGTACTTCAAAAATATTACAAGAGCTATTACATGCATTCAGCAAGTGACATACTGTGAGGTGTCAATACATTCAGTACACTGAACAGAGTGTTAGTAATGGTAAGCACATTAAAAGACATCTAAAAATGATTGAAATGTCACAATTTGCTGAATTGTGATTTAATTAGTAAATTAAATGATCATTGCATAACATTAAAATGGATTTTGATTAATGTTATTATTAATTTGTCTAGTACAGTTTAATTAAAAAAGGTCAATGAAAATGTTTTCTGAAAAGCAAATACTGAACAAACTGCACACCACCCTCACCGTTGGTTTGCATTCCACAAAGAAATGTAATAAAAGTGAAAGAATAGCAAAAATAAAAGTTTAGGTGTATCAGCACTTTTAATAGGGAGGGCTTAGCATCGCTATTCAGTGCATGTTTAATCCAATTAAATGTATCCTAAGGTACAAAATGTTTCACCAATTTAATAAAAAATAAAATAAAATTACGTTGCAAAACAACAAGCAGATGAAAAAACGTCCTAAAAACTGTCAGCCAAAAATGTTGATTAAAATGGCAATACATTTATGAATTGAATGAATATAGGTACAGTAAAACAAGATAGGGATGCTAACTGTCACATTAGGTCAGTCTTGTTGAGTCTGACTCTTTGGAGGTATTACAGCAGACATGAGAACTGTGTCCACAGAACATCATTCACAGTCTCCACACAATGCTTATTACACTCTTAAAAGTAAGGCTCCAAATGGGTGTTTTTGTGGAGATGCCATAGAAGAATCATTTTGGTTCCCCAAAGAACCTTTCAGTGAACTGTTCTTAAAAAGAACCATTTTGAATTTTTTTTAAAGAATCTTTTCTACTATTCAGAGCCTTTTCTGCATTTGAAAGATTTCATTGATGTTCAAAGTTTTTAATAGAACCATCGATACCAATAGAGAACCTTTATTTTTTAAAGTGTAAACTGGCTAGTTTTTTGACGTCTGACCCTGACGTTCTTACATGTCGTTTTTCCCACATACAATATCCTGTTCAAGCTATCCTTTGCGTAGTTTCATTTACAGAATATTGCATCATCATATCCATTGTCACTGAACAATCTGACATCCAGGACACAACTGCATATCTGCCTTATAATAAGTGATATCTTAAAGTAAAAATAAAAAAAAAACAATCTACATAAAACCAAAGATTTCACAGACTTGCAATAATCAATTTGCAAGTACATCCGAAAGGCTCATTGGGCCATTTAAACATTACAGAATCCATATTTACAATATGTTCAGCTGGGTAGCTAACTGTTTGAAAGACTCCAGTTCACAGACAGGGATTCAGCCTAGTCCTGAGCTGTTTCAACTGAAAGAAACTTGCACTGAATGATCTTAAATTATATCAGTGCCTTTAGTTTTGTCTTAAGATGCACACCAGTAATGTTTTTTTCTAAGCATGTTCATAATAATCACTTAAAGGGGTCATCGAAGTTCATATGATTCTTTAGGGTCTTAATGAAAAGTCTATAATATACTTTGATTAAAAATTCTCAATAGTAGTGTGAAAAAACCCCACACTTTTACCTTGTCAAAATCAGCTCTGCAAAATTTCAGCTCATTTTAGACATGGCCCCTTTAAATGCCACAGGCTCTGCTCGCCCACCCCTCTCCGGGATTATGTTGACTTTAGCCACATTTAGCCGTGTTTATTGGTGAAACTTGCCAACAAGCACATTATTAAGAAAGGCCATTTGCAAAGATGCATAAAAACCCTTATACTCACTTCTGCTGTGGGTGAAGCTGCATCAGGAACGATTCGCACAAAGACAGATGCTTATGTAGATCGGGATCTGCGCTTTCCATTTAAAAACGAAAGTAATGTTAAACCCTTGCGTCTTCAGCGGCTCAGATGTCGGGAGTAAATGATGACTGCTATGTTCATTATTTCATCCAACAACAGAACATCTCAATCGCTCAATTAGAGTCTTGTTCTGCACCTGAGTCACACAATGGGGATCGTATTCGGACTCTTTCAGCTCGGTGAGGCCGGGGCTAAGGTAAGACGCTCATGTCGATCAACTGTATTTTGTCACAACAACAAGAAGCTGAGAATGAACTGGTTTTAAAAAGGGGATATTACTTTTAAAGATTAAAAAATACCACTGGGTGGATTTTCATCATTGTAGGGTGGTTGTGTACACAAACTGCCAACACACATTAATGTTCAAACAACATCAAAAAGTTAGTTTTGCACCCGATGACCCCTTTAAATATCCTAATTGAACTGTGGCCTAATCCTGGCTTAGTCTAAGCCCTGTCTGTGAAACCAGGCCTAAGTGTTTTATGGTCTAATCTCAGAGTGGTATATTAGTCTTTGGGCCAACTAGAGATTCTGAGTCAAAAACCAAATTAATAGTCAATATTTTATAAAGACAAATGTACATAATATTACATGTTTTTAAAGTGAACTATTAAGACTGATATGCTTAATTATGTACTGCTTACCAGTGTTAATTTTATTTAGTGGAAAAGTGTTTATTTTAAAAAGCTACAGTCACATCGGACTATAAAAAATCAGTAAAGTTAACCATATTTCTAAATCTCAAATGTTAAATGCAATAAAGTTAAATACTATCAAAATAATCTGTAATTCAGGATTATGTTAGGATTTGCCAGGTAAGGGTTTTCCTTCGTGTTATTCCTCTAAATGAGTTATGAATGATTAGAAATAATTTCCATTTTTAACATTTTTTTTGTCATGGTTCAGGTTCTGTGCATGAAAATCATTGATATCTGCACTAAGAGCCCAAACACTTCCAGTGCCATTAGACAAGCAGTCTTGAGAGGAGCCATTGAATGCTCAGTAATATTGATTAGAACTCAATCAATCTTCACCATACTGACTCTGAATTTCTTTCGTACTGGCTGTTTTAGGTACTGAAGTATAACTCTGAACAAACAGTCACCAGAAGGGGCTCAGTACTGCTGGGCTTTCCAAAGGTTGAGTATACACCATAGCTTGAACCTGCTACACAATGGACTCCTTCAAGTTTTCCGCAGCAGTCGAGGAGTCAGGAACGGGAAAAGGGGCTGAGTGCAAGACCACGTCGCTCTGAACCTTCACCAGGGGACACTTAAACCCATGCTGTGGCTTCCCACGTTGAGAGCTCGGGAAACCTGAAGGTTGGTCATCCTCAATGGCTTGATTTCCATACAGACACCTCATTTTCTGAGCTATCATTCCCACTTTTTCTGGAGCTTCTTCACCTCGTCTCTTTGTGTCCGTCTTCTCTCTGTACATGTATGAGGCTTGTTTGAGGCCGCGTTTGAGGACGTGCTTGCGGTAGGCTTTTTGAATGGTTGAGGCGGCCACTTCTTCCTGTTTCCGTTTGAGAGTGCTGGTGATGGGCTCGTACGAAGCCTTCGAAGGATTGTTGGCCATGAACTTCTCCTCCATAGTTGCTTTCATGGCATCCATCTGGTCAGAATCTCCCAGCACCTGTGTAGTGAGGGCCAGGAGAATATCTAGACAGTGGATCTTATCACCAGGGACCATGGGAAGGTCCATTGTGATCAGCTTGAGCGTGTTCGGTTTGGGGATTCTCAAAGGGTCTTTTAGCGTGTCGCAGAATTCGGACAGCCTACCGTAAGCAATGAACTGAGAAGCGGTGGGGTCGAATTTCTCCCAGGTTTCATAGAACATCTCAAAATCATCCTCGCATAAGGGATCGCCGCTTTCTTCCGTCGCTACGTTGAAGTTTTCCAGAATAATGGCTATGTACATGTTGACCACAACGAGGAAAGACATGACAATGTAGCTGCAGAAGAAGACGATGCCTACGGCGGCGCTCCCGCAGTTTCCTCGAACGTTCGATCCCGGGTTCTCCACATCCGGGTCGCAGTCTGGTGGGCTGTTGAGTATAGGTGCCAGCAATCCATCCCAGCCGGCGGAGGTTGTGATCATAAACAAGCATATGATGCTGTTCCCGAAGGTCTCGAAATTAAACATGTCATCGATGCCTACTTCCTTTTTCACGTAGCCAAAGTTGGACATGCCGAATATGGAGAAAATAAACATGATTAGGAATAGAAGCAAGCCGATGTTGAAGAGGGCAGGAAGGGACATCATTAACGCAAACAGTAACGTCCGGATTCCTTTGGCGCCACGGATGAGCCGCAGGACGCGGCCGATTCTGGCCAGTCGGATGACGCGAAAGAGCGTAGGTGACACGAAGTACTTCTCGATGAGATCTGCCAGGAACATACCTGTGAGACGACAAAGAATCAACAAGGAAATATTACGAGCAATGATATATGATAGAAAGTCTTGTCTGTAACATTCATATCGGTGTTTATATGATTCTGATAAATTTTTACGCCAGTTTCAACAAGTTAGGGTCAGTTCACCCAAAAATTAGTTCCAAACCTGTAAGACCTTCGTTCATCTTCAGAGCACAAAGTAAGGTATTTTAAATAAAAATTGAGAGCTTTCTGACCCTGCATAGACAGCAACACAATTGACATACTCAAGGCCAAGAAAGGTAGTAAGGACATTGTTAATGTCATGTGACAATGTTTTGAAGCTACAAGAATACTTCTTGTGTGACTCTATTCAATCTATGCAGGGTCAGAAAGCTCTCGGATTTCATCAGAAATATCTTAATTCATGTTCTAAAGATGAACAAAGGTCTTGCGTGTTTGGAATGACATGAGAGTGAGTAAGTAATGACAGAATTTTTGGGTGAACTATTCCTTTAATGACTCTAAAATCAAGTAAAAATGATTGACTGTATTATATTACTTTAATTTAATTACTTTAAAGTAATTAAGTGTATTTTCCCTACACCCTAAAAATGTGTCAGTGTATCAATATGTCATTGTCACAACGCTATACATTTTTTGCATTACAGGACTAGCAAACAAATGTTTTTCCAAATATTAATAAGCAGTCAGTTATGATTCAGTATTTCTTTTCTGTAAGACAAATAGTAAAAGATTGTCATATTAACTTCAAAATTTTTTTTCAAACATTTTAATTCTTGTAATATTTTTTCTTTCTTTGTAATTTCAGGACAGCTGTATCACAATTACTTTCTCTTTATGGCTGACAAAAAATTATAAAAAAAAAAAAATAGAACTAGAACTAGATCTATTTCTAGAAAAATAGATCGATTCAGAAAAACATGCTCGTAAGTGTATTTTCCTTACACCCTAAAATGTGACCCTGGACCACAAAACCAGTCTTAAGTAGCACGGGTATATTTGTAGCAATAGCCAAAAATACATTGTATGGGTTAAAATTATTGATTTTCTTTTATGCCAAAAATCATTGGGATACTAAGGAAAGATCATGTTCCATGAAGACATTTTGTAAATTTCCTACCGTAAATATTTGAAAACTTAATTTTGATATAGTAATGTCTATCTATATATATATACTTCACTTGGACAACTTTTAAAGCGATTTTCTCAATATTTTGATTTATTTGCACCCTCAGATTCCAGATTTTCAAATAGTAATATCTCAATTATACTGTCATATCCTAACAAACCATACATCAATGGAAAGCAACAATTGATTCACCTTTCAGATGATGTATACATTTTTATATATAAAAAAAATTATTTAGACATTTTCAAATATGTGTTTACATAAGTGTATTCATATGATATAATTTTTCTGTTTATTTTTTTCTTTGCATCACATGACTAGCACACAAATGTTTTTCCAAATATTAAGCAGTTTTGTTAAAGTATTCCTATTTTTGTAAGAAAAACAATAAAAAGTTATTTCAATTATTTGAATTAATTTATTTTTTTTATATCATGACAGTTATATCACTATAACATTTCTCTGACTGTTAAAAATAAACAAACAAATAACAAAAACATCAAAATTCATTTTGATTCAGAAAAACAAGTTCATAATAGAATGGCATAGTGAAAGAAGCCATGAAGCATTCATTTTATTTGGATTTTAAATACATGGAACCAGAAAACGAGCATCCTGCCATTGACCCGTTGTTTTTCGACTTGATGTTTAATTAATGATTACAATCGATAAAGCAGACTTACCTAAGACTGAAAGAATGACCACCACGAAATCAAAAATGTTCCACCCAACGGAAAAGTAGTGATAGCGCAGGGCGGTGATCTTGAGAATGCACTCCCCGGTGAAGAGCACGATGAAGACCAAGTTGATATACATCAGAATATTTTCCATGTCTTCACTCTGGTCATCTGTCTCCGCCATCATGGTCACCATGTTCAGGCAGATCATCACCATAATGAAGATATCAAAGAACTGTTGGGTGACCAGGTCAAATACCAAACCTTGGAAGCAGTTCTTCAAACATCAGGAGACAAAAACATCCCGAGGAGAAGAAGGTGCCGTTAGTACGTTGTCAGATTCAAGTCTATTCATTTTGATGGTTAATCTGAGAAAAAGACTATATATATTACCGTAGGCCTTGGAATTGGTTTCTGTGGCTTTTTGGAGCCAAGTTTCTTCATGGCATTGTAGTATTTTTTCTGCTCCTCTGTCATGAAGATGTCAGTTCCTCCTAAGTATAAACGCAGAGACAATTATTCCATGGCAGGAGACGTTTTAGTGTTTCTACAGATCCAGAAGACCAAGTGCCGTCACTTATCTTTGCCTTTTGCTGGTTGAAATTGTCAATAATGACACCGATGAATAGATTGAGGGTGAAGAAAGAGCCAAAAATGATGAAGATGACAAAGTAGATGTACATGTAAAGGTTTTCCTCGTAGTCCGGCTGGCTTTCAACCTACAAAGAAAATTAAAATGTAATGTTAATACATGTAACACATGTATTACAGGAGAACAATGCTGCACATAAGATCTTAGTGAAAGGATGAAATCAACATTACTCCACGAGAATCCACAGCACTGTACATGATGTCCATCCATCCTTTGAATGTTGCCTGGAAACCAAATGAAAACATATTTTGATGTATCTGATTTTTAACATATTTACCATAGTGCTTAGTTTATAGAGTGCTCACCACTTGCAGTAAGGAGAGGTATCCCATGCCTACGTTATCAAAGTTAACCTTCATATTTTTCCATCGTACATTTGGATCAAACTCCATGAGCGCAAGGCAATCACTCTTATTGTTGACTTCACTGATAGGGAACATTTCTTCGGATGTTGAGTTGAAGCAGAAGTAGAACTTTCCAGCAAAAAGGTTGACTCCCATGATGCTGAAGATGAGCCAAAAGATTAGGCAGACCAAGAGAACATTGAAGATGGATGGAATGGCCCCTACCAAAGCGTTCACCACCACCTGTGCATATAGATCAAATAATATTAAATTGTTAAAAAGAAACAAAATTAAGTAATATTAGGGATTTGCTAATAAATAAATGATGTCAAGGTGAGCATGGACAGCAGCAAACTCACCCTCATTCCTTCAAACCTGGAGAGCGCACGAAGAGGTCTCAGCGCTCTCAAAGTCCTGAGAGACTTAATGGCCCCTAGTTCAGAGTAGCCTAAGATGTTTGCCGTTAAACTGATCAAGGACACCTGCAGAAATTTTCATTGAAATACTTTAAGTATTTTGCTGGTTATTTTTCATCCATAATACATCTTAAAGCCATCCTTCGAAACAGTAGCCATTCTGTTGCATTTGAAATCCATATTATTTATCAGGAATGGGTTAAAAATGACCTGATCCATTTTTTGATTGGCAATATCATAATAATGCAGAAGCTGTTATAAAATACGGTTGAAGTCAAAAGTTTACATACACCTTGCAGAATCTGCTAAATGTTAACTATTTTACCAAAATAAGAGGGATCATACAAAATGCATGTTATTTTTTATTTAGTATTGACCTGAATAAGATATTTCTTATAAAGTATATTTACATATAGTCCACAAGAAAAAATTATAGTTGAATTGATAAAAATGACCCCGTTCAAAAGTTTACATACACTTGATTCTTAATACTGTGTAGTTACCTGAATGATCCACAGCTGTGCTTTTTGTTGATAGTTAATCAACAAAAAAATAATAGTTAACAGTTGTTGATAGTCCCTTGTTTGTCCTGAACCATTTAACTGCCCTGCTGTTCTTCAGAAAAATCCTCTAGGTCCCACAAATTCTTTGGTTTTTTAGCAATTTTGTGTATTTGAACCCTTTCCAACAATGACTATGATTTTGAGATCCATCTTTTCACACAAAGGACAACTGAGGGACTCATATGCAACTATTACAGAAGCTTTGAACGCTCACTGATGCTCCAAGAGGAAACACAATGCATTAAGAGCCAGGGGTGTACACTTCTGAACAGAATAAAGATGTGTACATTTTTCTTATTTTGCCTAAATATCATATTTTTCTATTTAGTACTGTCATTCAGAAGCTACCGAAGGTATGTACATGTTTCCCAGAAGACAAAATAAGTTAAATTTACCCTAATCTTCAAATTCAAAATGTTTTCACCCCCAGCTCATAATGCATTGGATTTCCTTCTGGAGCATCAGTGAGCATTTGAACCTTCTTTAATAGTTGCATATGCGTCCCACAGTTGAGTCCTGCACTACGTTGTCTTTGTAGAGGGTTTAATGTGTTTGTTAATGACTAATAAGTCATTTACACATGCATTTTAAATTATTATTGAGTGGTTATAACTGCATGAATAAAAACTGTGACTTTAACACAAGAATGGAAGAGAGTGTGGGGTGAGCAGTAGCTCATTAGCATTTAAAGAGCTGTTTTTGACCAGGTAAAAAGGGTGTTGTTTTACACTACCACTGAGAAGTTATAACCAAAGTATGTTATAGACGTTTTAGGTAGACCTTAAAGAATCATATAAAACTTGTGGAAAATGGGCATCTGATGACCCCTTTAATGGCTGTTCAGTGTGGGTCAAATTTGTCTTAAGGATCACAGATGAATGAAGTTTCTTAGGAAAAAATAGTTTCAGTTTTATATGTACTTTGGGATGAACTAATACTTACATCAACGATGAGAAAGTCCAGCCAACACCATGCGTTCGTGAAATAGACCTTGTAGCCATAGGCTACCCATTTCAGAAGCATCTCAATGACAAACACATAAGTGAAGACCTGATCTGCATATTCAAGGATGATTTTAATCATTCTTCGTTGTTCAATGTAAATGTCCTCAAATGCCTAAAAAAAGAAACAAACATAAGAAAAACGAGGTTTCTGGTGGTTAAATAAATATTAATAGAAGGGGTGGGCGATATGACCAAAATCTTATATCCCGGAATGAGTCATTTTATTTTACGGTAAACATATATATCACAATACAGTTATGTTTGCTGTAAATACGTTCTTTATGATAGGAACATTTTTGAAACCATAAAATTCTTGTCACCAGTGCCAATATCACAAAAAGCTAATATTAGCCTACAAACAAACACAAAAAACTCAAGCTCACTGAAGACAATACAGTAAACAGTAAGTGATTAAAAAAACAACTAATTACAGGAGGGAAAAAACCTACAGCAGAACAAATAAGTAAGAAATGTTACATACATTGTATAAAATAATCAAATCAAAAACACTGTATATTCTTTGTTGTGTAAATGTAATATATGTTTCTTCTTATTAAAGTTAGAAAAGTGATTTAATCAAGAGCAGTGAGAGATTTTGCGGACTACGTAGCACAGTAACCACAATCCAAAATCTCTACCAATTGACAAATTTCTACTGGTTGATCGAGTCTTCTAGTATATTGCCCACCCCTAATAAACAAAATCAAAGGACTTACTAAAGCGCCACTGCTGAGGAGGATCATGAAGATGATGAAGGTTTCAAAATAGCTGTGCTCCACAATGGCGTAGCAGGTTTTACGGAAATTCCACCATATCTTTCCTTTACCTTCGGTAACGTCAAGCTCCAAGCAAGGACATCGCCTGATGCAGTCTGGAAACGCAGACAAACAAAAACATTAATAAGAAGAATATAATACAATACTACACACAGTGATTCGTTCATATCTCACTTTCGGTGTAGCAGTCCTCAGGGATGGTGGAGTCCTCTTCTTCCTCTTCTTCCAGATCCACTATCTCAGGAGGTTTGTCCACTGTGCTGCAGGTTGATGATTCATCTCCATCTCTGCTCTGTACAGGAACGCAGCAAAATTAGGCCAAGTTTGTGTTCCTTATCTCTTGCATTTACATGTGTATGAATGGAAGTCAGTGGAATGAAAGGTGTTGTGTGAACATAAATGATGTCTCTTACTGAAACATGTAGTGGAAAACCCATGAAAGATTTGCGTTATTTAAAAAATCCACATCGTTTAATCCATATTTTGGACTATGGGGGCGCCATTATTTTTGATGACGTGAAACGGTTGCACTCGGTGAGCGACTGGCTACCTGTTGCTATTTTTTACCGCAAAGCATCTCTGAAAATAAAATACTGATATGATAACCACATTGTGCTGCTTTTGGTTGTAGCTTTCAGTCAAAGGGCAACAGGAGAAGCAATGTAAGTCATCACTGCATTCCTAGCGATAAGAAGAGGAAGAGGAAGATGTCTGTGGACAAATACAACTTCCTAAAGAGCTTACAAACGGCAGAGACAAAAAAACGCTAGATTCCATCGTGACAGGATGTAAACATGTTGACCCCTTGACCCTTAAAACAATGTGGATATTTTAAATAACATAAATCTTTCATGGGTTTTCTACTAAATATTTTAGTAAGATACATATGTTATATTAAGCCATACAAGTCATAAAACCTGGGGTTTTCTTTAAAAAACGAGTCCCGCAATTATTAAAAAAGCAAAGATTAGATCATCTTTTTAGCTGTAAATGATCAAATTTCAATTCAGATCTTATTTGATTGTTCACACAAGACTTAAGTACAAATCTGCGCTCATGTTTCCTCTCTCTGACACATAGCTAGATGTGAAATGCGGTGCTGTGCGACACATGGGGGCATGACATATGAACTGTGTTACCTGATCCAGAGGCATGCCAACTAACAGTTGCCTAATGAATTAGGGCCAGTGTGCTTCTACAAATAAAAAATGAAATAAAATGTATGACCTAAACTGGAAAGATGTATATTTTACAGAGAATTGAGATACAGTGCAGTAGGGGTTAATGGCACTGACATGCTTTAAATGGGCGGGGTGCTGGTCAGTTAGCAGTAAGGTAACTAATCATGCTAGTGCTCTTTCCCACGCCCCGTCACCGTGTCACATGTTTTCTGCCATTCCTTAGACATACTCTCTAAACAAGATGACCCGTGGGGCTCCAGATGGACTTTGCAGGTGTCACAGTATTTAAGACACAAGTCTAGGTGTCAAGAGGCGATGATTGACGGATGTCAGTGATACTCTGGCAACCGGCTTTGCATTTGTGTGAACACAACTATCAGAATTTTGCCCTGAAAAAAACTCACTTTAGTATTTTTATCAACGTCCTCTTTGTCTTCATCCTCAGAAGAGCTGTTGCCATCATCGTCATCATCCGATTCACCGTTGGCTATAGGCACTTTGATAACGGACAGACTGGAATTCATGGTGGCCATTTTAGAATTGCTTTCTTCGATTGCTTTCACACCCTCTTCCTTTGGCTTCAGGCCCAGACATTGTCTCATATGCCCGATAGCGAAGGCCTTTACCCAGTCAATGCCTCTTGTGATTCTAGCAACGGCAATCTGCAGATTGTTCATCTCCCCATCTTCATCAGATGCTGACAGGTTGTCTCCGCTGAAGGAGCTGAGCAGCAAAGCCAGGAAGAGGTTCAAAACCTTCAGGACGAGAACGAGAAAAAACATTCAATTCAAAAATGAAATACAATGACGTACTAAAATTGTCAGGTGAGAATGGGGATTGGTGGTCATTCAAGAATGGAATAGTACGAAAATAGTATTTCAGTTTCTATTTATCTACAGTCGAGGGCAAAAGTTTACATACAACATTATAATGACTTTATGAAAATAAGAGGGATCATGCAAAATGCATGTTGTAAGTGCCTTGTTTGTCCTGAACTGTCTGCTCTCCTGCAAAAAAATCCTTCAGGTCCCACAAATTCTTTGTTTTTTCAGCATTTTTGTGTATTTGAACCCAAAACTATTGAAAACTAGGAAGGAAACACGATGCATTAAGAACCGGGGGTTGAAAACTTTTTGAATTTGAAGATCAGGGTAAATTTCACTTATTTTGTCTTTTGGAAAACATGTAAGTATCTTCTGGAGCTTCTGAAGGGCAGTACTAAATGAAAAAAAAAAAAGATATTTAGGCAAAATAAGAAAAAGGTACACATCTTCATTCTGTTCAAAAGTTTTCACCCCCAGCTCTCAATGCATTGTGTTTGCTTCTGAAGCATCAGCGAGTGTTTGAACCTTCTGTAATAGTTGCTTACGAGTCCCTTAGTTGTCCTCAAAATCTCAAAATCATACAGTCAATGTTGGAAAGTGTTCAAATACACAAAAATGCTGAAAAACCAAAAAGATTGTGTGACCTGTTGAACTGTTCAGGACAAACAAGGGACTCGTAAACAACTATCACTAAACAAATAAAAAGATACAGCTGTGGATCATTCAGGTAACAACACAGTATTAAGAATCAAGTGTATGTAAACTTTTGAAAGGGATAATTTTTTGTCTATCTTTCTATCTATCAATGAAAACATTGAAATGCACTCACCACTAGGTTTCCTATAACCATGACCATCATGAAGACGACGATGCACATGCCTTGGCCAGCCACTTCCATGCAGTCCCACATTGTTTCGATCCATTCCCCACATAGAATGCGAAAGATGATGAGGAACGCGTGAAAGAAATCTGTCATGTGCCACCGAGGGAGCTCGCAACTTTCAGAAATCTTACACACACAGTCCCTGTAGCTTTTTCCGAAAAGCTGCATCCCCACCACAGCAAAGATGAAGACAATAATGGCCAGGACAAGGGTCAAGTTCCCAAGAGCACCCACAGAATTACCGATGATCTTTATCAGCATGTTTAGGGTCGGCCAAGATTTTGCCAGCTTGAACACACGCATCTGCAACCAAAAGAGTGATGATTTTAATAAAATGTTTAGTCCTGAACATTTCAACACTTTTTGAATATAAAATGTACTTCCTTATTACAATGCAAACACAACATTTTCACTCATTACAGTTTCAAGTATGGGGTCGGCAGTTTTTTAAAAAGAAATAAATATTTTAATTCAGCAAGAACATGTTAAATTGATCAAAAGTGTAAGTAAAGACATTTATAATGTTACAGAGAATTTTATTTTATTATTTTTTTTATTATTTTTAACAGTTATATAACTATATATAACTTAATAACTGTAAGATTTTTTTATGTTTTTAAAGAGGCCTGCATTTATTTGATCCAAAGTACAGCAAAAACATGACAATTTTGAAATATTTGTACCATTTAAAATTTAAAGTTTTCTATTTGAATATATTTTAAAATGTAATTTAGACATGGTCCTTCAGAAATCATTCATATATTCTGATGTGCTGCTTATTATTATGTTGAAAACAGCTGAGTATAATTTTTTCAGGTTTCTGTGACGAATAGAAAGTTCAGAAGAACAGCATTTATCTGAAATAGAAATCTTTGGTAACATTATAAATGTCTTTATCATCATTATTGATCAATATAAAGAATCCTCGCTACATAAAAGTATTCATTTCTATACTTATCATTTATTTTTAAACCGGCGTGACAGTCTTTCTTCCAATGAAAAGGCAATTATTTATAGAAAATGAATATGAATAGTGACCACTGCTGTCAAATGAAATTTAATAGTGAAAAATGATTTAACTTAAGCTTTTTTATCATATGGCTTTAAAGGCTTTGAATATTCATGAATCATTTAGACAGTTTTTAGGTTTTTGTCCTTTTTTGGGCTTGACAGCCATTGATCCCCATTCACCTCCAGTATCTCTTTTCTTCGTCTGCAGAAGAAAGTGTTGTGTGTTTGGATCAACGGCGAGGAAGTGATATCAGAATTTTTATTTTGGGGTGAAAATGTAGATTAAATTTTACCTACCAAACGGAAGGACCTCAGCACAGACAAACCCTGAACATCGGCTAAGCCCAACTCCACCAGACTCATGGTCACAATGATGCTGTCAAAAATGTTCCAGCCAACTTGGAAGTAATAATATGGGTCCATGGCAATAAGTTTTAGCACCATCTCTGCTGTGAAGATACCTGTGAAAACCTGCAGGAAAAAGGATTTCGTATGCTGGCAAAACAGCTCTATAGTATAATATGTATGTTTTTAATATACATGCAAGTTAACATTGATAGGTAGATCTAAGTACCAGGTTTCCCACTGCCAACATGTTTTCGAAACTTGCAGTCATAGGATAATGCTCCATAGCCATGAACACAGTGTTGAGCACAATGCAGATGGTAATGCCCAGATCCACAAAAGGGTCCATTACAATTAAGTAGATAATCTCCTTGAATTTCACCCATGGCATGCAGCAATTCCATTTCAGGAATATGTCAGCGAACTTGTACCAGCAGGGAGGACACGGCCTTTGAATATCCTCCAGCTCTATTGATTAAAATATTTTAACACACAAAACACAAAAAAATTGAAATTATTTCTTTAATTGTTGTGGAACTCGCTAATTACAGGCAAATGTGAACTTACCATCTAAGGCATTGTCTGTAGCACTCACTGCACTCGGTTTTCTCATCTGTGAGTCAGGGACTTCCAAGTAATTCATGCTGCCTTTGGATCCATTTGAATTTGAGAGGGGCTTCAACGCGATCCCGTCATAGTCGTTCTGCAGATGGTCATCTTCACCTTTCTTTTTGCTGGACAATGACGTCTTGCTGCCATTCACCATGTTGTTTTTCTGCTGCTTGATGGCAGATGAAATCAGAACTAGCAATAAGTATTATTCAAAACGGATAGATCTATGACAAATTATGACAAACCTCAGCTTGTTTCCTGAGCTGTTCCAGGATTTTTGCATACTCTTCCTCCTTCTCTTTTGCTTCTGCGATGGTGGCTTCATTCTGTTCAGCATACGCCATGGCCACCACAGCCAGAATCAGATTGATGAGGTAGAACGAACCCAAGAAGATGATGACTACAAAGAAGATCATGTACGTCTTCCCTGCTGCACGGAGCGTCTGAAACATTCAAGAGACTTCATTCATGTTCTTATTCAAGTCTCAAATGCATTGAAAACTATTGTGCTGCTTACACTTTTTCCCCCAAGATTCTTTGCTAAATGGAAGGTCCAAAAGAACAGCATTTATTTCCTTCTTTATTTACTGTGTTCTTTTTGAATAATAAAAACACTGACCCTAAACATTTAAACGGTAACACGCCTAAAACAAGCATTCTCTTTATGTTAAAGGAGTCATGACATGGATTTTTATTTTATTTTAATATGTTTCTAGAGATTTATTTATAATGTTAAAAAAGGTTTTTGCACAAAAAAAAAATGTTGAAAATTTATTATTTTCAACCCTCATTCTGACCCTGTGTCTAAAACAAGCTGTTTTTAATGGGTGGGTTCTTTAAGGCTTCTCAGTAATTGGCCAGTGTTAAGATTGGCTAACATCACTGCATAGATAACTGTACCAACACCCCCTCACTATCGCATGTGAGTGTGCCGACAACATAATCAATTACTTACCATTTGTGATGCAGCTGCAGCCAGATCTAGTACTGCTTCATCTTTAAACAAAGGTGTGAACTCTCCATGACACTGCGCCTTGTTCACAAAACAGACATTCCTCTGACACAATCTGGGATGCCACTAAAAATAAACTATCCACTTGTTCCTTACGCTGAGATCCTTCTGATATCTGTATAAAGACGCGAACGAGCTGTTTAAACCAAACGCATCAAAGCGAACGTTCTTTAACTCCATTTGTCCTATTGACGACAGATTTAAGCGTGTGAACTGTGTCAGGAAGCGAAAGTGCATCTGTATAGCATCAAATAGTGTCAGTGATTGTACTTTCTATTTGCTTTTGACAAAACACTCGCATTCAACGTAACCAAGTGTCAAGCCATTAAGTGACTGAACTGCAGAGAGCCAGGCCTACAGTATGGTGGGAAGACTATTCGTTGATGTGTTGCTCTGGAGACAGTGTTTATGCAAATGACTGTGCCCAGGTAACGTAACCTTGCACCTCAGATCCAAATAAGACATTTTTGGGGCTTAATAAAATAAATGCTTTGTTTATAATGAGGAGGATGTTTTGAGCTATGAAACTTGTATGATGTTTTAATGGTACAAAGACCTCTTATATGCCAAAAGATCAAGGCAATTTTGATTTTTCATGTCATGTCCCCTTTAAGCTGTGTTTTTTGCTGAAATGAATTAAAAGTTTCGGACAATCTTACAGTAAGGAAAAAAATGTTTCATACCTTGCTGATTTTGTTTGTTTGCCCACTGACAAAGAAATGATCAGTCTATCATTTTAATGGAAGGTTTATTTGAACAGTGAGAGACAGAATAACAACAAAAATTTGCATTTTAAGGAGTGAAATAAGTATTTGATCCCCTATTGATCAGCAAGATTTTGGAGAGCTGAGATTAGAAGCACTCTCTTAGTTACCAATATAAAAGACACCTGTCCACAAAAGCAATCAATCAATCAATCAATCAATCAATCAATCAATCAATCAATCAATCAATCAATCGGATTCCAAACTCTCCACCATGGCCAAGACCAATGAGCTGTCCAAGGATGTCAGGGACAAGACTGGACTACAAGACCATCGCCAAGCAGCTTGGCGAGAAGGTGACAACAGTTGGTGGGATTATTCGCAAATGAAAGAAACACAAAATAACTGTCAATCTCCCTCGGTCTGGGGCTCCATGCAATATCTCACCTTGTCAGCCCAGAACTACATGTCTTGTCAATGATCTCAAGGCAGTTGGGACCATAGTCACCAAGAAAACAATTGGTAACACACTACGCTGTAAAAGACATGTACAGGCCTGTCTAAAGTTTGCCAATGAACATCTGAATGATTCAGAGGAGAACTGGTTGAAAGTGTTGTGGTCAGATGAGACCAAAATCAAGCTCTTTGCCATCAGCTCAACTCGCCGTGTTTGGAGGAAGAGGAATGCTACCTATGATCCCCAGAACACCATCCCCACCATCAAACATGGAGGTGGAAACATTATGCTTTGGTGGATGTTTTTTCTGCTAAGGGAACAGGACAACTGCACTACATCAAATGGACAATGGACGGGGCCATGTACCATCAAACCTTGGGTGAAAACTTCCTTCCCTCAGCCAGGGCATTGAAAATGGGTCATGGATGGGTATTCCAGCATGATTATGACCCAAAACACACGGCCAAGGCAACAAAGGAGTGGCTCAAGAAGAAACACATTAAGGTCCAAGAGTGGACTAGCTGGTCTCCAGACCTTAATCCCATAAAAAATCTTTGCAGAGAATTGAAGGTTCGAGTCACCAAAAGCCAGCCTCAAAACCTAAATGACTTTGCAAAGAGGAGTAGGACAAAATCCCTTCTGAGATGTGTGCAACTACAAAACATGGTGGTCAACTACAAAACGTCTGACCTCTGTGACTGCCAACAAGGGTTTTGCCACCAAGTACTAAGTCATGTTTTGCAAAGGGGTCAAATATTTATTTCACTCATTAAAATGCAAATCAATCTATAACTTTTTTGAAATGCATTTTTTGTTGTTATTCTGTCTCTCACAGTTCAAATAAACCTATGATGAAAATTATTGATTGATCACTTCTTTGTCAGTGGGCAAACTTACAAAATCAGCAGGGGATCAAATAATCTTTTTCCTCACTGTAGTTTTTTTTTTTACTGAGCAATTTGTCTCACATGAAAGAAAGCGAAGAACAATGTGACTTTTACAAGATGCATATACCCACCAACTGAAACAAGTTCTCCCAGAAGTCTTGAGTCATTAGCCGGAAAAGAGCTAAGAAAGCCCACCCAAAGTTGTCATAACTAGTGTAGCCATAATTTGGGTTTCGGCCAGCTTTCAGGCATACATACCCCTCAGGGCACCTCCTGTGAACAGCAATGGAAAACAGGAAATTTAATCAACAATACATATGTTTTGAGTTTGTTGAAAATTGCTTCTTTGAAAGCATTCAGTATTGGATTTTCTACTTGCCGGTAATGCACAATGTCAACTCAAAGTTGATTTAGAGCATTACTTAGTAGGAAAATATTACATTTGAATCACATACCCTGCATCAGAGCTGTTCCCACAAATTAATGGATCAATATGGCCAGGTACAAAGTAGTGGTTTTCTATGGCAAAAGAATGAAAATCACTAATCAGTACCACTGCAGGAGAATCTGATCACTTATATTGTTAAAGTTGTTTTGCAACATGGTCTCACAATGAAAACGAATACCTCTGGGACCTTTTTTCGCAAGACCACCATGTACATTTTGTGACATATTCAATGTGAAATGTCTACTGGCTGGTGCTAAAAGAGTGTTAATGTTTTTGATGAACATACATATGGTACGTTTTATGTGATGTTGGTTTTGTTCATGTCACTGCTGTTGAGACTTGAAATGTCCGTTGAGTGACATACAAAAACGCACCATCTGCACTACACCTAAACCTACCCCATAGCATGAACAAAAGTGAACGTGACATAAAAACACCATCGCAAGCATGCTGTTTTAGCTTTTTTTGATCTCTCGTGCTACCGAGCAAGCTTAAGTTGGAAACTGCAGTTATATGTACTCATTGGTATGTATTTTGTGTCTTGCAAAAAAGTTCCTAGAGGCATGTTTTCATCATGAGACTTTCAGCATTACTGATGTAAAAAGTCACCTGGATTTTCAATATATTCCTGATAGTTGAATGTACTGTTGCCAGTTTCAGTGCCATTGATGTCTGTGTGGTTGAAGAGCATGGTTAGGTTATCACTGCTGCTCCAGTCTAAAGACCGGACGCACTTTTGCCGCAAATTTCCCATGAACAGTTGCAGGCCAATGAGAGCAAACACGCTGAGACAGAAGACCGTAAGGATCATGACATCCGCCAATTTCTTCACTGACTGAATCAAGGCGCCAACAATGGTTTTGAGACCTGAAATTTGCAATCAGACAAAATCTCAGCTGAACTATTCCCAAATTATACAAAAAACATTACTGCGAAATTTTACTTCAAGTGAGTAGCATTCATATTTTCTGCCATGTGAAATGACAAGCTGTATTAACCTGGAATTACAGTAATTGTTTTAAGGGCCCGAAGAACACGGAAAGTCCTCAGAGCAGATATATTCCCCAAGTCCACAAACTCTGTGAGGTACCTGTGGATGAAGTGAAAAGGCTTATTACTTGCTTAATGCAACAATAAAACAATGCAGATATTACAAAATATGATGTAAAAAAGCATATGAATCACTACATTTTCTAAGGTAAATCTGTCCAACAGTGACACCAGCAAGTGACAGCAGGAGTCCACGTCTCTCGCCTCTCCTAAGCCCATTGAGTTTTAACAGACCCCTAAAGCATGCGGTGAGCTTTATTAGGGGGTAATTGAGAATGAATGGGGGAAAGTCACATAAGTGGAGGCAATGACTCCATTGTGATGTGACTGGATATGACTGGTTATGATCGGCTGTGATTGGTTTATGTGATTAATCCCGCCTTTGCATTCGCAAATTAGTCTGAATGAACAATATAATGGTTTTAATAGGAAGACTAATGAAAAAGTATGTAAACAACTCACGCACTTAATTATAACCACTTTGCTATGTAAAAATAAAATGTAAAATGACCTGAAAACATGATCTAGTTTTTTATTATTATTAGGGACTATATCATTAATAGTCAATGTTAAGTAACATGTTCAATCTCTTTTACTGAAGTAAACTTTCTTAAACCATATTTTTATAAGAGTTCAAGCAGAGTCGCAGCATGGTGCTAGTGTCACTTTGTTTTTCCTCCACAAGTATGGTCTTCTGAGGAGTGTAGAAATTGCTGGGGTAAGAGATATGATCAGCGTAGACTATATTTAGCTTGACTGCAACAGTCGATCATAGAAGCCAAATGGCATCATTATGTGTATACTATGGACCAATAGCAAATGAGATGCCTGTTGGGCAACTGGATCACGGCATGTGAACTTTTTTTCAACCAAATTTATGTAAAAGCAGTAGAGGAGACATTTACTAAAATACTATAAAAGAATATTTAGAGAAATAAGCATTGACAAACAAAAATTAAGTTAGGAAGCTAAAATATCCAACATCCTGGACTATATTTTGAGGAATCACTTGACTAGACATCAAGGGGAAACACACTAGAGAATGCAGTAGTAATGCAGTACAACTTGGGATCTCAAAAGTCTTTGTACCTCATCAGAATTACAATCAAATCACAGCCTTTTAGTGTTCTGAGGAGGGCCGAAGTGCAAAGCCGAGATTTGCTGCTAAAAATAGGCCTGGTAAGTGATCTCGCTTTACAAGTGGATAAACATTTTCATTCAGCCAGGCTGTGATTGTAAAGGGAGGTGAGGGTGGACTTCGGGAACACGTATGGAGAAGCTGAGGAGGACCGTCTTTAGAGGACCAGGACCTATGAGCAGACTTGTTACGCTTTTGCTGATTCTGTAAACAAACTGACCTTTGACCTCTCACATCTGAGTGGGTATTTTCACAATGCTTCCATGTCTAATGTGGTTGCCAGACCCCACCTATCTCCTGCGCCACATACCCTGACTGAGCAAAAACTGATTAGTCATACACTACGCCAACTATTTGGATCTGATTACGGAAACTGCAGTTAAAAATAAAACTGTAAACTATTCCAATCCTCCTCTGAACAATCCATTTGCATTTAACCACAATGCCAATTGTATTTTTAATGCAACATTTTGTGTTTAACATGTATCACATCTACACATTTTTCACTGACGTCAGTACATTTGTGACCCTGGACCACAAAGCCATCTTAAGTATCATGGGTATATTTGTAGCAATAGCCAACAATACATTGCATGGGTCAAAATTATCGATTTTTCTTTTAAGCCCAAAATCATAAGGATATTAAGTAAAGATCATGTTCCATGCATATATTTTGTAAATGTCCTACTGTAAATATATCAAAACCTAATTTCTTATTAGTAATATGCATTGTTAAGAACTTCATTTAGCTGTTTTAGAGCCATAACAAATGTTTGCACTGGCTTTTTTAACCGCTGATTTTACATTCAGGTTATAGTCATTTAAGGTCATATTTACGCCATGCTGATGACCATAAAATCCAGCCAATTCCACGGATCTCGCAGGAATGTGAAATCACCAACGCAGAAGCCTCTGGACAGTACCTTTACAAGGGCCTCAAAGGTGTAGATGCCAGTAAAAACGTACCTAAAATGTACAAAAAAAATTGAGCAGGTTACTTTGGGAACTGAGCAGGTTAACTGGGAAGGTTACTTTGGTTACTTTGTTGCTAGATAGATAGATAGATAGATACAGTGGTGTGAAAAAGTGTTGGCCCCCTTAATGATTTTTAATTTTTTTGCATGCTTGTCACACTTTAATGTTTCAGAATATCAAACAAATTTAAATATTTATCAAAGATAACACAAGTAAACACAACATGCAGTTTTTAAATGAAGGGTTTTTTTATGAATGAAAAAAAAACAATCCAAACCCACATGGCCCTGTGTGAAAAAGTGTTTGGCGAAAACATGGAACAGTGGTGAACCTTCCCGGGAGTGGCCGGCCGACCAAAATTTTCTTAAGAGCACAGCGATGACTCATCCAAGAGGTCACAAAAGACCCCACAACAACATGTAAAGAACTGCAGGCCTCTCTTGCCTCAGTAAAGGTCAGTGTTCATGACTCCACCATAAGAAAGAGACTGGGCAAAAATGGCCTGCATGGCAGTGTTCCAAGACGAAAACCGCTGCTGAGCAAAAAGAACATAAAGGCTCATCTCAGTTTTGACAGAACACATCTTGATGATCCCCACGACTTTTAGGAAAATACCCTGTGGACTGACGAGACAAAAGTTGAACTTTTTGGAAGGTGTGTGTCCCATTACATCTGGCGTAAAAGTAACACATCATTTCAGAAAAAGAACATCATACCAACAGTTAAATATGGTGGTGGCAGTGTGATGGTCTGGGGCTGTTTTGCTGCTTCTGGACCTGGAAGACTTGCTGTGATCAATGGAACCATGAAATCTGCTGTCTACCAAAAAATCCTAAAGGACAATGTCCGGCCATCTGTTCGTGACCTCAAGCTGAAGCGAACTTGGGTTCTGCAGCAGGACAATGATCCAAAACACACCAGCAAATCCACCTCTGAATGGCTGAAGAAAAACAAAATGAAGACTTTCGAGACTTAGTCAAGGTCCTGACCTGAATCCTATTGAGATGCTGTGGCATGACCTTAAAAAGGCGGTTCATGCTCGAAAACCCTCAAATGGGGCTAAATTACAACAATTTTGCCAAGATGAGTGGGCCAAAATTCCTGCACAGTGCTGTAACAGACTCATTGCAAGTTATCGCAAACGCTTGATTGCAGTTGTTGCTGCTAAGGTTATTAAGTTTAGGGGGCAAACACTTTTTCATACAGGGCCATGTGGGTTTGGATGTTGTTTTCCCTTCATAATAAAAAACTTCATTCAAAAACTGCATGTTTTGCTTACTTGTGTTATCTTTGATTAATATTTAAATTAGTTTGATGATCTGAAACATTAAAGCGTGACAAACATGCAAGAAAATAAAAAATCAGGAAGGGGGCCAACACTTTTTAACACCACTGTAGAAAGATAGATAGATAGAGCAGTTCTCATTGGTGGGGTTGAGTATTTGAAGAATGCTATGATAGATTTTAGAGATATGGTGCAAGAGATATGGATATCTTACTCTACTATTTTGCTCCATGCTGGAGGGTCACCCATCGTCATGAACACGCAGTTTGACAAGATAGTTACCATGATGAACATGCTAAATAATTTGTTGTGAAGTAAAGGAAAATTTAAAAGTGATGATTTGTGGCTCTAAAGCAAGAAGTCAAACCATTACACAAATGTAAGATGTCAACTTATATCATATATTGAAATCAAATAACAGATGGATAACATTGTTATATATGTTGACATACATAAATAAAATAATATGTGACCCTGGACCGCAAAACCATCATAAGGGTAAATTTTTTGACATTGAGATTCAAAGGTCATCTGAAAGTTGAATAAATACGTTTTTTTTTTTTTTGGTTTAATATTTGGCTGATACAACTATTTGAAAATTTGAAATCTGAGGGTGCAAAAAAAATCTAGATATTAAGAAAATCGCCTTTAAAGTTGTTTAAATTAAGTCCTTAGCAATGCATATTAGTAATCAAAAAATAAGTTTTAATATATTTACAGTAGGAAATGTACAAAATATCTTCATGGAACCTGATCTTTACTTAATAACCTAATGATTTTTGGCATTAAAGAAAATTAATCATTTTGACTAATACAATATATCGTTGGCTATTGCTATAAATATACCTGTGCTACTCAAGACTGGTTTTGTGGTCCAGGGTCACATATTATATGTAATTATTATTTCATGGGTTATATGAAGGATATGAATGTATAAGTATTCTTATGGCAACTCGTCGAATAGGGTTGAATGGACTTAGAACATAGCATGCAGGTTCAGCATTGAATCTGAATATTGTATTCCCTTTGGTGACCACGATGAACGTCTGCAAAACAAAAACGGGACACAAAATCTCCAGTGAATAAACATAATTCTGATAAACCAGATTTGTAAATATTTACTGACATGAGGGCTTTGGTATTTCACTTTTGCCACTGACTTTTTGTGCTTTGTAGAATGGATCCAACTCTTCCAGAGGAACATTGAGGAGATTTGGTGGAGGGTCTCCATAGATAAACGGTAGGACCTTTCCTGCTTCCAAATCACTGCTGGGTTTAGGCAGATTCTCCTCATCCACCTCGACCTTCTGGGGCTTCAGCTGCTCCTGCTCGGCGGCTTCTTCTGCCATCCGCCGCTCGATCTCGGCGAGCGACTCCAAAGTGAAGGGGCGGAAGACATTGGTGCCTGTGGGAGGGAGTAGACTCGCCATCTTGACATTCTGCTGAAGGAGGGCTCCCACCACTTCGGGGTCTCTCAATTGTGTCCTGCAGGAAAAGAGAAAAGATGAGAATGTATTTATATTTTATATTATAAACACCATTTACCATCACAGCTTCAAGGATTAGTTCACTTTCAGAATAAAAATGTCCTAATTTACTCACCCCCATGTCTTCCAAGATGTTCAAGTCTTTCTTGAGGTTTTTAGGGAAAACACTCCAGGATTTTTCTCCACATAGTGGACTTCAATGGGGATCAATAGGTTGACCTCAAACCGATCATTTTGCGAGATAAGACCCTTATTCCTTGGCTGGGATTGTGTAGAGCTCTTTAAAGCTGCATTGAATCTGCAATTTGGACCTTCAACCTGCTAATCCCCAGTGAAGTCCACAATATGGAGAAAAATCCTGGAATGTTTTCCTTAAAAACCTTAATTTCTTTTTGACTGAACAGGGTTTCTGCAGATATGAACTAGTGAAATTTAAGACTTTTTAAGACCTTTTTAATACCACCTTATATGAAATTTAAGACCTAAACCTGTAATGGAATTAGATATTATATTACATGCATACATGTAATATTTAATGTGTTTAATGTAAAAAGTAAACAAAATTTCATGGCTGTCATAAATTAAATTTATTACTACGATATACAGTGAACTTTTCATATCAGCAGATACAGAAATCTACAGTTTTTAGCAACTGGCCTTAGCCAAGCCCTATATTCATTTTTTTTCAAGCTAAGTATCGCTAAACTTGCACTTCCTCATAGCTAAAAAGTTAAATCCATTTAACTTCTGCGGTACAATCGGAGAGAGACTCGCGCCAATGACAGAATACTGATTGGCTATTGCATGTTGGTCTCATTTGTAGTTTAAATTCAGCAAATTATATTTGGAATAGTGAAATAAAGAACTACAACACCACGGAAACAACAAAAAGTGAATTTAAATGAGAATTAGATGTAGCGTTACATGGACATATATAAAAATAAGACCTGTGTAAAATTATTTAAGACCTAGAACAGAAAATTTAAGACTTTTTCAGGCCTTAAATTGTGATTTTTAAATTTTAGACTTTTTAAGACTTTTTAAGACCCCGCGGGAACCCTGCTGAAGAAAGAAAGTCATGAACATCTTGGATGACACGGGGGTGATTCAAATTATCAGAAAATATTTATTCTGGATGTGAACTAATTCTTTAAATTCTGAATTCTGCACACATATAAAAGTTTCTATGAGTTAAAACTACTTTTGTTTTCAACTTTCTATTCATAAACAAATCCTGAAAAAAGAAAATATTAAGCAGCACAACAGTTTTTAACATTTACAATATGAAAATGTTTCTTGAGCAGCAAATCAGCATATTAGCATGCTTTCTAAAAAAATCACGCGACACTGAAGACATGATGGTGAAAACTCAGTTTTGCCATCATAGGAATAAAACACTTGAAAATGGATAGAAAAGAGTAATTTAAAATTCGGAGAAATAATTCACATTTTACATTAATGGTATACTTGAAATTATAATAACTTAACACAATTACTCAGGTACACACAGCCAAACACAAAATGAGATGACAATGAAAACATTGATTTAAACATAAATCAAATCATAATATTCCAGTTTAACTAAACTGTACATCAGAGTTAAAAAGCTATTATTTTCACAGCATCATCACAACAAACAATTGTATTTGAGCTGCACAAAAATAAGCTTCTCTCACTATTAAGTTGAACACTGTATCCAGAACAAACAAGTAACCTGTTTTAACATTTTCAACTTACAGTTGATGAGGCCATAGTTTCAGGTTCTTAGCTCTGTTTGGGTGAGCAGCACGATTCCTACTCCAAACCTCCAATAGGTTTAGCTTTCGCTTAGGCATGGCTGCTGTGTCCCCAAATTCTACATCAAAACGTCAAAAGCTCTCAACAAGAATGTTACTCCGACTGTGTGCTGAAATTTGTGGGCTGCTTTTTTACTTCAGGCTTCAGCTGGAACCAGGATGAGACCCTGCCCCTCAAAGTAATAATACAGTTTAGCAAACAAAGATTCGATTGAAGACTACCAAAGACATGTCACTCGTGTAGTTTTGAATGGGGAAAAATGCAACGGTCATCATGGCCGCGAAGCCCCACCTTCTTAGTGAAAGAGACCATCGTTAATTGGGAGGGGGGGGGGAAGCCGTGGCCTAATGGTTAGAGAGTTGGACTTGTAACCCAAAGGTTGCAGGTTCGAGTCTCAGGTCCGGCAGGGATTGTAGGTGGGGGGAGTGAATGTACAGCACTCTCTCCACCCTCAATACCACGACTGAGGTGAGTCCCTTGAGCAAGGCACCGATCCCCTAACTGCTCCCCGGGCGCCGCAGCAATGGCTGCCCACTGCTCCGGGTGTGTGTTCACGGTGTGTGTGTGTGTGTGTGTTCACTACTGTGTGTGTGCACTTGGATGGGTTAATTCCTAGTATGGGTCACCTCACTTCACCTCCTTTCCTTTCCTTCCTTTCCTTGATGAGTAAAGTCAGCGCGTCGCTGCAGTTAGAAGTCCCGGTTGCTATAGAAACAGTCGGCGCTCTAAGACGTGCGCTCAATACTGCGCATGCGCACTGACTCATCTAGCCGGAAAACTACGCGTTTTTTTAACGCTATTAAAGCACAAGGAACTCTATTTATGAGGCAGTTCTTGTTGGATTTCTTTGGAGATTTCAAATATGAAATTTAATCGTAAGTTTGGCGAACAGTTTTGGAGAATTTGATGTTTCCCCATTCAAATAGATAGGAGCTGCACTTGGATGCCCGAGAGGCGTTTCAAAGATGGCCGCTGAGTGACATGACTTGTCTTAAAAGGACTTTGACTTTAAGAGATTTGGTCCAGACAACCCTCGCTGTCAAATGTGATCCCAACAGTTAGAAGAAACACTGTGCAGTGATGATAAGTGTCATTTATCAGTCATTTACGTATCTAATTAAGCAAGACCAAAGAGAATTTTAATATTAGACCACATTTTAATGGCAAAACTATGACAGCTTTTTAGTGCCATGTTAAAAGATATAAAAATTTAACTCGAATAGACTAAAAATAGATAATAGACTTCATTTTGAGAATGAAGTGGAAATATTTTGAGAATAAGGTCAAAATTACGAGGATAAAATAGAAATGTTTCAACAATAAAGTTGAAATTACAAGAATAAAGTCAAAATTACAAGAATAAACTCTAAATGTTTCGAGAGTCAACATTTTTTGAGAATAAAGTCAAAATTACAAGAATTAAATCACAGCAATTACAGTTATAATATTTTGAGAGTATAACCTGTGCATGCAAATGGCTCAGACTGGGAGCACAGAAAAACTTTCCAATTTTATTGAATATATGTGGGATTATAAGCAGAAATCATATCAAGCACTGGGTTTTTAATGTGAAAAATCAACAAAACAGTATCACTGCTTTTCAAATGGCCTCATTCAAGTCTTTCTGTAGACTCCACAAAGCGGCTATGTGAAGTGGTGACTCACTGCACATGAACGTACATGGAGAGAAGAGCACTGGTGACTTCCCAGAAGCTGTGTTTTGGTGCCAAATCCACCCAGTAGGGAGCTGGTCACTATCACAGTCTTTCTTACATATTCCTATTTACTATTTTCAAAATACATTCTGTAAGTTAAATGAATTTCTAAAGTCAAGTCAAAAGTCAATCTTATTTGCAGCCTCTACAGGAGGCAGTGAGGGTCAAAAAGTTTTGCATTAGCCAATAGATGTGATTATTCCCATTGACAAAAGTTTAATTACTATACCATAATGCCTACTATTTGACCTGGAAAACATCTGTGTGGATGTTTTAACTAAGTAACCCCAAAAATCCATCCAAAGTACTTAGAAAACATATGGATCTTCTTTGACACACTTTGGAATCTGCCTACTGATCCACGTGCCGGGTGTTGAGACCCGTGTTTATGCCGCTCCTTAAAGCGCTGGTCAGGAGCCAAAGGCGAGCTTGGGTCATTCTGCTGTTACATAACACAGACTCACCTGTTCTGACAGGAATGTGATACGACCTACACACTCTAATGAGCCTTATTATGCTCGGAAAGCAGGCCGGTGATTCATATAGCTGCCACCCTCTGGCAAACAGGTGTTTGGGCTCTTCAAATTGTGCTACGGTGAATTGAATGAATTTGTTATGATTTAGAGTGTTGGTTTGAAGTTGGGAGGGACCGAAGTCGAGGACTCATGCGGTACCTCAGCAGCTGCTGAAGGCCATCACCCCTTTCAGCGTCGGGTTACTGGTGACTCCACTCATTCCTGCCGTGTGTTTGCTCGCTTACATTGTGCTGATAAACAAGCCCCGCCTCTCGCTAAATTCCTCCACGCCCACCACTCGAACTTCCTGCGGGGTCATTCTGACTTTTTATTCAAGGTCCTCCTACATCCTTCCTCTGTGCCATTTTCTGTCTTTTGAATACATACAAACAAGGTTGTACCAACATAGACAATTTTCGGTCTATCTACAGCTATGAGTGTGATATTGCGTTTATTAACAGTTCGATGGCATAAGTGTGTAAGTACATAAGAAACAACAATGGAGTGTCTTCAAAACCATTTTAAGCTGTTAAACTTTCAAACTGAAATTTGAATCCATGGTGGAAGGAAGTAATTCACAGAAAAGATTTCTGTGAATTACTTCCTTCTACCATGGATTCAAATTTCAGATTGAAAGTTTAACAGCTGAGCCTAAGCCTCTGTGAATAATTTGAAAATGTCACTTAAGAACTAGTAACAAAGGAACATTGAGTTGCTTCATTACAAGCTTACTGTACTACTGTATTAAAAGCTCACTGTTTTATGTAGAGTATTATGAGCGAGAGAATGAATGAGCGAGTGTGATTACCTGCTTCTGATACAGCATTCATTCTTCAGCTCAATCTCATATTCACAATAAATCATTCTTTTGAATGTCTGCTGAGGAAAGCGATATCTTTGTCATACTATCCTTTCAACTGTTGTTTATTGTTAATAAACAACAGCCATCATTAAAGTTGCTAGTCATTTCAGTCCAAAGTACAAAGGCATGTGGGGCAGATATATCAAAAAAGGGGTAAGGTCCTGTTGGGGTTTGGTCGTGTTTGTTCGGTGCTTTCAAATATCAACATTGTTTGGAAAAAAATCACTTGAGCTTTTGCCCTCAGCCAAAACTATTTGCTCTGGAACAAATAATTGATTAATGAGACTGCCTGCTAGATTTACGCAAAACAAATTATATCTTATGTTTAATCACTATAGAGCAGTGGTTCTCAATCCTGGTCCTGGGGGACCCCTGCTCTGCACATTTTGCATGTCTCTCTTATTTAACACACCTGATTGAGATCTTCAGCTTGTTATTTCAGTTCATGGATCTCTCTCCTAATGAGCTGATCTCAATCAGGTGTGTTAAATACGGGAGACATGCAAAATGTGCAGAGCAGGGGTCCCCCAGGACCAGGATTGAGAACCACTGCTATAGAGGCATGGCAAATTCCAGAAGATCTGGCTGAGGTAAAGCTGCTCTCTATGGGTTCATGAGAGCTGAACGGACACTGACACCCTGGAGCTCACATCTCCAAAAACATCAAAGCAAATATTTAAACGGACATTACCTTTATTAACAAACAACATATCTGAAGTCTAAACAAGTACATTCTTGCCCAAAAAACTATTTTTTAACTACATTCCGTGACACAAAAACATTATTATTTATAAAATTATAGTGGATTTGGGCATCCACCTTGATACCCATTGTGAGAAATACCACAAGTGGAGTGATATAAGCGTTGAAACGGTTGGAGTTATCACTAGAACATCACACTCCTCTCAGCCAATCAGATTCTGTGTCCACACTTTGCCCACATCAGTGCGGGGTTGGTAAAAGGCCACATCAAGGACACATAATGTCCTTCTGAAGCCTAAAATGTCAAATGGGACACCCTGTGGACTCAGACTTGCAAGACTCCAAATGCACATCAAGTGCTCCATTTGGGACAGGGCCTTCGAGAGGACTGTAAACCTGTTAGATTGGGTTACATGTACTGGACTGCAAGCAACCTCAACTGTTCCCTCCTCCAAACACGCTCCTGTCAGGTTATTTTTCATCTTGCCTGCCAGAGATGAATGATGGCTGATATTTTCCCACAACTATTGGACTTCACTGCGCCAATCTGGACTCCTTCTGATCATGCACGCTTGTGTTTGTGCTCTATTCTCCCTTTCTTAGGGCAACAAGAAAGCGGTGGGCATTCCTGTTATGCAGGACACCATCACGTTCTCATCATATATTGTTTTTTTTATTCATGCAATGTGTGCCTGCCAAAATAATCTCGGATTTATCCTCATTTGAGGATTTAATACCAAATATTGTCAATTAGTTAGCCATCATTTTTAATAAGTTCAATTACATTTTTAATAATTTTACAAGCCTTATCTATCAATATAATGGGAAACACGGGCAACTTTTATTTATTTATTTAAACTGAAATATTTTACCATTAGAAACACTACTGTGACTTAAGAGCTTACACATTTCACATATTTTTTTATATGGCAACGGCATATACAGAATCACCCATCAATCCATCAGTGGTTTTTAATGGATTGTGTCAGACTTGGTGACAGCCAACCGGGCCACCAGAGCTCACAGTCAGCAGATCAGAGACACGGTTTCTGCTTGTGCAAAATCGCTATGCGCCATATACCGTGAAGCAGGGGGCCTGAGGTGAGACCTGAGAACTAGCGTCTCCCTGACACAGACGCAATCCAAACAGGCCATTAAAGACAGAAAATCTGATACATCCAACCTGACAATAAACAGACAGGATTGAAGTTCCAGATGGCAACATGTTCAACAAGTGTTTTCACCCGACAGAACAAGGCATCAGTTATGTAGGGCCAATGTAGGGTCAATGAGGATTTACACTAGTTGTAGACTCCTCACTGTGCTGACAATGAAACCATTCATAGGAGCAGAAGAGCTAAACTGGGTCTGTGGCTGCTAATGAACTGTGTAACATGGATTTCACATTCCAAAAAGCTTTTTAGGATCATACTGAACTCAACACAACATTTTAGTCACCATACTACAAAGGCTCGAAATGCCATCCACTTTTCCAAAGATAAATCATCTTTACATGGATGGAAAAAGCTAAAAAATAAAAAAGTCAAACAAAAATGTATAAAACAGTGCATGGATTAAATGTAGATTTGGATACTCAGACATTGGAATAATACTGTAAAAATATATATACAGTGAGGAAAAAGATTTTGTATGTTTGCCCACTGACAAAGAAATGATTAGTCTATAATTTTAATTGTATGTTTATTTGAACAGTGAGAGACAAAATAACAACAAACAAATCCAGAAAAACATTTTTAAAAAAGTTATAAATTGATTTGCATTTTAATGAGTGAAATAAGTCTTTGACTCCTTCGCAAAACATGACTTGTTCTTGTAGTTGGCCACCAACTTGGTTTGCACACATCTCAGGAGGGATTTTGTCCTATGCCTCTCCAAGTCATTAAGGTTTTGAGGCTGATGTTTGGCAACTTGAACCTTCAGCTCCCTCCACAGATTTTCTATGGGATTAGAAGCCACTCCAGGACCTTAAAGGTTGTATCAGCGATTTCTAGCCTGAAACATAAAGTGTAAAATTCAGCTGACCTTTATTCATGATCCGCTCGCTGCCTGCCCCATAAATTGTCTGTGAAAAAACCGCGTCTCTCTGGTCAGCCTAGGGTCCGAGATATGCCAAAAAAACAATCGGCGCTATCAACTATTCCACAGATAAACAAACAGTGTTCCAACCAATCAGCGTCAGGGGGTTCGTGTTGTGGACTTTCCTACTGGTGCAGGGATGTGAGGGAGGCGGAGCGAAAGTCCACAACACCAAACCCCTGACGCTGATTGGTTGAAACACTGTTTGTTTTTGCTGTGGAAAGGTTGGTAGTGCCGATTGTTTTTTTGGCATATCTCGGACCCTAGGCTGACCAGAGAGACGCGGTTTTTTCACAGACAATTTATGGGGCAGGCAGCGAGCGGATCGTGATGAAAGATCAGCTGAATTTTACACTTTATGTTTCAGGCTAGAAATCGCTGATACAACCTTTAATGTGCTTCTTCTTGAGCCACTCCTTTGTTGCCTTGGCCGAGTATTTTGGGTGATTGTAATGCTGTAATACCCATCCACAACCCATTTTCAATGCCTTAGTTGAGGTTCTCACCCAAGATTTGACGGTACATGGCCCCGTCCATTGCCCCTTTGATGCTGGGCAGTTGTCCTGTCCCCTTAGCAGAAAAACACCCCCAAAGCATAATGTTTCCACCTCCATGTTTGACAGTGTGGATGGCGTTCTTGTGGTCGTAGGCAGCATTCCTCCTCCTCCAAACACGGCAAGTTTTTCACTCGATTTTCACCTGAGTTCTCCTCTGAATCATTCGGATGTTCATTGGCAAACTTCAGACAGGCCTGAACATTTGCTTTCTTGAGCAGGGGGACCTTACGGCGATGCAGGATTTCAGTCCTTCACGGTGTAGTGTGTTACCAATTGTTTTCTTGGTGACTACGGTCCCAGCTGCCTTGAGATCATTGACAAGATCCTCCTGTGTAGTTCTAGGCTGATTCCTCCCGTTCTCATGATCATTGTAACTCCACGAGGTGAGATCTTGCATGGAGCCCCAGACCGAGGGAGATTGACAGTAATTTTGTGTTTCTTTTATTTGCGAATAATCACACCAACTGTTGTCACCTTCTCATCAAGCTGCTTCACGATGGTCTTGTAGCCCATTCCAGCCTTGTGTAGGTCTACAATCTTGTCCCTGACATCCTTGGACAGCTCTTTGGTCTTGGCCATGGTGGAGAGTTTGAAATCTGATTGATTGCTTCTGTTGACAGGTGTCTTTTATACAGGTAACAAACTGAGATTAAGAGCACTCCCTTTAAGAGAGTGCTCCTAATCTCAGTTTGTTACCTGTATAAAAGACACTTGTGAGCCGATTGTTTGAGGATCAAATACTTATTTTACTCATTAAAAAGCAAATCAATTTATACATTTTTTTAAATGTGTTTTTCTGGATTTTTTTTGTTCTTATTCTGTCTTTCAATGTTCAAATAAACCTACCATTAAAATTATAAACAGTTATTCTTTGTCAGTGGGCAAAAATACAAAATTCGCAGGGGTTCAATTTTTTTTTCATTTTTTTAACCGCATGTTGATATTTCAAATGATGCATAAAAATTAAATTTGAAACATTTTTTACATTTTCTTTTACTATTTTGCTAAGGCTAGTTTCATAATATAACATAAGCTAGTTTACAGTGTGTACATACACAAAAAACACAATTAAGTCTTTTGTAAACATGCATACATGTAAACATAGAATTACATAAATTCATATTTTCAATATATAAATAACTATATTTTTATGATTTATTTCATTCTTTCATAGTTTAATTAATTTTGTAATTAAGGAGTGTAAGCTTTTGAACAGAATGAAGATTTGTAAATTTTTCTTATTTGCCTAAATATCATTTTTTTTTCCATTTAGTACTGCCCTTTAGAAGCTACAGAAGATACTTACATGTTTCCCACAAGACAAAATAAGCAACTTTTACACTGATCTTTAAATCCAAAAGGTTTTCAAACAAGGGACTCAAGAACAACTATCACAAAAAAAAAACAAAAAAAAAACACACAGCTGTGGATCATTCAGGTAACGACACAGTAATAAGAATCAAATGTACGTAAACTTTTGAATGGGGTCATTTTTATAAATTCAACTATTATTTTCTCTTGTGGGCTATACGTAAATGCATTTTATGTCAAATATATTATTCAGGTCAGTCCTAAACAAAAACATATCATGCATTTTGTATGATCCCTCAACTGTATTTATGATGGATTTTCATGTTTTAAAATAAAGTCTGGGTCTAAGACAAGAAACTTTTAAAAAATGCATTTTGATAGCAAAAATAAATGGCCTGGAGGGAAAAACAGATGAAACCTTTTACTTTTAATAAACTTCAGCCTGTGAGACATCAAAGTTGCAAAAATACCCATATGTCTACATCTGTATGCACCACAGCGGAACTTCTATGGACATACAGCACATAAAAGCAAAACATATAGATTATTTAAAGGGATAGTTCACCCAAAAATGAAAATTGTGACTGAGGACATGCCCCATGAGAGAGGGCAGATCAGGCCAACGGGGTGGAGGTCTACAGCAGGAGGTGAGCAACACAAGACCATCTCAAGTGTCACTGTAGAATCAGGCTATTCTGATCCGGAAACAAAGTTGCGTGGCTTTAGGCCTGTGGCTTCAGTGCCAGAGACACTGAAGGAAACCACAGGCATGTGCCATTTCAAAGGGAGGTGGAGGCTGGGGAAACAGGGGAGATTTAGAAACAGGATGTTTGTGGAGAGGTGCCGATGTACTGTATCATGTGGAAGACTAATAGCAGGCCATGTTTATGAGCCTCTCACACATTCTCAGTCTCACAAATATGAGATATTACATAAAGCGGAGCTGAAGCCTACTGGCAATATTACAAATCTCTGTTAGCACAGTGAAATATTAAGAGACTATTGATTCTATAGATATTTATTTCCTCTAGACTATTTTTAACAAAACACAGCAGTGAATAACAGTGGAAGCTGTACAAATAGTGCTGGGCGATATATTGGTTCAAATGGTACACCAGTTTGTTTTATGCACACAGTATACATTTTTTAAAAACTGGCATATCTAAGTGATGTAGACAGCGTCGTGAATTGAGAGTGGATCCCTGGTAACTGTATTCACTTTGGATTAATAGTTGAAAAACTTCTAGAACTGTTAATAAAACACAACTAATTCTTTACACTCAACTGGGCAAATAAACAAACTGTAAACAGCCATTAACAGAAACCAGAGACACTGAAGACATATGACAAAGCAGAAAATACTGTAGCAGGCAGAGCAAACTCACTTCACCATGTGAAAAATGTTGAAAGAAAATCCTTAATACTGAGTTATTGTTGGGGGTTTATATAAATGTATCTCTGAGGTAAACTGACTGTCTTTAGAAAAAAATTAGATGGCATTTCCTTTCATCTTACCTCCATATACAAAGCACGGCTGCTTTGTTTACAGCGTTAACCAATGAAATACTGTATTGCTGCTGTTCCCAAAGCACCACCTGCTGTCAGAGAGTGAATTTGCATCTCAATCAGCCTGTCTACTTTGTTTTGCGCATTCGTTTTAAGTACCATAATTTCACAAAACTAAGGTCAGAGTCAGACCATTGTTTTTGCTTCACATTTTTTAATTATACAACGTAATTTACATCAAAAACTGCTCATGCTACATGTAACATGTTTATTTGGATCATGATTAAGATGCAGTGGTTCTCCAACTGTTCCATGCATTCTGATTCATATAAAGGCACAGTCAAGGTAAAACTATGATAAACTATGAAACGTCAGTCACATAATACAGATTTTGGGTCAAACCACCCAGCCCTACATACAGGGTATATGCATTTAACAGATAAAAAGCACATTAGAGACAAGTAATGCTATACCTCAAGGCTAAAAATATATAGAATCAATGGAATAAAGTTAACCATTATTGCCACAAAAATAACCAGTCCTCATTTCTCTAAATGAGCTTTAATGACAAAATAAAAAAATAAATAAAAAAAAATTAATAAAAAAAAAAAAACATTGAGAAAAATACAAATATAAAACATGACAAGCACAGTTTTCTGTCGTGTGTCAATGTATTTCATATTAAAACAAGAAGTTTGGGCAGGACATACACTACAGTTCAAAATGGGGTCAGTAAGGTTTTTTTTAAAAAGACATTAATACTTTTATTCAGCAAGGAGCCAATCAATTGATCAAAATTACAGTTAAAATGTTAAAAAAGTATATTTCAACTATTTCAGTAAATGCGTTTTTTTAACTTGCTCAATATCAAATAATGTTAAAAATATGCTTCACAGCTAAAATACTAAGCAACACTATTTTCTGTTTTCAACACTGATAATTATAAGAAATGTTACTTAAGCACCAAATATTAGATACATTTCTGAAGGATCATGTGACACTGAAGATGAAAGTAATGATGTTGAAAATTCAGCTTCGATCACAGGATTTAAAAAAAAATGTATTAAAACAGAAAATAGCCATTTTAAAATTGTCATAATATTACTAATATTTTATATTATATTTTTATATTATATTTTATACATATTACATAATACTACTGTTTTTACAGTATTTTTGTTCAAACAAATACAGCCTCGGTGACCTAGAAAAAAATTCTTTCAAAAAATGTTACCAACCCCAAATCTGAACAGTAGTGTATATTTTTAAAACTGACAATAGACTTTAAAAGTACAGTTCACCCAGAAATGAAAATTCTGTCATTAATTACTCATCCTCATGTTGTTCCAAACCCATAAAACCTTCGCTTATCTTCAAAACACAAACTAAGATATTTTTAATGAAATCCAAGAGCTTTCTGACCCTGCATAGACAGCAACACAACTACCATGTTCAAAGCCCAAAAAGGTGGTAAGGACATTGGTAAAATAGTCCATGTGACATCAGTGGTTTAACAGTAATTTTATACATTAAAGCTGCACGTATACTTTTCAGTTGCATGCTGTCTATGAAGGGTCAGAAAGCTCTCGGATTGCATCAAAAAATTTCCTAATTTGTGTTCCGAAGATGAATGACAATCTTACAGGTTTGGAATAACATGAGGGTAATTAATGACACAACTTTCATTTTTGGATGAACTGATCCTTTAATTACATCTTCAACAAGGATTTGCTACTGGTTGTCAGAGGAGGAACATAGACCAAAAGCCACATAACTGTATTTTTGGAGTCTTCACTGGATAACACGTAGAAAATAAAAGTGATGCAACTAAAAGTCTAAAAGGCTAGGAATCCGTTCAGTGTTCAGAGATGACTAACAATGAATAATGTGTCGGCTTCATGACGATGTGTCATGACGACGGGAGCTTTTTTGAGCAGGCATTACAGCAGTGTTCATGACAACACTTTGTCACAGCTACAAGTGGGCACTACACTAGCCCATCACCCCGCCGCCGCTGGGTCGCTCAGCCCCGACCGCTCTCTCAGATATGAAATACAGTACCGTTCATCCATCAGCGGCCTGTCATAAAACCACTCGTAGCTCTGATAAAGGGACGCCATAATGTGGTTTTAAAGAGCCTTGGACACAGACGGCTTTTACTAAAGTCTCTCTCTATCTTCTTGTTCTCTTTCGCATGCACACGTTGTGTTCTCGTTTCTGTTTTTCCCTCTCTCGTGGAGTCATATCTCACTCGTACTCCGGCACACTTCAACACCCTGACGCTTACCGATCGCCTCTTGTCTAGCGTCCGCACCCTGTGTGATTGCAACGCGCTGGAGTGAACGTACATCCGCATACATATTCTGATCCATAGCTGCTGCATGGCCTCTAATCCTATTCTTAAACATTTAATGAGGAAAGCATAACCATTTCAAGATCAACAGCGTCAGGCGAATTCTGCTAACACTGCGCTGATACTAAGAAAGGACTCCAGCAATGTTATGGCCATGGCAGTGTCCCCGCTCTCCCCTCCTGTGACCTCTGACATTACTAACCACTCTTAACAACAGCTATTCTGCTCCTTCTGATTATGTCGATACTCATTTAGCCGTTTTATGATGTGACAGACCTACAGTATGCAGCAATACATTTCCCAACATTCTCTGTGGAAATGCAACACTGATTAGGGATCATTGACACATCAAAACAAACATATATACAAAAATACATCTTTGCTTATTATTTTTATAGTAGACTGAAAGAAAAATGGTGTAGAATTGACTTTGAAACAATTTCCAGTGAGATATTGATGGTGAATTTCACAAATAATTGACAAATTCACAAATAAAATGGCATTTTCTTGTAAACATACACCATTAATCTTTGTTTTATTTACAACCTCTGAAAAATTAGTTTTTTACACTATAGCATTAAATAGCTCTGAATAAATAGTCTTAAAATCTGTATTTTTATAAAGTCTTAAAATGTCTATTTTTCAAGATTTTCCAATTAATCTTATACAGGGTTAAAATAAAATAAAATAAAAATTAAATCTAGGATATAGTCTTCATCTCATGATTTACCCACACATACATAGCTTCTCAAAACACTTCTCCTTGTCTCTTCAGACATGTTGTCAGAGCTGGGCACTCGAATGTTTCAATGGCTTATCATTCTGATAGAGCCGTCAGGCCTGTATTTCTCCAATTTCAGTGCTAGTGGCCAAGCAAGCTTGAGAATCAAGACCTTACCCAACGGCCAAGAACAAACTAAACTCTAAGGCTAAACTCTACTGGTGTCACAAGCCTTGGATCACTTTACATCCAATGGTGCTGTCTAGAGCGGCCTAGTTTTATTTTCCAATGACGAAAAGGATAAAACATCTCAATCATATGGTCAGCACGCAGTCACAGAAGATGGCACGCAGTTACGCACACACATAAAAACACCATAGTTTTTGACAATAGTCTCTTATGCTCACCATGGCTGCATTTATTTGATTAAAAATACAGTAAAAAACAGTACAATTGTGAAATGTTAGTACAATTTAAAACAACTTATTTTAGTTTTAATGTTTGAAAATGCAGAATTTATTTCTGTAATGCAAAGCTGAATTTTCAGCATCATTACTCCAGTCTTCAGTGTCACATGATCCTTCAGAAATCATTCTAGATTCAAGATTAATAGGATATAATTTCCATAAATAATACATTTAAATTATAAGTATAAATATAAACAATGAAGAAATTGTAATTTCTATAATTAATAATTTCAAGATAATAATATCTCATTATCAATGTTGAAAACAGCTGTGCTGCTTAATCTTTTTGTGGAAACCATAAAATATTTTTAAGGATTTTTATTTATTTATTAAAAGGAAAGCATTAATTCAATATGGATATTTCTTTAATGTCTTCACAGTCACTTTTGCTCAGTTTAAAGCATCCCTGCTGAATAAAGTGATGAATTTATAAAAAAAACACCTGACCCCAAACTTTTGAACTCTTGTAAACATTTTTGGATTCAACAAAAATCATCAGGTTTTGTATAAACTTGTGGAGTTCATGCAGCTTAATTGCTGCTCTTATTCAAATTTGCAAAAGAGGGACAAACCGATAACTAAGACAGTTTATATTCTGTATATATGTTTAAAAAAAACATTATTTGCTTATCAAGGATGCGTTTATTTGATTAAAAATACAGAAGAAACAGTAATATTATTGCAATTTAAAATATCAGTTTTCTATTTGAATATACTTTAAAATAGAATTTATTCCGGTGATGAAAAGCTATATTTTCAGCATCATTACTCCAGTCTTCAGTGTCCCACGATCCTTCAGAAATCATTCTAATATGCTGATTTAATATCAATGTTGGAAATTTTGATGCTTATTATTATGATTCTTTTTCAGGATTCTTTGATGAATAAAACATTAAAAAGAACAGCATTTATTCAAAATAGAAATATTTTCTAACAATATACACTGCCGTTCAAAGTTTGGGGTCAGTATATTTTTTCTTTCTTTCTTTGTTTGAAAGAAATTAATACTTTTATTTAGCAAGGATGTGTTAAAATGATTAAAAGTGATAGTAAAGACTTATATTGTTAGAAAAAAATATATATCTATTTTGAATAAATGCTGTTCTTTTTAACTTTACTTTCATCAAAGAATCCTGAAAAGAAGTATCACAGTTTCAAAAATATATTAAGCAGCACATCGGTTTCTAACATTGATATTAAATCAGCATATTAGAATGATTTCTGAAGGATCATGTGACACTGAAGACTGGAGTAATGACTGCTAAAAATCAGCTTTGCATCACATGAATACATTATATTTTAAAGTATATTAAAATAGAAAACTGTTATTTTAAATTGCAATAATATTTCATAATATTACTGTTTTTTCTGTATTTTTGATTAAATAAATGGAACTTTGATAAGCATAAGAGACTTCTTTAAAAACATTAAAGACCTTTCAGATCACACACTTCTGAATGACAGTGTGTGTGTGTGTGTGTGTGTGTATATATATATATATATATATAGATATATACATATATGCATCTTCAATGTCAGCACAGGCAAAAAAATCTGCGTGCATAAGGTCTGAGGCTTCCAAGTGGGAAATGTATACCATTAATGCATCTCTATTAAGTAATCACGGTATACATTTCCAGTGCTGAAGGCCAGCGTGGAAAGTGATGATCTGCCCTGTGCTAGGCATGCGTCTGAATTAAACGGGCAACCTAATTAAATCCAAAGGTGAGAAACCTCATCGCCCCAGTGCCCCAGTCTCAAGATCCCCACGTATCAGCGTCATCTCACGACCCACTGTCCCAGACACGCTTTAGGGCTCCAGTACTGAGAAAACTGAAATTCTGGATATCTTTCAAATGTCTTCTACCAGGAAAACAGATCTGAACAATGAATCTATTGTCAGTCCTTCCACAACCGAGCCTGACAAACTCTGTCAGAGTCAAAAAGGGGGTCCAGCGAGCAGTAGCTTGGACGTCTCTTAGGAGCCAGAGTCGGGACTTAAAAGGAGTTTGGGTTGCTGACAGGTACTAATACGAGACAGAGACTCCAACCTGATCTGTGTGTCTAATGAAGGCCCGCGGGACAACCTGGCCCCCATGATGTCTTGCTCTCTTACTTATGGCATAAGCCTGGCAAGGATGTCACAAGCTTTGGTAGGGTCTGGCAAAGAGCAGCAGGAGAGTAGTTGATCTGAGAGGTTCAAGAGCTTGCATTCGATCCTCAAACGTCCAAAAAGCAGCAGATAAAGCCATTTGAAATTGCCTTAAAAGTTGTCCAAATTAAATTCTTAGCAATCAATTTTACTAATCAAAAATTAAGTTTTGATATATTTATGGTAGGAAATTCATAGAACATGATCTTTATTTAATATCCTAATAATTTTTGGCATTTAAGAAAAATCGATCATTTTGACCCATACAATGTATTGTTGGCTATTGCTACAAATATACCCATGCTACTTTGGACTGGTTTTGTAATCCAGGGTCACAAATTATGCATAAAATGTATCCCACTCGTACTGATACTCCAATGCACACACGCATACACGCATGTAAACTAGAGCGTCTGAGTTCAGCATGTCTGTAAACATAGTCCAGAAAGCCGGATGTCTCTGGAGGTGAGTATCTGTGCTGAGAGACGGACAGGGAGACAGAATGTCGGCTCTAATGGCCAGATCAAAGGGAACTCCTGCCACTGGTTATACATGGACATCCTGTAGTGACATGAAACAGCCATGTAATGTGAATCTGAAATTTGAATCTGAGTCTCAGTATCTTATCTAAGCGTAGGAAGAGATAGTTTATGTGTATAAGTGTCTGGTCAGGAGGTAAAACATCTGAAAGTGTCTCCACAAATAAAGCTTGGCTATAAAAGACGAATTCTATTCATGTTCAAAGTTGCTTAGCAATGGTAAACACTCTGCTTAGCGCTGCGCCAACATCATCTCTGGACCGTGGTTAAATCACTGTAACATATGGTGCCTGGCAGTTTGCTGCTTTAAGGGTTTTGAGAATTTATACTTTGAAAATAAAACGAAGCCACTGTATATCCAAAGAACCACAAAGTTCTGAATAACAAGTTTATTAAATTTGCATTATCTGGAGGATTTAATTTTAACTACCTATTTAAACTTTTTTTTAATTGTAAATAGTTTATGTTTTTAACAATAAATAAATAAATTACAGCTGTATTCAGTATACATATACTACCAGTCAAAAGTTTTTGAACAGTAAGACTTTTAATGTCTTACTAATGTCTTAACAGTAGCAAAGCCGGTGCTTCCTGTTTATGAACTTTTCTCATATTTTTCTAAGATTTTAACTTCAGCATATCAGCACAGTGCTCAGACAACACATTTTTGATACAAACACTACAAAAAAGGAGACTTTTTGCCTCCCAGTAGTGTTGTCACGGTACCAAAATTTCAGTATTCGGTACCAATACCATTGAAAATCCACGGTTCTCGGTACCAATTTCGGTACCAAAGTAAAACACAATTAAATTAATTGAACAACACAATTTTTTTATTAATAAAGTTAAAGAAAAATAAAATGTGCAAAACCCAATGTCATTCATTATACTTATCTAAATTTAGTTTCAGGTTTTTCCAAGTAATAATAAAAGTATTTCAAGGATTGTAAACATTTTAATTATTAAATAACAACTAAATAAATTACAGGCATTCAAAAATTGTACACAAGCTTAATCCAAAAGTTTGTTTCTGCTGCTTATAAAAACATCTGTAACTGTTGTCTTGTTTAGAGTTTGCTGGGGTGTTTCATGATCTTCCTCAATCTGCAGCTGTAAAAAGAAAATATAATACATTTAAGTAAAGCAGTGGGCTAAGTCTGACCAGATGCAACATTAGATCATTGACACCAGCAAAAATATTAATTTTCAGTAAATAACAAACCTCAGCTTTTATAATAAATTTAGATAAGATTACATATATTAAGTTAGCTGTCTATCACAGATAGAAAATGCAGTATTGAAAACTCTTTACAAAACGATTTCATTTGTTAGACAACAAAAAAAAAACAGTAGTTACATGGCAATTATTCTTCTTAAGGTTAGGCTCATTTCAACATTTACTAATCCATAAAATCATGTTAAACTGTTAAACATGAACAAACATGAATGATCATGTGTTTGTATTGAATAACATTTTGAATTAATGTTGTAAAAATATATTGTTCACTTAAGTTTGTTAGATAATGCATGAATTTGATCTTATTGTAAAGTATGACAAAACTAAACTGGAGATCAAACGTGTTTTATTTGACTGTACTTTTATTTAATCCAAACTGCGTTCATATTTAATAATAAAAAGCTTTATAAACCTGCTAGAGTTATCCAGCCAAGAATAAGTCTAGAACGTTTTCTGACAGACTGATATTAAGCATAATATTAAGACAGACGTTGTTAACGATGCATTTGTACATTCTTTAACACACATATTTTTGATAAGCAGGCCTTTTGTGTGTATAAGTAGTACATATATCATGTATTTCTTTTTTCTTTTATCCTAATAAAAATGATGGGAGCGTTAAATAGCCCAAAATCGTCCCAAAGCCCAGCATATAAGCGTTAGCCGCTTATGCTAACGATTAACAACATTACAATTCGACATTCAAATTAAAATATGCAATAATGTTCTTAACAGAAGCTCGAAATATCAAATTAAATTGAAACATACCTTTCATTTGATCCTGCAGTCGGTCTTCACTGTGTTTTGTTCAGTTTGATGCGTTTCCTTCTTTTGAGAGAACCTAACGTTAGACGATCTATGATGTTCGCCTTCAGCCGAGAATCGAAAATGTTTGTAGCATGCCTGGCTCTTCCTTGTCAACAAGTGGATTCAGAGCGACCGCATCAGCAGCAGCGCCGAGGAGAGCGCAACTGCGCAGTGCGCACCTTTTAGATCAAGAACCGGGTCGACCGGATAGTCGGTACCACCGGTACTAAAGAAAACCTGGAACATTAAATTTTTTTTAGTACGAAAAAAACATGGATCGTATCAGCCTGCTGCTGCTAACATTGCTTCTCCTGGAGTCCTTCGACTCAAAAGTTAAGAATGTCATTGATGACGTCGCACCTGTGAAAATCAGAAAGACGTCTGGCAGACAGAAAATCGCCGTGGAGAAAGTCAACAGCAGTACAGAGTATGAAAAGACAATGCTGAAAAGCTGAGCGGATGTGGCGGAAGACGAAACTCGAACTTCACTATAGCATCTATAAAGACATCCTTGATGCTTTCAATGCTGAACTAAGTAAAGCTAGACAAATGTTCTTCTCAAGCATTATAAACAGCAACTTAAACAACACTCGCACTCTTTTTGCTACCGTTGAGAGACTAACGAACCCCCCTAGTCAGATCCCTAGTGAACTGCTCTCTGACAGCAAGTGCGATGAGTTTGCTTCCTTCTTTTCTGAGAAGATCAATAATATCAGAAAGACAATTAGCACACCCTCAAGTTATGCAGAGGTCAGACAGATTCGACCGCAATTTCAAAAAGAAGTCATTATGTCTACTTTTGAAGCAATCGATAGCAACATTTTGGAAGAAACAGTACAGCACCTCAAATCGTCAACCTGCCACCTTGACACACTTCCCACATCTTTTTTCAAAAGTGTGCTTAGCTGTTTAGAAGCAGATCTTTTAGAAGTGGTGAACACCTCACTTCTTTCTGGGACTTTTCCAAACTCCCTGAAAACTGCAGCTGTTAAGCCCCTTTTGAAAAAGAGAAATCTTGATAACACCATATTGAGCAACTATAGACCAATATCAAATCTTCCTTTCATAGGCAAGATTATTGAAAAGGTTGTTTTCAATCAGCTGAATCACTACATAAACTCAAATGGATACCTGGACCATTTCCAATCTGGTTTCAGACCACATCATAGCACAGAGACAGCGCTCATAAAGATAATAAATGATATTCGCCTAAATTCTGATTCTGGCTAAATATCAGTGCTGGTACTACTAGATCTCAGTGCTGCGTTCGACACTGTAGATCATAACATTATTTTAGATAGACTGGAAAACTTAGTGGAAAACCACTAAGTCAAATACTGAGAAAGAACCAAATTGCATATCACAGCTATGCAGATGATACCCAGATTTACCTAGCCTTATCGCCAAATGACTACAGCCCCATTGACTCCCTCTGCCAATGCATTGATGAAATTAACAGTTGGATGTGCCAAAACTTTCTTCAGTTAAACAAGGAGAAAACTGAAGTCATTGCATTTGGAAACAAAGATGAAGTTCATAAGGTAAATGCGTACCTTGATGCTAGGGGTTGAAAAACAAAAAATCAAGGAGTCAGACCTCAGTTTCAGTAGCCATGTCAAAGCAGTAACTAAATCAGTATACTATCATCTCAAAAACATTGCAAGAATTAGATGTTTTGTTTCCCGTCAAGACCTGGAGAAACTTGTTCATGCCTTTATCAGCAGCAGGGTGGACTATTGTAATAGTCTCCTCACTGGCCTTCCCAAGAAGACCATTAGACAGCTGCAGCTCATACAGAACGCTGCTGCCAGGATTCTGACTAGAACCAGAAAATCAGAGCATATTACACCAGTCCTCAGGTCCTTACACTGGCTACCAGTTATGTTTAGGATAGATTTTAAAGTACTTTTACTCTTTTCATAAAGCACTCAATGGCCTAGAACCTACATACATTGCAGATATGCTCACTTTATACAAACCTAACAGACAACTCAGATCACTAGGATCGAGTCAGTTAGTAATATCAAGGGTTCACACAAAACAAGGGGAATCCGCTTTTAGCTATTACGCCGCCCACAGTTGGAATCAGCTTCCAGAAGAGATCAGATATGCTAATACATTAGCCACATTTAAATGCAGACTCAAAACTCACCTGTTCAGTTGTGCATTTATTGAATGAGCACTGTGCTACGTCCGAACAGATTGCATTATTTTATGTATAATCATTTTACTGTGCTAATTACTTTTAAATCAATTTTTTAAATAATCTTAAATGTTCTTAAATTCTGTTTTTATTGTTGTGATTATTATTTTAAATTTTTATGCTATTTGATATGATTTAATTCCTTTTATGTACAGCACTTTGAATTACCATTGTGTATGAAATGTGCTATATAAATAAACTTGCCTTCCCAATGTTTTTTTAAGAAGTCTCCTCTGCTCACCAAGCCCACATTTTTATTTTATTCCTGTGATCAAACTAAATTTTCAGCATCGTTCAGCGTTCAGTGTCACATGATCCTTCAGAAATCATTCTCATATGCTGATTTGCTCTTCAACAAACATTTATTTCTTCTTCTTATCAATATTTAAAACAATTAAACAATTGTTTAATTAACAATTAACAAATAAAATCCAAAGATCAGCATTTATCTGAAATAAAAACCTTTTTTAAAAAAAAAAAAACATTATAAAAGCGATGATATAAATACAATGTATATAATGTCACAAAACATTTCTATTTCAGATAAATGCTGTTCTTCTGAACATTCTATTTATCAAAGAAACCTGAAAAAATTATACTCAGCTGTTTTCAACATAATAATAATAATAATAATAATAATAATAATAATAAATGAGTTTTGAGCAGCAAATCTGAATATTAGAATGATTTCTTAAGGATCATGTGACTGGAGAAATTATGCTAAGAATTCAGCTTTGAAATCACAGGAATAAATTACATATTAAGTTATTTTAAATAGTAAAAATATTTAAAAAATATTTCAGTTTTTGCTGTACTTTGAATCAAATAAATAAATGCCTGGTGAGCAGAAGAGACTTAAAAAAACTCACTGTTCAAAAACTTTTGACCAGTAGTGTATATACATTTACACTATTTTTAAAAACACTTTTTATTACTTAGTTATTTTTTCTCAGAAATGGTGATACATTTTAATAGCAAATTTTGGAGCAAGACATTTTGGAACAAATAACGTAAAAGTCTGTACTGTCACTTTTGATCAATTGAATACATCTTTTTCCTAAATAGTGTTCATTAAGAAAAAAAAAATCATACACTTTCCTTAAATCTTACACTCTTGTTGCTTCTGAATCCTTATATTATCAAGATTCAGACCAGCACTTATTTACACTTACCCTAAACTGTCATTGCACAAATGAAGATATGATTACTTCACACCTTAAAACCCTCTGATACTAATCAGTCTATGACCCTGTGTGCTCTCTTCTAACTTTCCTGATACAAATCAAAGAGTCAGTAATGATGAGCTCTATGGAATGTCAGCCGACACATCTGCCAAAGCCACTATTTCCTCTCATCTCAACTGACTTGCTCAGTACTTTGTAGTATCATTCATTCTAACCCACAGCACAACCACAAACAAGAAGAAGTGAACCATCGCGGCACCAAGTGACACGGCACCCCATAAGAAGGGCCGTCATCTGCAGAGATAACAAGGAATGTCATTTGGGGCCCTGTGATGAAGGGGCCTAGTTAGTTACTCTATGATCCACTGAGAGAGAAAAAAAACATCTTTAAGAATAGATACAAGAACCTGTTTTTCACTGTATAGTAGGTACATGCAAAGCATGATTGTAGGAACAGCTGAAACTGTATGCGATATTCGATTTTAGACTTTATCTCAGTATATCAATGTACTTCTTTAACAAAATGCAAATAAAAACTAAATGTAAAATTCAATGTACCTCTTCTGTTAACATCATTTTTAGTAGAAAATAAAGCGAGACAGACGGTTGAACAAAACAGAACCAAGTGTGCAGCGATCAGAGAGACTGTTAGTGTGACCTCTCTGTGCAATCATATGTGAATAATAAACAGTTGTTTATTGGAAATTATTTTCCATAAAATAATTTACATACATAAAGTAGATCATACAACTTGAGTTGTTTACTTAAAGCACTGAATGTGTAAAAATATTAACATGTGATTGCCTTAAAGAGCACTTATTACAACCATTAAATGGACTCAACAGGTGGATTTCTGTGTAAACTATGTTAGACAAATCCATACTATAAACAGAATATATCAAATTCATTATAATAACAGAAAAATTAAAAGAAATGTAAAACTAACAAAGCAAAATGATACTTTAAAGTTATCTAAAAGCAAAAAAGCAGTATCGTGACAGATTTAGCTCACGTGTTGGACCAAATTAATAGTTGGAAAAGCTTATTAAACTGTTTATGTTGCATAAAAGCACAGCGCAACTATGAAGTTCAAACTCCAATGCCAAGACTAATTAGTTCAAGAGCACTTTCAACCAGCCCATTCAAATCTGTCGCCAGTACCAGGCGACCACCAAATATCCAATTTTCTTTACCTTTCTCAGCAAGAAAAAAGGTTTTCCTCGTATCCTAGGTCCGAAGGTTAGTGTTCGTTCAAATCCACGCCGAAACTTTTGCTGGTCTGGGAGAAAGTCCAGGCTCCGGGCAGCTGTCGCTTACGCACGGGTGTCTTGCATGAAACCTGAGAAACGCCTCAGGTAGGATCATCACTTCGCCTTAAACTTGTGACACTCTGCCAACTTCCCACAACTCCCACACTCCTGGGGGATAAAAATCGGATTATGAAAACTTAATGGTAAATTTCAAATATGATGGAGTCGCAGTCACGCTAACTATACCTTAACATGCTGACAGGAGTGAAGACGTTTGTAATTTGTATTTTGTAAAGGCAGTTCTTACGGTTGCGTCACAGCCTACTGTAGGTGGATGTTCAACATCGTCTAGAGAATTTTACAACAAACAAAATCAACAACTGTCTCATAGGCTATATGTATTGAAACTAAACAGCTATATTGCGTCTTTGAATTAGTTTATTACTTCACAGGCCATCTGTGCCATGTCAAATGACTGCAACATCTCCTGACATTATTTATTTATAGAATAGCCTACATGTATATTTTTACAAATCATTTCCTACTTAGTCTATATACGGACACATATACGGAGTATACAAACATATTACATTCGTTACACTATATTTCAGTTTTGGGGAGGATGTGATGGTGGAGGAACACGTTTAGAGTTGGCGGGTGTTTGGATATGATCCCTTTTTAGAAAGAAACCAAGAAAACGTGCATGAAACTTAACTGAACTGAACTACTTGGCCATCTTATTCACAAACGAGCTGAATTAATCAAGACACCCTTTTCGAAATTTCTTAGTAAAACTAAGTTCGTTTGGTCATTGTGAAAGGCTTGGTGTTTAACAAACTGGTTGAGTAAATGATTCAGTGAATCACTTAAAGGAGTAGTTCACTTTCCGAACAAAAATTTACAGATAATGTACTCACACCCTTGTCATCCAAGATGTTCATGTCTTTCTTTCTTCAGTCGTAAGGGAATTATGTTTTTTGAGGAAAACATTTCAGGATTTCTCTCGAAATAATGGACTTCTATGGTGCCCCTGAATTTGAACTTCTAAAATGCAGCTTCAAATAGCTCTAAACGAGCCGTGGAAAAAAGGGTCTTATCTAGCAAAACGATCGTGATTGTTCTAATGTTCTAAAAAACATTACAATTTATATACTTTTTAACCTCAAATGCTCGTCTTGTCTAGCTCTGTGTGTCCTCTGTAAAGTATATAAATTGTAAATGTTTTTAGAAAATAACCAATCGTTTCGCTAGATAAGACCCTTCTTCCTCGGCTGGGATCATTTAGAGCCCTTTGAAGCTGCATTTAAACTGCATTTTGGAAGTTCAAATTCAGGGGCACCATAGAAATCCACTATGGAGAGAAATCCTGAAATGTTTTACTCAAAAAACATAATTTCTTTATGACTGAAGAAAGAAAGACATGAACATCTTGGATGACAAGGGGGTGAGTACATTATCTGTACATTTTTGTTCTGAAAGTGAACTACTCCTTTAAAGCCTATCCAACTTATTCTTCATTGCGGAAGTAAGCATATGGGCGAGACTTTCAGTTCATGTACCGCAATGGGGCAGTAAGGAGTAGAATGAAAGTGCAGTAAATTGGTTGCACTCAAAAAACAATGTGTTTACAATTAACATTATACATTAAAATAATATGGTAAGACGCTCAAATTCCAATATCATACAGCAAAACTAGCTCTTTTGTACAGCTAAAAATAGTTGGATGCAAATGAAACCGGAAACCAGTAACTTAATAGCCATTTCACTATTTACTGTAACATGCAGAAAGATTTACGAAAAGGTTCAGTAAACGAATCATTTTGATCAAACTGAGATAAATCAAAATCCTTATCATGGGACTTGTGCAAAATATTTGCTTTTGGTTTCATGAATGCTGGCGGTATACTGATATTTAGAGAACCTAATGTTAATAAAATATGTGGGCTTCAATTGAGTGCATATACAGGCTTTATATGATTTGTTTTTCAGTCAATAGAAGTGTTCTGTTCACTTGTGCCAGGTGGCTCTTAGAAAGCACATTTTCATGTTCACAGTGTTCTGTGATGAACTGTATTAAGACATGTTTTCTGCATATCTGAAGATGAAAACAGGAAATAGACTGAATAGACTGTATTCATGAATATGACCAGATCCACTGTTCTCGCTCTTAGTTTCGTCTTGTGTGTGCATTTCCAGAGAATTTTTGGGAGAGGATAAATCTGGTCCAGGATTTTACAGATACAAACAGGCTTTGTGGATAATAAGCTATACATCATACACTACAATACTGCATTCACAATTGTAATTCACAGTGAAAACTCAGTAATGAAATAAAGACACCAAGTAGGCTATGACATGATGGATTGCCTTCTGGCATTCATTTAATATTATCTAAGAGGTCAAACACAAGTCAGCTCTTTTTTTTTTACTGTAAATGCTGCAATGGCAAATTTAGCATAATATAATATAATATAATATAATAATATAATATAATATAATATAATATAATATAATAATATAATATAATATAATATAATATAATATAATATAATATAATATAATATAATATGTGACCCTGGACCACAAAACCAGTCTTAAGTAACAAGGATATATTTGTTGCAAAATTATCGAAATGTTTTAATGCCAAAAATCATTAGGATATTAAGATTATGTTCCAAGAAGATATTTATAAAATTTCCTACCATAAATATATCAAAAATTCATTTTTGATTAGTAATATTGCTAAGAACTGTAGTTGGACAACTTTAAAGGTGATTTTCTCAATTTTTAGATTTTTTTGCACCCTCAGATTTCAGATTTTCAAATAGCTGTATCTTGGCCAAATACAAATCATACATCAATGGAAAGCTTTTAGATGATGTATAACTCTCAAACAAATGACTCTTATGACTGGTTTTGTGGTCCAGGGTCACATATCTTAATGTTTTCAAAATTACCCCAGTGTTCTGATTGTGCATCGAAACGAATTTGGAATAGTTCTTTAAATGTGTATATTGAGATATGACTTACAGACTTGAGCTTGAACTCCCTTTCCAGACAGAAGCTGTCAATCCACCTGTCTCAACGCCTGTCACATAATCTCTTTTTGGTAGCACAATGGCTCAACCTACTGGTCCTTTATAGTAATACACTAATTTGAGCATCAGAACATTCAAAGACTAAAAAGATCAATCCTGTTTTAGACGGTACATTGACATAATTTTCTAGAATTATCTACTGTCTAGAAATAGACAGATAGACAGAGATAGAAACAGAGATAGAGATGAAAATAGAGCATAGTTTAATCCTGGACCCAAAGCTAGACATGGTCCTTGTTTGGCTTATCTGTGTATAAAATACACATACATATGATATGCACTATTTTTGTAATATTTATGTAAATTGCAGCGTTCAACGTTAATTGTCAAAGAACATTGGTCCATTTGAATAATAAAAATCAGTATCAGCAGCTTCTACAGTTAGTTAATGCTGCCCTCGTGTGGAGCACAAACTGAAAGACTGTAGATAAAGACTTCTATTCTATTCTTTATTGAAGTAGCTTACTTTAATGGAATAGTTCACCCAAAAAATGAATATTTGTTGAAAATGTACTCACCTTCAGGCTATCCAAGATGTAGATAAGTTTGGAGAAATTTAGCATTACATCACTTACAGCCAATAAAACATCTAATAAAAACACCACAGTAATGGCTTGTGAAGTGAAAAGCTGTGTATTTGTAAGAAACAAATCCATCATTAAGGCATTTTAATAACCATTGCTTCTTGCCAAAATACCTGTCTGTAATCCATATTAACGCTTCCTCCGCTGAAAAAATCCTTCCTCTGCTGTCCTCTTGTGGATTACTACATCACTTGTGGGTTATTGTTATTTTTTAAATCAGTGGTTTGGACTCTCATTCTGACAGCACCCATTCACAGCAGAGGATCCATTGCTGAGCAAATGATGTAATGCTAAATTTAATCAGATCTGTTATAAGAAAACAAACTCATCTACAGTCAAGCCCGAAATTATTCATACCTCTGGCAAATTCTGACTTAAAGTTACTTTTTTTCAACCAGCAAGTTTTTTTTTTTTTTTGACCAGAAATGGCTATTACAGCAATCTATTAAAGATTAAAGGCTATTAAAGCTTTTTGCATGTCTCCACTGGTATTTTTGTCCATTCATCTTTAGCGATGAGCTCCAACTCTTTCAGGTTGGAAGGTCTCCTTGCCATCACCCTGATCTTTGGCACCCTCCACAGATCTGTAATCCCACTCAATTGGATTTAAATCAGGACTCTGGCTGGGCCACTGCAAAACGTTAATGTTTTTGTCTGCTAACCATTTCTTCACCACTTTTGCTGTGGGGATGGTGTTCTTAGGGTTTAAAAGGCTTCTCCTTTTTTATGCCAAATTAAGGCTACATCATTGTGGCCAAACAATATAATTTTTGTTTCATCTGACCATAAAACAGAAGACCAGAAGTCTTCTTCTTTGTCCAGATGAGCATTTGCAAAGGCCAAGCGGGCTTTTGTGTGCCCTACCTGGAGAAGTGGTGTCCTCCTTGGTCTGTGTTCGTGGAACCCAGCGGTGTGCAGTGTCCGTTGGACTGTCCGCCTTGAGATGTTGCCACCAGCAGAGCCCAGATTCATCAGGATGGCCTTGGTGGTGATCCTTGGATTCTGTTTTACCTCTCTCACTATCCTCCTGGCCAGCACAGGTGTCACTTTTGGCTTCCGACCACATCCTCTGAAGATTTTTCACAGTGCGGAACGTCTTGTATTTTTTAATAATACTTTGCACTGTAGCCACTGGAACGTCAAAACATTTAGATATGGTCTTATAGCCCTTTCCTGACTTGTGATCAGCCACAATGCACAGCCGCAGGTCCTCAGTGAGCTCCTTTGTCTTAGCCATGACTGTCCACAAACCAACAGCAGAGAGCTTCTGTTTTTCACCTGTTGAGTTGAATAAAACCCTCAATAAATCAGGGTAATTAGGATGCTTTAGAACAGCTTGGACTATTTGGAATGGTATAGAACTTTGGATTTTCCCATAAACTGTGGCAGTTTGCAAAGGGTATGAATAATTTTGGACATGCCACTTTTTGGTCACATGTAAATAAAAGGTGAGAAATATTTATTTTTACCACAATGATGCCTCTTGTACATCATCTTATTATCTTTTGGGAGAAGCCTGTGTCATTTCCAGTCAAAAAAAAAAAAAAAAAACTTGGTTGAATAAAAGTAACTTTAAGTCAGAATTTGCCAGGGGTATGAATAATTTCGGGCTTGACTGTACATTTTGGATGGCCTGTGGGTGAGTAAATTTTTTAAATCACAATTTACACTTAATTGTTCTATCAGACAACAATAGTTTATTGAGTTACTCATCATGGCATGATATATGAATCAATGAGTCAGGCAGCCTAAGTTATATAAGTAACAGACCCTGAAAACTATACTTACATCCTGGAAACACATCTCTCCTCCCACGCTGTCAGTAAGAGATCATGTAGGCTTAACAAAATGAAACCGGACACTTCCAACAGCCCTGCCTCTTTGTGTCTGGAGATGGACATCCCACAGAGGGAGACCTAGAAAGAGGAGATGAAATCACAGCAACAGAAGGGTGTCCCACATCACAGCCATGAAGCAGGATCCACAGCACTGTCTACATGCAAGCATATTTGGATGAGATATCGGAGTTTATATCACCCTTGTTGTCTTATGTGATTCACTAAAGGCTTCTGGGAAGTGACAGATGTGGAATCGAATGGGAATAAGCTATAGTTTGAAAATCTGAAAGGTGAGGTTCAGAATCATGGGTCAGAAAGGGGTTATTGAATATTCTGTGGCATTACATGCATGCAGATGCAAACTAATAAAATTGTCGAAAATACATATTAATGGATATTTTAAAGTTTTAATAAATTACTACAGCTGTAGATTCTGTCATCATTTAATCACCATCATTCTGTTACCAGAGACAAATGACATTTGAGAGCAGATTACCAGAGGATAAATTTTCACTCCGAAATTTCAGTTTCGCAGCATGACATTTGGACAATTATGGTTCGTCTATGGTGTTTTTCTGTTCTTTTTTTAACATCACTGTATACTTTTGTTGTATGGGAAAAATCAGCACTAACATTCATCAAAATGTCTTCTTTTAAGCTTTATGGATGAAAAAGCCATACAGATTTGGAATATGAGAATATATAAATATGGGATATGACATGAGAATCAGTAAACAATGACAGTGTTGAAAAAAATTATCAGTTTCTGCAGAATTATTAAGCAGAACCTTTTTCAACACGGTTCATATTAAAACATGTCTTCTGAGCATCAAATTATCATATTAGACTGATTTCTGAAGGATTCTGTGATACTGAAGAATGAAGTGATGAATGCTGAAAATTCAGCTTTAAATTACATTTAACAGTATATTAGAATAAAAAAACAGTAATTTTAAGTTATTACAATATTTTACAATACTACTGTTTTTTTGTATTTTTGATCAAAAAAACTTGGAGCCTTGGAGAGCATTAAACACATTTTTTCAAAAACATCTTTTAAAAACAAAGACAAACTGGTATATATATAGACACAGAATTGTATTGTTTATAGTCTACTTCTTCCATCTGGGACAGGAGGTTCAAAAGGGTGAATTAACAGGTGGACGCTTCTCCTATCTTTAAACGTAGTACTGGTGTCGCTCCAGGCGCCTGAATGACAGACCTCAGGGGTTAAAAAAGCAAGAACAGCCATGCAGTTGCTGTTCATAGCAAAACAAGGCATAAGGTGTTTATCCTTTATAATTCCATTGATCTCTTGAAACTCACAAAGACAGAATAAGGTCTGTCTGATGAAACACACAACAAATAACTAACCAGGGGATGATGGATAGAGATTTCTTTTCAGTCACTTTCTTGATCATTCTAGTTGGAAATGAACAAAGTGAAGTGTGCAATATTTTAAATTTTCCCATGGCTGATTATTATGCAGATAGTGCGCCATTTTAGAAATTTTTTAGACGTTTTGGCTAATCAGTGGTGGAAAAAGGGAATGTTTGAGAAACCTTTTTTCCATGGGAAAGATTTTCCTCAGAAATGCTAAATCTCTTCATTCTGTGTCCTGCTCTGGGTCAGATCGCTCTTTTAGTCCACATGGATTCCTGTCCCACTCTAAATCTGGAGCTCCTTTATCTCCTCAATGGTAAACTAACAACGTCATGAAAATCCCAAGTGCTGCCAGATTCACTAATGAAACAAGATTTTAGAAAAGAGAGCCAAACTTGCTTTGCCAAAACATTTACTAGTTAGTTAACTTTGAGAGAATACTTACAAACTATAAACTGATATTGACTGAATGCACAGGAGCGATGAAAGCTGGTCCTCATCCGTGTTAAAATGCTAAAACCGTCATGTGCCCATCTCAGGGGTTTGGCCTGCTTACTGTCCTTGTTTGGAGTGTGCTGATGCAGTTGGGAGTGTTGAGAGGGGTATAAAACCTCTCAAAGGTCATTCCAATTCCCCATCTCACACACACTTCTGCTTGTCATCTTGGTGGAAGAATGGCTCCTAAAAAAGCTGAACCGAAGAAAGAGGCAGCAAAGCCAGCACCTCCTCCTCCTCCTGAACCAGAGACACCCAAGGAGCCTCAATTTGACCCAAAAAGCATTAAGGTATGTGTTTTGTCTGTATTGCTATTTTACTAACAGCAAGGTGTTAGACCAGCACAGGATAAACCTGAAGTAACTTCGTCCTCAGGAAGGTCCTCAGGAGGTCAAATTAAACCTGAAATCATACAAAGATCATAAGTTTTCAAATGTTCACAAACGCTCGATTCTTAATACTGTGTTGTTATCTGAATGATCCAAAGCTGTCTTTTTTTTAGTGATAGTTGTTTATGAGTCCCTTGTTTGTCCTGAACAGTTAAACTGCCCACTGTTCTTCAGAAAAATACTTCAGGTCCCACAAATTCTTTGGTTTTTCAGCCTTATTGTGTATTTAAACCCTTTTGAAAAGTGACTATGCTTTTAAGATTCATCTTTTGACACTGAGAACAACTGAGGGACTCATATGCAACTATTACAGACTGAAATGCTCACTGATGCTTCAGAAAGAAAACATGGTGCATTAAGAGCCAGGGGGTGAAAACTTTTGAACGGAATGAAAATGTGTACATTTTTCTTATTTTGCCTAAACATTATAATTTTTTTCATTTAATACTGCCCTTCAGAAGCTATAGAAGATACTTACATGTTCCCCAGAAGACAAAATTAGTTAAATAAACCCTGATTATCAAACTCAAAAAGTTTTCACCCCCAGCTCTTAATGCATCACGTTTCCTTCTGAAATCAGAATTGTGAGTTTATAACTTAAAAATGCAAGCTATAAACTCAAAATTCTAAGGAAAGAGTCTGAATTGTGAGATAAAAAAAAGTTACGTTTTATATTTTTATTTCATGGCAGAAATAAATTTCACTTGGACTAATATTTAGATATTGACTGTTCTTGGTCTAACCTTGTTATTAAAATAAGTGACATTCTGTGCCCAGAACAATCAATTTAATAAGGTTAAAAGGCTTCACACAAACTTCATGCTTTAAAGTCCTAGTCTTAGCTGAGTGCCCTGAATGTAAAGACATTAATATTTATATTGATTTGAGACCACATATGTAACTTTAACTAACCTGATGGTCAGAGATGGGCTCTGGACAATGGAAGCTTGTCTGTCAGTATAAAAAGCCTCCATATGGTTATACGGCCTTCCAAGCAGGTGTCTGCAAACTCCCATAATACAGTTTAGCATTCCTCTTCTCTTGTCTGAGCACGTCTCTCTCTCCTGTGGACAATAAGGATGAGGTTTCAGTGCAATTCCCTCTGGTCCTAGATCAGAGGTCTGTTATTCTTAGTCTCCATGAGTGAGGAGCAGCTGACTTTTGTCGAACAACCCCAGAAAGCTACAGTATTTCCATTGTTGTTGTCTATTGTTAACTACTATATGATATAATATTGTTTGTTGGATGTTAACCAGTCAAGTTGCTTATAAAATTTCCCTAAAACCTTTTCCCACCTAGGTTGAGTTTACAGCTGAGCAGATTGAAGGTAAGCATTTGCAAAACCAATATTTAAGCATTTTTTCCACATCTTTTCTTTTCTTCTTTTAATTCTACATATCAATATCCTATCCACACAGAATTTAAAGAGGCCTTCATGCTATTCGACAGAACACCAACTAATGAAATGAAGATCACTTATGCCCAGTGTGGTGATGTCATGAGGGCACTGGGTCAGAATCCTACAAATGCAGAGGTGCTCAAAGTACTCGGCAAACCCAAACCTGAAGGTGAGAAGAATAAACGGTGCTTAAAAGTGTGCTAAATCATTGCACAAATAAAATTAATTTATTTTATGACTGTTTGTAATATCCATTTTCTAGAAATGAACACCAAGATGATTGACTTCGAAACTTTCCTGCCTATGTTTCAACATGTGTCCAAGTCCAAAGATCAGGGGACTTTTGAGGACTTTGTCGAGGGCCTGCGAGTGTTTGACAAAGAAGGGAATGGCACTGTGATGGGTGCCGAACTTCGGCACGTACTTGCAACGTTGGGTAAATACAAAACACAGCTACACCACAGCTTTTATACCAAGATATAGTACTAACAAACCCAATGAGCACTTTGTTAAATGAAGAAGAGATTCCTGGATTTGCATATTTACCCTGAGATTAACGCTGCCACGTTTTGCCTGTAGGTGAGAAAATGACAGAATCAGAGGTAGAACAGCTGATGGCAGGACAGGAAGATGGAAACGGCTGTGTTAACTATGAAGGTGTGACCTTTTTTCTAAATTTGAGAAGACATTCTCTGCTTTTCACTCAGTGAATGGTAATTTTCTCCTTTTGTCCCACAGCGTTTGTTAAACACATCATGGCTGGATAAATGGAAGATCTCAGATCAGGTGATTATGAATTTTAAATGCAATGATGTTTGACACTGTTACCAAGTAAGAGAAGTTGCTTTCTAATTTAATCTGATTGTCCTTTGTCGCATTTTCCTTTGTAGGCACTACTGTCCTGCAGTTATCAACAGCTCAGCTCTTCGCTCTCTAATGCCCTTGAACTGGTTTTCCTGTAAAAGATTTTGTCTTTGCATTTTTTTTTTTAATCTGTGTTGCAGAGATCTCTAAAACATCAAACTAAATCGAATGTCTTTGCAAAGAGCAAACCCTCTCCAAAGTATATGTTGCAAGTTTATGCATTTACTTTCAATACATTTGTTAGGTTACTGAACTGCTTGTAACGTTACAGATTTTTTTCTACATAAACTTATTGTAATGATTTTTTATGTGCCATCCACAAAGTCTATAACTCGCTGTCAAGTTGGTATAAAAAATAAACATATCAAAATTAAAACTGACTCTCCTCAGTTAAAGCTGCATTTTTTTTTCAAAACACAGCTGGGTCTTTCCATGTCAACTTAACCTAACTTTTTTTATCTGATGAAAGATAAACATGTATCGTGATGAAAGCCAAAATATAAAATGCCATGAATGTATATTTACTGAGTAATCCACCATTTTGTTTTTCACCTGAGATTCAAAGCCAAATTACAGGGGTGTAAAAATATTACTTCTACACAGAGATTGGTAGGTTTGTTAGTAAAATCTGTTCACTTTAGCCATCTTTGTTGCATCATATGCCAGTGGAGACCATTCAAAAATGGGGAAAGAGCATTTTTCAAGCTTTTTCTCCAAAGTTTGCATGTCTGTAACTCAAGAAGTACTAAAGAAACCTTAATATTCTTTCTAATATTGGGTCTTAACAAACTTTCCATTTGGCATCTTTATTTTTAAGGCCCTGTATGGTACAGTTCCAGAGATATTGGAATTACAATATGGCTCCAGGAGTAAATTGTTAAATTGTACACACTTCTCAGTGGATCACTTTGCATAAATATGATACTTCTTTTCTTTTAAAGAGGAATGTACAGTATGAAGAATAAATAATGTTGGAACTAGAAATGTATCTTGTTGTCTTTAGTCAAAACAACTGCATTAAACATACCTGTCTGAGTGGCATAAATATTCTTTTTCCAGAGTTTGATAAACCAAGAAAAAAAACTGTTTTTGAATAGTCACCATTGGCACATAATGCAACAAAGACTGTTAAAGTCAGCATATTTTACTAAGAGACCTACCAACCTTTGTGTAAAAATAACATTATGATGCTGTCATCTTTATAAAGTCATTTTAAATTGTAATTTGGCTCTGAAGCTCAGGTACCAAATAGTGGATTATTCAGTAAATATTTATCCTTGACATTTAATATTTTGGCTTTCATCACTATATGTCTTTCTTCAGAAAAAATATCAGCAAAATAAAAAAAAAAAAATGAGCCTGGGAGGTTTCTAAAATGTGGTTGATTTGACACAGAATGACCAGACAGAAAACAGATTTCCTCATAAAAATGGATTACAGGAACTGCTGGAAAAAGATTCAGGATCAGGATCTTAGGACAACTTTGACAAATGTTTTGATCTACTTTAAATGTTGACTATAGATGGAGTAAACCAAAATATTACACATGCACTGTGACCTATGTATAATTACAGATGTAATTTCCTTTTTGATTCTGCCATAATTTTCTTACAGAAAAACAGATGCTTGTTTCTTCTTGAAGAGGTTTATTTTGCAACAGTGAATAGTGAATTAAATATTAAAAATGAATAAAATAATTGCCCCATAGCCTTTTTACTGCAAGGGCAACAAGTTATTTTCACTGCAGTCAATGGCACTCGCCAGTTCTGTTTGTATAAAACAATCGGTCACCAGTCTGATAATAGAGTCATGAATTTAGAGTCAGTTTTAGTCTGATAAACAGTATGGTCATTATTAGGAAACATCTGACCACTGGATGTCATGACTATGCCTATTCCAGAGAGGCTAGATGAATAAAATTATCCACAGTTTGCCTATACATACACATGGTTATGTTACAGACAGCTCATTCTCATGGATTAGTGATAGACATGTGCGGGTCCACAGCTGGCATGTGTTAATTTACAAACCAGAACAGCTCTCTATTCAAAGGCTATTGTATTTTCCCTGTGTGTCCTTGTGGCTCATGGCAACGGAGATGCTGTCATTTGTCTCCCTTATTGTTAGGCTGTGGGACGCAAGCATCGCCTTTGATTTTTCAACAAAATGACTCATAAATAGCCTATCAGCTTCCTACAGGAATAAGAAACACTGAGGCAGAGCAGGTTATTGTGTTACTGACACATGGAGCGGTTAAGACGCACAAAGACACACACAATCAGCAGCAGCAGCCTATAAAACGGGATTCCTCTCAGCCAAAGCTGCTGGATTACTGTGAAGTTTTTCAGGCTAAATATATGAACAGCCAGAAATAAACTGCTACTTCCTGTCTTGCTGCCAGGATACCTTCATGATCACAGTGGGAATAGCAATATTCAATTCATTTTGTTTGACTGTGGCCTGTATAGTGTGTTTTCACAACGTCATCAATTGGCCATATTGAACGTAAACAATGTTATTTAAAACGAACAAAACTCGCATATTTTGTTGCTGCTGAAAATTGCCAATTACTGTCATGTTTTGTGCTGTACTAATCATTTGGAGTACTATCGACTGCTAAAAGTTATAACAAATCGAGAAGAGTGCAAAAACTGTCTGAGGAACAATTTAAGGAGTAGGTCACTTTCAGAACAAAAATTTACAGGTAATGTACTCACCCCCTTGTTATCCAGATGTTCATGTCTTTCTTTCTTCAGTTGTAAAGAAATTATCTTTTTTGAGTAAAACATTTCAGGATTTCTCTCTATATAATGGACTTCTATGGTGCCCCCGAGTTTGAACTTTCAAAATGCAGTTTAAATGCAGCTTCAAAGGGCTCTAAATGATCCTTGCCAAGGAAGAAGGGTCTTATCTAGTGAAACGATCAGATCAGTTAAAAAAAAAAAAAAAAAAAAATTACAATTTATATACTTTTTAATCTCTACACAGAGTACACACAGAGCTAGAGAAGACGAGCATTTGTGGTTAAAAAGTATATAAATTGTAATTTTTTGTAGAAAATAACCCATCATTTTGCGTGATAAGACCTTATATCCTCGGCTGTGATCGTTTAGAGTCCTTTGAAGCTGCATTTTGGAAGTTCAAACTCGGGGGCACCATAGAAGTCCATTATAAAGAGAGAAATCCTGAAATGTTTCCCTCAAAAAACAATTTCTGTACAACTGAAGAAAGAAAGACATGAACATCTTGGATGACAAGGGGGTGAGTACATTATCTGTACATTTTTGTTCTGAAAATGAACTACTCCTTTAAGGTGTTTATGGCTAGCCAAACTGTACCAGGATTTCCAGGGCAAGAATCTTGACAGAATTCGTTTTTGTTCTTATCATTTCCGGTCAGGCAGGTGAAATATTAGGCTAATATCTTAATTAATACTGCTTGTACATATCTTTACAACCTACTAACTCTAGTTTGTCAAAAATATTGCGCGCCCTTGAATTACTGCTTACTAAGTCCTTCTCTAGGCTATATGATTTAGCAATTTCCACACGTTTTTTTTTTCCAGTGGTTTAGACAGAATAAATAAGCAGAACAAAATAAATAGTGTTGTCTTACCAATATATAATATCTTGCTCGTGTTTTGTTATCCGCAATATTTTTAAACGCGTAAACGTTTTCTCTGAATTTGCGAGACTTCCGGTTCATTAGCCGCAATAAGAAAATAGAGAGAAGAATAACAAAGTACAGTAAACGGTAAAACTGTTTGCACTACAAACCAGTGTGTTCATAATTAAGATATTACATTAAAATAATATGGTAACACACACTCGGCAATATCAACTAGCAAAACTAGGCTAAGTGTTTTTTTAGCTAAAAATTGCTTGAAGCAAATTACACAATTTGTAACGTTAGGCTAATTTAAGAGTGTTTTGGGCTAAGTGAAACTAACAATGGCAAGATGTAACAAATGTATTTTATAAAAAGCTATTATGTATATTTATTATTTACTAAACTGATGTGCATTCATTAATATCAAAAAGTCAGATTTTTCTGAAGAAAAAATCGATTACCTCGGTTCTGAGGAAGATCACACAAACAGTCATATTGACGAGGCTGAGACGCCATCTAATGGACAAAAGTGTTTGTAACAGCCTTTATCTTTCATCCCCTGTTGGATTTGGAAATAACATAATATCGTTATTTTAAACATTAAAGGTTGACATATCAAAACATATTGAAATAAAGAGAGGTTTAAAATCCAACACAGGAAGTCAACTCAATGCAACAAACATTACCAGGCCATTAGCTGTTCTCTCATAGACTACATCTAAAAAATGCCTACTCATTCACATGTGGGCTAGTTGCTGAGCAACTCAAGCCCAACCTCAACCAAGTACTCTATCGGCTTTCAGAAGAGCATCTCACATCTGAAGAACACAAGGACATTGACAGCATCAGCAGCGTCGCTCTTTTTCATACAGTATTCTAAATTTACAATATTGTTTTTGCATGTGAGAGATCAACAGAACTTGCTTAGCAATAGAAAGGAGGAGAGTTTACATTTGATCTTGCAATTTCTCTGTCTTTTGGGATAAAACAGCAGGAGGTTGTGCAGCGGTGAAACAGAGGAGCACAAGGACTCTTACTGTTAATGTGAAGGTGTCCAAGTGAAGGACTTGGCTTGGTATGTAACTCAGGGGAATATGACTGAATTTGGGGGGCAGATGGTGCAATGTGCGTATATGTGTGTGTGAGAGAGAGCTTGTGCATATAAATGTTAAAATTAGACTGTGAATATAAAAGGCTTGTTCATAAAAAACACTGTTTTTAAAACGGTAATGGTGGTGAAATATTATAGCTTGCTGCATTGTGCAGTGAATCAGCAAAAATATGACCTACAGTCAAACTGATCTAAATGTGTAAGACCCACTGTGTAACTGGAGAATGGATGTCATATTTTCATGTTAAAGTTAATATATATATATATATATATATATATATATATATATATATATATATATATATATATATATATATTAACTTTGACATGAAAATATGACATCCATTCTCCAATTACACAGTGGGAATATTGAAAAGCATCTGCCAAGAACATAAATAGAGAAATACTGTATTGATCACTTGGCACAGGTTTTCAAACATGATAGCTTTGGAATGGCCTCATCTGACTGACCTTTATAAACACATCAAAGCAGGGATATCCAGTCCTGCTCCTGGAGAGCCAACATCCTGCAGATTTTAGCTCCATCATACTTGCATAGAAGTTTCTAGTAAGTCTGAAGATGTTGATTAGGTGGTTCAAATATGTTTAATAAGCCAAACTCTGCAGGACAGTGGCTAATTTTGTCATTTTATTTATTTTTTTAAATAAATGCCTATAGTTTTATAAATTTTTACGTATTAAGTTGTTTGCTTGTTTGTTTATTATTTTAGCACTTCCAGTTAAACAAAATGAAAATGAGAAATCATGCTTGGTCAATTTCGACTTGTGAAGTCAAAATTTTGACTCATAATTTTGACTTTTATTTCTAATAATTATGACTTAAGTATGTCATAATTTCTATTTTACAAGTCATAATTTCGACCTTTTAACTTGTAATTATGAGTTAGGTAGGTCTTAATTTCTCGTAACTATGATATAAGTAAGTCATAATTTCTAATTTAGGACTAGGCTTAAGCCTTGTCTGTGAAACCAGGGGTAAAAGTCATAATTTTGATTTATCTTGTAATTATGATTTAAGTCTTCATTTCGATTTTTTATCTCATAATTTCAGCTTCATAAGTCATAATTTCGCCTTTTTGTCATAATTTTGGCTTTTTATCTCATAATTATGACTTAAGTATGTCATAATTTCTATTTTACAAGTCATAATTTCGACCTTTTAACTTGTAATTATGAGTTAGGTAGGTCTTAATTTCTCGTAACTATGATATAAGTAAGTCATAATTTCTAATTTAGGACTAGGCTTAAGCCTTGTCTGTGAAACCAGGGGTAAAAGTCATAATTTTGATTTATCTTGTAATTATGATTTAAGTCTTCATTTCGATTTTTTATCTCATAATTTCAGCTTCATAAGTCATAATTTCGCCTTTTTGTCATAATTTTGGCTTTTTATCTCATAATTATGACTTAAGTATGTCATAATTTTGACTTTATAAGTAATAATTTCAATTTTTTATCTTGTAATTATAACTTAAGTCATAATGTCAACTTTTTATCTCGTAATTATTACTTATGCCTGTTTAAAAGTCATAATTTTTACATTTTATCAAGTCATAATTTTGACTTATCTTGTAATTATGATTTAAGTGTCATATTTTCGATTTTTTCTCATAAGTTTGACTTTTTGAGTCATAATTTTGATTTTTTTGTCTTGTAATTATGACTTAAGTATGTCATAATTTCGACTTTTTGTCTTGTAATTATGATTTAAGTATGTCATAATTTTGACTTTTTATCTTGTAATTATGACTTAAGTATGTCATAATTTTGACTTTATAAGTAATAATTTCAACTTTTTATTTTGTGATTATTACTTATGTCATAATTTCGACTTTAAAAGTCATAATTTTGATGTTTTTAAGTCATAATTTTGTCTTATCTTGTAATTTTTGTCATAAGTTTGACTTATTGAGTCATAATTTAGATTTTTTTTATCTTGTAATTATGACTTAAGTAAAACTTAAAGGCCCGGTTTCACAGACAGGGTTTAGATTAAGCCAGGATTAGGCCATGGTTCAATTAGGACATTTAAGTCATTTTTATTAATGTGCTTAGAAAAAAAACATTACTGGTGTGCATCTTGAGACAAAACAATGGCACTGATATATTTTAAGATCAATCAGTGCAATTTGATTTCAGTTGAAACAACTCAGACTTACATTTTAGTCTAGGACTAGGCTTAAGCCTGGTCTGTGAAACCAGGGGTAAAAGTCATAATTTTGATTTATCTTGTAATTATGACTTAAGTCTTCATTTAGATTTTTTTTTATCTCATAATTTCAGCTTCATAAGTCATCATTTCGACTTTTTATCTCATAATTATGGGCTTAGCATAATGTATGGCAACTAGCTGAAATAAAATAAGTTTAAGGTTTTTATATTTTATTCTATTTTTTAATGTTTATTTAATTTTAAGTATTTTTTTTTATTTTTTTTTCGTTATCTAATAACCCTGGTAGTCATAGCAGCAAGTCTCAATTTAAGTTTCACACAAAATCTTAAATTAAAGTAGTCTATGCCAGGAATTTTTAAAATGAGGTCTGGGAAGTTTAAGTGGGATCCATGTGTTTTTTCAAACAGTAGCCTATGAACAGCCTTTTATAGGCCTATATGAAAATACAAATAAACCATTATGCTTAAGGTATCGAAAAGGTTGCTAAACCCTTACTACATTGTTGGAAATACCGACAGTGTAAAGGTAAGTCCTGATCACAACGCAGACATTCTCAAATATATGATATAATGTGACAGAATTGTAGCATTCGGTTAGTTGTGTGTGAATATCATTGAAATGTCAGTTTCATAGTGCACACTGCACAGAGCTCATCCTGACATCATTCTCGATCTTGCTCTCTAGCGCCATCCTCCCTTTGCAGGACGCTGAAGGACCTGGCACTGGCAGGGTTTGTTCACTGGCTGACTGCTGCAGTTGGACAGACAATAACTCAGCTTGCCATAGAGGTAAGTCAAACCGGTTTAAAAACTCAAAGACTTGTATTTAACAGCGATTCATCTTAAATCAAGCAATAAGCTATGCCCCTAAGCGTTACCACAGTTTTTACACCTGCGAACAGTGTATTGGTCTTAGGATGTGAGTGAATCCGACTGTAGGGTGTGTGACTGAGACATAATGGGCCTGATTTTCTTTATAGTTTGATGGAGAAAGGAAAGAAAAATGTGCGTAACTGCACTAAGATTGCATCGACAAGCAAAACTGCACATCAATCGGATTGCTTTCTTTATGCATTCGCATCCACCGGTAGTTATTTTCATGGATGCACAATGTAGACAGTAATAATTGATTTTCATTTTAAGAATATTCCATTATGTTTGTCTTTATGCATGGCATGCAGTTATTTAATGAAATCGCGAGGCAGTTTGGCGACAGTCGCATGCGATGCTTCACGTGCACGCGGTTTGCCGGTGTGGAAAAACCTAAAGTATTAAGGCACTGATGGAGCATATAATGTGGCTTACACCGGTGTGTTAAGTCAGGCTATATAAAAGGTGCCAGGTTTTTTCTGCAGGTCCGTTGTGGTCATAACCAATGACAAATCGATAATCGGGTTTTTAGTGGCTTTTGCGCGTGGACCTGATCCGTCTGAAAGCGATAAACGGACTCGACGCGTCGCTGATCCTCCGGCGTGAAGGGATTTTCGCAGTTTGTCCTCGGTTTAAAATGGTGCTGATGTTGCATGTGGATGTCTTGCCATGGTTACACAAATCGCTATAGAATATTAAAGGTTATCCTTTATCCACAGAGTTTAAAGCGCACGTCTTTTTGAAAGAATCCCTTTTCTTTTTTTTTCCCAAGTGAAGACCGCTTATTGAAGATGCTGACCTTTGTTACACCACATGGGGCTTTTGTCTGGGCGACTCTGCTAATAAAACAGTCTATACTGAATGAAAAACATTTTTATAATCTGATATTACACAAAAAGACTGTCACTAGACCAATGAGAAATAGAAGCAACAAGCCTGCAGCGTAACATTTAAACCATTTCCATGGATTCAGTTTATATTTCAGGCTTTATATTTAATCTGACAGTTTAACTACATTAAACTGGCTGTTTTTTCTGTTTAATTATCTGTATGAGAATACAAGGATAGACTTAATTCTGCATTTTCAAGCCAGCGGACACACCTTGCTCCCCCGCCCTCCCCGTCTCTCTCTCTCTCTCTCTCTCTCTCTCACATCACGGTTGTTGCTCGGCCACACTCTCATCATCCTCGCCCATTGTTCGCATCGTAAGTACAATTTTTTTTTTTTTTGAAAATAAATATGAAATTCGAAAATATTGACTGTAAGCTTTGAAACGTAATGGTCGACTTGCACGGCTGCATCTTTTCTCACTTCCTCCCCCACGCCCATCTCTGCTGAACATGCCGCCTGCCTTTAGCCCAACGGCACTGTCGCTTTCGTATCGATTATGTGTGTAACGTTAGTCTTTTATTTGTATAATATTTAAAGATCTCAAAATGACATCTGCGGTTGGTATTTCAGCATGGCTTTATAGCGGAATGGATGTTTCTGAAGGAGAAGTTCATCGATATTTAACGGTCGGTTGGTATTCTGCAATACGTTTTTGTCAGTGCCTGTCTGTGAATATCATAAATACGTATCTGAACCTAGTTTACTAAATACGTTATTTTGAGGCAATGTTATTAGATTTTAGAAAAAAGGTTAATTCCCCTAAATGAGGGAATTAATAATATGGCCACAGAGTACAAATAAAGAAACAGCAAGGGATGTACAAAAAGAACTGAGGAGATTATTAACTAGTCCTCCTTACTAGCTTTGAACAGATTTAGTAAAGCTGACAAACATTATTTAAAATTCAAGGTCCACCCACTTATTGCAGAACTGATGAAGTTAATACAACTCTTGTAGATGCCGTCTTCAGGCTGTTACCTGTAAAATAAAAACCAAAAAAGTTCATTAAAAGTATATGCGGAGGGGGTTGCTTTTGCATATCACTATTGAAAATAAAGGTGATTTGGTTCCACAAAGAACCATTCAGTCAAAGATTCTTTAAAGAAATCTCTTTCTTTTTATAATCTGAAGAACCTTCTTTCACTACAAAGAACCTTTTGTGAAACAGAAAGATTCTTCAGACGTTAAAGTTTCTTTATAGAACCGTTTAGACAAAAAATGTTCTTCTATGGCATCGTGAAGCACCTTTATTTTTAAGAGTGTACATACATAAAATACTCATGCAGAAATCTACTGTCTCCCCTGAATAAGACTTACTAAGAAGTATTTTTCTGACAGTATCCAACCGTAAGACAGAACCAGAGTGCTTTCTGTCCAGTTATGTTTAGCATAATCCAATTAACCATGGCAATTAAGGAGACCCGTGGAACATTAGGTAAATCTGATTCCGTTTACAGACCATGCAATGAAGTGTGTGTTATTCCTGTCAGACAACAGCCTGTTGCTTCAGTATCTCATTGTTAGAGTGTGTTCACACTTGTCATATCTGGTTTGATTAAAATGAACCCTGGTGCAATTGCTCTGTTAGTGCGGTTTATTTGAGTAAGTGTGAACTAGGGTTCCATCGATCCGATACTCTGCTTTTTGAATGTCGATATGATGTCAAATTCGATACGTTACCAGAGTTTGATTAAATAAATATCAAGAAATAATAGTCTACTGTAAAAACTATAATAATTCATACAATAACACAATTATTTTAAAACATTGCCTTAAAAATAAAATACACTTAAAATCCGTTGCGCTGCTTACACAACCACGAGTGACGTGAGTGCGACAGGCGAGTTCAGAGGGAACTTTTACATGCAAAGTCTACCTCAGCGCGGTAAACATGTCCCTGATTTGGAAATATTTCTCTCTTGATAGAGCAGCTAGTAGCACTGCGAATTGTAATATTTGCAAGCATCACGCAAAAGAACACAAGGACTTCGCGAACCGAGTGACAGCTTTTAATACTTCCTTTGTAAATACTTTGTAAACTATATTGTTTAATACAGCAGTTAAATAAATAAGAAGTTATTATTAAATGACTTTCATTGTCTGACTATAACACTATTGCCTGATTTTGCTCTATTTCGTCATCAAAAGTAGTCTGAAACAAGTCACAACTGAGCCGCTGCGCATCTCCACTCAAACACAGCGGTGTTTCATTTATGAACGAACGTGCGTTTTTAAACGAAACTAGTGAAATGATTCAATTTCCCATTCAAACGGAGAGTCACTTGCTTTAATACTGAATGAACCATCCGTTCGAACGAATCAAATGAATGAAATGATTCAGTAATTAAATCAGTGTCTTGCCGCCATCTGCTGGCAGATCTGTTCAGTTATTTAAATCTGTAATATTTCTGTTTTCAAAATGTTATTTTTAAAACATTAATCTCAATATGAATTTATGAATTTGATTGCTCTCATGCATGTCTCTCTTTTTCCCCCTTTTTTATCCAACAATGTGCAAGCAGATTTGGTATTTCTTTCTTTACCTAAAACAAATCAATCTTAATGACAAAGTGAATTGTATACATTCTTTAGTTTTGAAGGTAAAATACCCCCACTGATATCGGCCTGGTATCGGTATTGGGCGATACTCAGAATGTTTGGTATCGGATCGGATCGGTTTTGAAAAAATGGTATCGTTGCATCCCTATTGTGAACGCTGCCATCCGAAACCTGGTGTGCACCAAACAAGCGGACTGAGACCGCTAAAAAGATGGGTCTCGGTCCACTTCCAAACTAACTCCACCAAATACTTCTAAACGAACCAAAGACAGGATGTAATGACAAGATGCATCGCTATGCACCATAATTTCATGAAGGGAACATGCGGTGTATCCAAAACAAAATGAGTAGAGGGCAAATGTGGAGCAACTAAGAGTGCTCTTTGTGAGTTTGCAGGTGGTAAAAAAAAAAAAAAAAATCATATACCGATCAGTAAATGGGTACTTTGGTACTGCTTTAAGTCGAACGCACCTTATCCTTTTGTTTGGAGTGTTCGGTGAGTTCCCTCATCTAATGTATGTCATTCAACCCGACCAATCAGGCTGTGAACGTATCACTATGCCTTTAGGTTCGCTATCAAAAATGACACTGTGAACGCTAAGCGGACCAGGACCAAATGTACCATTTTACTTTTTGGTCTGGACCAAATTAACCAAACTAACTGAACTACAAGTGTGAACTCACCCAAAGTCACTTCAGAATAGAGGAGAGTGGGCTTGATTTCACACTGCATTTCTCCTTTCATTTAGAAGATAATTTCTGCACATGTCTTACATGGTCTTACAATGTCTGCGTCATAATTTAGCTTAGTTCATTAAAAAGTCATAATGATAAGTCATTTAATCAGTATTTTCAATGAATTACATTAAGCATGTAGTAGCAGAGTCATATGTTTCAGGCTATATGTTGTCAGAGGGTCTCCACAAGGAGCATTAGTTCACTTTAATTTCATTAGAAGACCCATTATCGCCCAATCAGATCTTAGGAACTTCCGGGGATACGACAAACCAGATTCAACAAGTCTTGAAGACAGCAAGACAGTGTCTCTCTGGTCTGGTAGGCCAGATCCCATGCAGTGTGCACTGCAGTCCTGAACTCCCTGATGCACCATGGCAACAGATGACTAACTTCCTGTGTGCAGCGGCTGGAGATCACAAAAATCTGTCTTGCACACACACGCACAAGCTGATTTCATGGTGTTTATGCATCTTATATTCTCTATATTGAAGCCAGTTGAATAGTTCATGTTGTCTGTGCCTCACAGCTATCTGCATCCGCACACATTTTGTGGTGGATGTATATCACCAGAGTGACATTTTCCTCTTCATGCCAGCATCTGTACAACACATGTTCACGTAAATGTCAACCGTCCGTTTCGGGGATTGAATATTTTCATATGCTAAGTGGATCACGCTGTTATCAGCAGTGACTTTGTCTAGCAGCATGACCATTATTTCATGTCAGCCAGAGTCCATGCGCACAAACACATTGACTCCTCCGCCAGTTGGTTAATTTAACGTGCAGATTCAGTTCAGTGAGGTGTGATCTGAACTCTTGTGGAGTCTGGGCAAGACTAGGGCTGTGGGTCTGGAGACCACATGGCAGATGGGAAGGTTGCGTCTCTCAGTTAGATCAAGGACATGTCTGCTGTTGGAGCAGGTGTGACACGGGCAAATCACCACAGCACTGTTTATGCATAAATGAGGCTTTTAAGTCATCCTTGTAGTAATGCATATTATTTACATTCTCGTTGATTATTAGTCCTAATTATCTTGTTCTGAACTTTTCTTCTATACACTCTCGAAAAAGGAAATTCTGTAATTAATTTCTCAACCTCATGTCATTCTAAACTCATAAGACCTTAGTTCATTTTCAGAACACAAATTAAGATATTTTTGATGAAATCCAAGAGCTTTCTGATCCTGCATAGACATCAACACAACTGAAGCGTTCAAGACCCAGAAAGGTAGTAAGGACATCGATAAAATAGTCCATGTGACATCAGTTCTTCAACCATAATTTTATGAAGCTAGGTCAGAAAGCTCTTGGATTTCATCAAAAATATCTTAATTTGTGTTCCGAAGATGAACAAAGGTCTTATGGGTTTGGAACGGCATTAAAGTGAGTAATTAATGACAGAATAGTCTCATTTTTAGGTGAACTATCCCTTTAACACCCATTAAATTTTCCATTGCACAAAAGGTTCTTTAAAGTCCAAAAAGGTTATTTATATTATTAATGTTATTCACACTAAGAAAATAATGGAATTCTGAAAAAAATTAATCTGCTAAATCTTGTGAGGCTTCACCTTCATGATTATAAATCGTCTGTGAAACTTAAGTACATCTCTGAAAAATATTCCAGTCACTTTGTTACATATAACATGTATTAGTAATGAAGCCATCAAGCTCCAAAAAGACCAAAAAAGCATCATGGCTTAGGCACTACATTCCAGATCTTCTTAAGTCATATGATAGCTCTCTACTGTAATGATTTCTTCGAAGTTGTAAATTAAGTTTTTCTTTATAATTTCATGTTTAATTCAGTGCTATTTCTTTGTAATTATTTGTGAAATTTACTAGCGAAATTGTTTCGAAGTAATTCTACACCATTTTTCTTGCTTTATTATTTCTTAGTCGTTATTCATGACAAGTCTTTGCTCTAGCTCAGCTTGATGTGTTTTCGGGACAATGATGTTAATTGATTTGCTCAAGAATCAGACCATTCTAGTAATCATCAACTCAATGATCCAGTCCCACTGGACATCAGATCAATGGAGAGAAGATTAACAGTGAATAACCACTTAAATTTAGTCTCTCCCTCAAACAAAGCTATCATTTGGCTTCAGAAGACGTGGAATATAGTGCAGATGTTGTGTGAACCACATTTTTAATACATTTATGATACTTTTTGAGGGAATTTTGGAGCTTGACAGCCATGGTCTGCATTTACTTTCATCATATTGAAAAGAGCGGCCAGAATATTTTTAAAACATGAACCTGGACCACAAAACCAGTCATAAGGGTTTTTGAAATTTGAGATTTATACATCTGAAATCTGAATCAATACGCGTTCCATTGATGTATGGTTTGTTAGGATAGGACAATATTTGACTGAGATACAACTATTTGAAAATCTGGAATCTGGGGGTTCAAAAAGAAAAAAAATCTAAATATTGAAAAAAATCGCATTTAAAGTCCTTAGCAATGCATATTACTAATCATATATTAGGTTTTGATATATTTACCGCAGGAAGTTTACAAAATATCTTCATGGAACTCTGCGACTTGACTGGTTTTTCACAAATGTTCACCTCTTAAGTTCTACTATAGAAACAAACTCAAACTAGTTTGAAATTACATTGAATGACATAATTTATTGGTTGAACTATCTAGCATGATTTTGGGGAGGGCCCGTAAAAGGATAAGCTCCTAACCACTGGAATTTGTGCTTACCAGTTAATCTTGCTGGCTGGTGCAAGCATGCTGCAATGCTTGAGAAAATACTGAACATTTTCTTGATCAAGCCACACCTGCAGTGCATTTGGCACATGGAGGCTTGCAGCCATTGCCCTGACTGATTCTGCAGCCCAGTGCTGGAGCTCTGCAGGAACAGACAGAGAGAGAAAATGAGATGGACTGAAGGGTGGAGACATGAAATGGAGAGATGGCTGCACACTTCTAAAGTGATGTGGCAATCTGCGCTGCTAGCTGGGATGGACAAAACTAGGTCAGAGGCAGAGAAAGGCACCCAACTGTGCACAGACAGGGAAGCTAGCAGAGTTGCCCACCGTTCAACAACATCCAAAGCGCATACACATTTATTACCTTTCTACAAATTGTTAAATAAAAATTCAACAATTTCACGCTGAGCTGCCGCTAGGTAGCAGTTTCACCTGAGTGGACTTGACTTGGGTGTTTGTTTTTGCTGCTGCATTGTTGCAGAGGCATTCCAGAACCATCTCCCGGACACTTCAATTACACCGCGCATAGGGCACTTATGTAATTGGTCTGTCTGAAAAACTCTGAGAGAGACCCATAAATTTAGTGAACAGAAATGCTGAGCTGGAGAGGACAGTCTGGTTAATTTACCCCTCAGGGCAGTTAAGGTAGAGTGTCTCTCTGGGCTGTTAAAGGGGATGGATGATAAACAAGCTAGTATTTTAGTTATAGGGCAATGACAACCCCCCAGATATGGAACTGCTTTCAGAGTAACCCAGCATAGTAGGTGGATTTAAAGGAATAGTTGACTCAAAAATGAAAATTAACCCATGATTTACTTAGTCTCAAACCATCAGGTGTATATGACTTTCTTCTTTCAGATGAATACAGTCAGAGTTACAATAAAAATGTCCTGGATCTTCCAAGCTTTATAATTGCATGGGATTTAGGATTTTGAAGACCCAAAAACTGCATCCATAAATCATAAAAAGTACTCCACATGGATCCGAGGGCTTAATTAAGGCATTCTGAAGTGAATTGATGCATTTGTGGAAGAAAAATATCTGTATTTTAAACTTTATAAACCATAATCTTTTCTGCTGCTAACTGTGATACACATGCTCACAAGAGAATGACGTTTCAGTGGATGACGTAGGATGTAGGCGTAACATAAGCTCCAGTGAGAATATGCTAGTCTCATGAGAACTACGTTTTGTTTACAGCAAAGGGAAACCAGTCTCCTCTTGGCTTATATCGAAATCCTCCAACATTTTTATTTACAATACTTGTTTTGAACTTTTAATCCATGACCGGTGTTTTGTTTTTCTCTCTCCTCTGCGCTTTCGCATTCATCATCTGCTAGAACGCCACTTTCTCGTGAACACGTGTATGACAGTTAGCAGAAGCTAGAGATTACGTTTCTAAACTTTTAAATATGGATAGTTTTTTACACAAATGCATGAATTCACAATGCATCAGGTCTTTATTAACCCCCCTGGAGCCATGTGGAGCACTTTTTATAATGTATGGACACAGTTTTTTGGGCATTAAAGTCTTAAACCCCATTCACTGCAATTATTAAGCTTGGAAGAGCCAGGACAATTTTTAATATTACTCCAATTGTATTTGTCTGAAAGAATTAAGTCATATACATCTAGGATGACTTTAGGGTGAGTAAATCATGGGGTAATTTTCGTTTTTGGGTGAACTGTCCCTTTAAGCTCAGACATGCCCTTTCTAAGGAATAGCTACTATGTCTAGACAATCTTCTGGACAGTAATAGTTCATCTGCCTCTAGCCTGTTCACTTGGACATAGCAGATATTTTGATGTAGGTCTTACAGATTCCTCAAGATATCAAAAGTCAGCATGGAATGCTCTTTGCAACTGAAATTTACTTCTGTAATGTTTATTAAATTTTAATTCTTTTCATTTATGTGATAAAATATTAATAATATATTGTGCATGCCTATAAAAAGGTAGGGCAAAACAAAAATTGCATTAATTGGGTGGTAATCAGTAATCTCTGTATGACTTTTTGTCGGAGGGGTGGAGATGAAAGCCAAAAATAAGAGTTTTTGGGACGACAGTCCATAAAGTCTTGAAGGGAAGCAAGCTATTACATTTTGAAAGACTACAAGGACATTTTTTCCTTTAAAATAACATGAACAGATTGATCATTCACAATAAAACCAGGAATGTTTATTTAGAAAAAAATGTTATTCATGATGACCTTAATGAAAACCTCAATGTATTAGAGGCTTGGAAAGCAGACAAGCCACAAAACATAGACAGGAAATGGAAGAGTGCAAACAGATGGATTACATATAATGAATTTTAAAGCCACAAGGGCCTAACTTAATTATCCAGAGTTCAGGACACTTATGCCATGTGTACTATTCTCATTTACTCTTTCATTAAGACATTAACCTTTATTATGCTGCAAAGATCAAGATTCTTAGTGCTGGAAAAGCTATGCATTATGAACTTTCTGAGGCACCAACCAAGTGAAAAGATGGTGAATTTCATGTGAAAGGAGGGTGTTTGTGTGGGAATTCACCATATTGACTTGCTGGGCTGGTTACCGTGGAAGCAAGAAATGTCTTTGAGAGCATTATGAGTATGCATATTTTACTCACCAGGTTTTTCCCTGCTTGTTGTTCGGCTCATATTTATTGAAGATGACTGCTCTATTGATTTCTCTTCTTATCGTATCAGCTGGGTTCTGTCGACATCTGCATTTTTTTTCACAGATTCTTCTTTCCCAGCAGTGTTTGCCTCATTTTCTGCCCTTGCTAAGGGCTGTACATTTACTGACAGGCCCTAATTACAGAAAGAGACATATATGAGGTAAAGTGAGGTTATGGATTGCCATGTCATCAAGTCGTGGCACACATACACCCCTACCTCCTGGTATCTGGTCTGCAGGGTTTGACAGATGGTCATTTTTCCAATTGAATGAGCAAAAGTCAGGTCAATTAAGCAGAAAAACGGTTGATCTTCACCACACTAGGACCACTGACAGGTTACATAGAGTCACATTTAACATGCATCAATGGATCAGTGTCATTCCATATTGAAAACTGGCCACTAGTTCTTTAATATATGTTGAGGTTGGCCACACTGGTATTTGCATCTGATCATATGCAGACAGTGCTAAACTTGACCAACTATGTACAGATTTAAATGACACAAATATCTGATTCATTTGAAATGGCTCAAACAAAAGGTCCTGCTAAAAGGTTTAATTCACATCACAGCATATTCTGGTAAAAACCGCCCACCTAGACAGGAAGTGACTGCCATGTAAAGTGAGCAAACACAACTTTGTATTTATGTGCCATTACGGGTGTAAACTATACTGTAAATTCTGTAAAATATATATTATTACATTATATTATTTGAGTAATATTGATTGTACCACCAACATGGAAAATATGTATTTAAATAATGGTTGTCTTTTGCTAAAAAAGCCATACGATTATATGCCAATAAATCTTGTCAAATCCAGTTTTTATTTCATCCTCAAAAGTGCCTCTTGTATCAACTCCATGACTTGTTAACTTGACTTGTCTCTTGATTAAAAACTCTACATGCCCTTTGACCTGGATTTTGCAAACCAAAACCATCCTATGGAGCCACTAAGGATACATGGTGATGGAAATATGAGATGGGAGCAAACATTATACTTAAATGTTTTTTTCTCTTGTGAAACATTTGTTTACTCACAAAACTATCGCATTCCCATAAGAAACGCAAAATGGTTGCATTCACCCAAGAGATTTGGGTTTTCTCCCAAAACTGTTGCATTCCTCTGAAGAACTTTGGGTTCTCTCACAAAACTGTTGCGTTCCCCTGAAGAACTTTGGGTTCTCTCCCAAAACTGTTGTGTTTCCCTGAAGAACTTTAGGTTTCACCCAAGAGATTTGGGGTCTTTCCCAAAACTGTTGCATTCCTCTGAAGAACTTTGCGTTCTCTCACAAAACATTTGCGTTCACTTGCACAAGTATTACGTATCCCCAAGAAACTTTGGTTTCTCTAGCAAAACTGTTGTGTTCCCCCGAAGAACTTTGGGTACTCTGCCAAAACTGTTGTGTTCCTCCGAAGAACTTTGGGTACTCTGCCAAAACTGTTGTGTTCCTCCGAAGAACTTTGGGTACTCTGCCAAAACTGTTGCGTTTCCCTGAAGAACTGTGGGTTCTCTCGCAAAAGTGTTGCGTTCGCTTGCACAAGTATTACGTATCCCCAAGAAACTTTGGTTTCTCTAGCAAAACTGTTGTGTTCCCCCGAAGAACTTTGGGTACTCTGCCAAAACTGTTGCGTTTCCCTGAAGAACTGTGGGTTCTCTCGCAAAACTGTTGCGTTCGCTTGCACAAGTATTACGTATCCCCAAGAAACTTTGGTTTCTCTAGCAAAACTGTTGTGTTCCCCCGAAGAACTTTGGGTACTCTGCCAAAACTGTTGTGTTCCTCCGAAGAACTTTGGGTACTCTGCCAAAACTGTTGCGTTTCCCTGAAGAACTGTGGGTTCTCTCGCAAAACTGTTGCATTTCCCCAAAGAACCCAAAGTTTCTCTCACAAAACATTTGCAAAGGCTTGCACAGCTATTGTGTATCCCCAAGAAACTTTGGGTTCTCTAACAAAACATTTGTGTTCCCCTAAAGAACTTTGGGTTCTCTAACAAAACATTTGTGTTCACTTGCACAACTATTGTGTATCCCCAATAAACATTAGGTTCTTTCGTAAAACTGTTGCATTCCCCCAAAGAACTTTGGGTTTTCTTTCCATCTCATATTATGTCAGTCACAAAGGTTTTGTGTGGGAGTGCAGAGTTTCTCTGGGAAATGTAAATGTTTTGCCAGACAACACAAAGTTTCTTGAGAGAACACACTGAAATATTATTTTTGCTACCATCTAATTTTTTTTCCATCGCCATATCCCTTTAGGGGCAGATTAGAGTATACCGAATTGAGAAGGTCATCAAACGGTCAGCAAATGTGCCGCCTCAGACTAGTGACTGACTGCATGGATACGTGTCGGTGGGCCATGAACAACCTCAAGAAACCTTTCAGATCTGCCGTGCTGCAGGATCATTTAGCTTAGTGTGCTCGGGCAAAATAACATGTGATCTGATGAGAGAGGACAGGGCTGAGTGCAGTGAAAATACCCACGATGCCCCAGTCCTTTAGATGTGATGGCCTATTGCACTGTTGCAGCAAAATCAGTGAAAGTCCCTCTAGAAATCTGCTGTATCATACAGTTGCAGGCTCTGTCTGTGTCTTTCACTCACTTTTTTCTCGCCTGAAGTTCCTTTATCCTTTTATCCCCAAAGTGCTCTCTTTTTCTGTCCTCCTCCCTCTCTTTCTCTCGCTCACTGAATTCTTTCCTCCTGCGTGTTTTGTCTTTGTTGTTTCCTTCTCCTTTCCGCCTACTCTCTCTTGTCCTTTCAGCTCAGAAACCCTCACACATTCCCTTTCTGTCTCTCTCTGTTCGGTCTTCCTCATCACTCGTTCTCCTTCGCTTACTGTTTACTGTATTGTTTTGAGGGTAGAGCAGAGCTCAGCAATGAGGCTTATTTTCATCTGGTTATTTACTGGCTGGTCTGGGCCAGTATTTCAGTAATTCCACTCCCTAAATGTTCACTAGTGCCAACAATTATGCACTTTATTTAGCAACTGTGTATAAAATATGTCAGAAAATAAAACTACATTTTCATTTGCCATTTTTTTTAACAACAAAATAAAAGTTCCAGAATATTACTGAAAAAAGTCCATATAAAGCAAGTGACATTTCTGTCATAGCGCCCAAAACTCCCAGACACTGGCCTCAAACTAGCGTGCCATCCTTATTGTTGAGCTGTTCTGTTGCATTAATGTACTACACACCTCTTTCCTTTTCTGCCCCCCTCCTTCCTCTTTCTCTCAGTCTCCAATTCCCTTTCACCCTCTTTTTGCTCTCTCATTCTCTCGTGCTTTCTGCAGTAATGTGTCCTGAATATTGATGAGGTGAGAGTTGCCCGTCCCTGGCCGCTGGCCAACTCACATTACAATTCTCCCTCTCACCCCTGCCCACTTCAGCCAGGGCCACCCCTTAGCCATATCGGCCACATGTCACCCTGCGTTGTCTTTCAAGAGCCCTCCGCATTCCCAAGTCTGCCCTTCATAAATCCAGCATTGCCCTTTATGCTCTGTGCCAAGCCTTTAACCACGAAAAGAAGAGAGAGACAGAGAGCAAGAGGCATCCATCGTCAGGCAGCAAGGCGTAGGCTTCTTAAAGGGGCACTGACATTCTCACTGCACTGCCCAGGATCACAATCATTCAGGTCAAGTGCACCAGCATGCTGAGCACCATGAACAACAATTGTTGTAAATCTGACTTCCAGCCAGAGGAGACCAAACTGCATAAGCACAAAACTTAGGCAGCAAATTCACAAGAGAATGATTCTGAAAATAGAAAACTACATGAAATCTAAAATGGCACTGTTTCTTAATACACATTTCTGGTTATTCCAACCCAATCTCATTGCAATTTGTACATATTTTCCAAGGTGGCTAATTCGTACAAAGGAGCACCCCTAAACCTCCCTTACACACAAAATCGTTCAAGTGAGATAGCATTGGTTATTCATTGTGCATGTTATTGTGCAGAAAGAGCATGTTTCTCTTGCAGTCTTTTATCAGGATGTAATACCTTGCTCTGCCTCCAAACTGGTTGATGTCATCAATCCCTCTTATTCTTGAGCACCATCTGGTGCCCGCTTTCCACAATTCAGTCGATTCCCTATGGACAAGATCAAGTGTTGAATTGATGGAAATTGACATGCTCTTTATGTCTATGCATTCATAGCCTCCTAGCAAACATTGAATCACACGCCAAGTAAACACATTTTCTCTTCTGTCCAGAGCAGCATGTGCTTCCTCAGGGTAGTTTATGCTAGTTAGTGCCTATTTGTTGCATGTTCTAGCTGGTGAACCAACATAGCCTTGTTTTTTACCAGCAAAACTTATCTGGTAAACCTGGCTGAGTGAAGCTGATTGATTGACTTAAAACAGTTTTTTATTGTTTTACTCACTCTTGTGTCATTCCAAACTTGTAGAATTTCTTCTCTGGAACACACACACACACACACACACACACACACACACACACACACACACACACACACACACACACACACACACACACACACACACACACACACACACACACACACACACACACAAGTTAAAGAATGTTCACACTGCTTTTTCTCATACAACAAAAGTAAACAGTACCCTGGGTCTGGAATTGTTCTGAAAATTTACCCTTCGTGTCGTTCCAAACCTGTAAGACTTTTGTTTATCAAATAACGCTTTATATAACAATTTCTTGGAGACTGACACAAAAAGAAATTAATGAATAAAGTCATTATTTTTGTTTTTCTTTGTGTACCAAAAGTATTTTCGTAGCTTCATAAAAATTAAGGTTGAACCATTGATGTCACATGGACACTGCGTTTCTCAGTTGTGTTGCTGTCTATGCAGGATCAGAAAGCTTGTGGACTTCATCAGAATTATCTTAATTTGCATTCTGAAGATGAATGAAGGTCTTACGGGTTTGAAACGACATTAGGGTGACTAAATAATGAAAGAATTTTCATTTTTGGGTGAATTATCCCTTATCATAAAAATAATTGATATGGCCCCATGTGTGCTATACAGTGCCTTGTGAAAGTATCCATACCCCTTAATTTTTTTTTATTTTGTTATGTTGCTGCCTTTGCAAATTTATTACGTTTATTAAAAATAAAATGATCTGGGACAGCTGAAATTTAGCACAGGAGCATTCATATTGTTTGTAGATGTTACTACACTTAGAGTAAAGTTAACTTGTGGCAAATTCAATTGAATGGGTATGATTTATAAATGTACACACATCTTAATGAACAGCTGAAAATGGATATAAGAGCAAAAACTAAACCCTGAGGTAAAAAAAAGCCTTTAGAGCCACACATCTGGGGAAGAGTTCAGAAGAAATTATGCTGCATTAAAGGTTCACAGAAGCATGTAGTCTCTGTTACCTTTAATGGAAGAAGTTTGAAACAACCACTATTCTTCCTAGAGCTGGCCTTCTGGCCAAACTGAGCAATTGACGGAGAAGGGCCTTGGCAAGAGTGGCGACCAAGAAACTGATGGTAAATCTAGTAGAGCTCCATCATCATATATGCAGATGGGGGAAACCTACAGAAGGACAAACATAACTGCAACACTCCACCGATCTAGGTTTTATGGTGGTGTAGCAAGACTCAAACATCTTCTCAGTGAAGACACATTAAAAAACACACATGGAATTTGCAAAAAATCATCTAAAGGACCCTCAGACTGTGAGAAACAAGATTCTGTGGTCTGATGAACCTCCAAGCATCAAGGTTGAAGGAAACCAGGCACTGGTCATCACCGGTTAAGTACCATCCCAAAAGTGAAGTGCGCTGGTAGCAGCCTCATGCTGTGGGTCTGTTTTTCAGTGGCAGGGACTGAGGGACTCGTCAGAGTAGGAGAAAAGCTCAATGCACCAAAATATTGAGATAGCCTTAATAAAAACCCAGTCCAGAGCATTCAGAACCTCAGACTGGGCAGAAGGTTTACCTTCCAACAGAACAATGACCCTAAGCACACAGCAAGAGTGGCTTATAGAAAACTTTGTCCTTGAGTGACCCAGCCACAGCCTGGGCTTGAACCCAATCAAACATTTTTTGAGAAACCTGAAAATGTCTGCTAGTCCCCATCTAAGCTGACAGAGGTGAAGAGGTGAGGCGAAGAATGGCAGATAATTGTCAAATGTTGATGTGCAAATCTTGTTGCATCATACCCAAAAACACTTGAGGCTGTAAAGGTGATTCGGCTAAGTACTGAGTTAAGGGTATGAATACTTTTACAATGTGTTATTTTAGTTTTTTTTTTAAAGAAATGTATTAAGTTGTGACAATTCTGTTTTTGCTTTGTCGTTAAGGTGCATAGAGTGTAGACTGATGTGGAAGAAAAAGTAATTTAAAACAGGCAGAAACATAACAAAAGGTGAACAATTGAAGGGGTATGAATACTTTCGCAAGGCATTGTATTTCAGCTTTGTGTGAGGAACAGAAAGAAGTTTATTCAGAGAAGATCATATGGAACCATGTGAGAAACAATGGCATTTGGAGATATTAATGTAATTTGACACCACTGAAGTTAAAAAGTAAGCTTGAAACAAAAGTTGCAATCAACCTTTTTTGAACATTTTAGATGTTGCTCCCCAGTTTGTGTTTTCCGACAAACATTTTAGGTAAATAAATCAGACCCTAATGATGTAATGGTGGATTCCAGTGCTTATCTAGTTCTGGATTGACTGTGGTTGCAGATGGTTTCTAAGCTCTGTTTACTGATATCACAGCTTACTCTGAATAAAGCATAAGGATCCTGCGGGAGGCAAGCTTGAATTTGCACCACTGCTGCCTCGGGGAAACCCGGCTTGTGAGAGTTTGTTAAGAAGGTGGCAGATGCTCCTTGGGGAATATGGAGAACGATGTTTCCCAATCCTCAGCGCACTTGTGCAATCATGGTAAAAACACCTTCTAATACAAAGCATAAGGGAATAGCTGAAAATATGAATGTCATTTCAAACCCACATGACTTTGTGGAACATGAAAGGTAAAAATGTAATGACTGTTTTCCATATTCTTTGCAATTAAAATAAATGGCGACTGAAGCTTCCAAGCTACAAAAGAACCATGAATTGTTCCAAGTCATAGAGGTTAGAAATGAAGACAAGAGCTTTCATTTTTGGATGAACTACCCTTTTAAAGGCCTTTTTGGCTTCTGGTATTGTTGTTCTGCCCTGCTGGTCACTGCTGACTTTGAGGATGATGTAATTGACAAATGTAAACCCAGCCCTGCAGGTTTGGCACTATTTTCAGCTCCACAGCACTTCTTGCCTAAAACAACTTGGTTTTCATAATGACCCTCACAACCAGATGACCTTGCTGTGTGGGTCTCGGAGCGCATGCGAAACATTAGGGTGTCCAATTACGTACACGTGGATCATCAACAAAGAGGAACTGTGGGATGTGACAGTGTCGCATGTGAGCCATCTAATCCATTTCAACACTAATGTAATTCATGTTTATTGGCATCCTGTGTGAAGGAGATGGATGAGAGCGTTCACATTTGTCCACTCATAGCTCTGGTGGGATTACATAAATTTTGGTATAAAGCAGAACTGCTAAAAGGAAAACCACATTCTTAGTTGTAACAGGAAGCACACACTCAGACACACATATACACACACAACACATCAGCGACCATAAGTAAATGAACAGGATACGACTCTCTCTGGGCATGCTTTAAGAGAAAAGGAAATCCCAGTGCCATCAATCCATCATTTAATACCTTCATGTAATATCTCGTCCTGCTCTCTTCACTGGATGAAAGGTTCTGGTACCTTCTATGTATGGCAGAGAGACTCAGATTGGCCTTTTGTCAGCCAGTTATTGGTTTTACCTACAATGGAGAACGTGCAAATTGGCAATTATGGTTTTTCTACATGTTAAGAAGCTGTATACCAGAAGCCATTTTTATTTAGGAAGAGAGGTCTCTTACCACTTCATACTGTCCTGCTGTTTCCTGTAATCTTTGTGCCCTTTGTGTGTTTCATTCACCATGGCAGATATTCACTTTGTACCACAGGAGTGTTTGAACATTGATCATATAGAGTCTGAAGTTAACCTGGGAACTTAAAGGGTTAGTTCACCCAAAAATGAAAATGACCTCATGATTTACTCACCCTCAAGCCATCCGTTACACAAATGCATCAATTCACTTCATAAGGCCTTTATTAACCCCCCGGAGCCATGTGCAGCACTTTTTATGATGGATAGATGCACTTTATTGGACTTTAACAGCCATTCACTGCCATAATAAAGCTTGGAAGAGGACATTTTTAAATATAACTCCGATTGTATTGTCTGAAAGAAGAAAGTCATATACACCTAGGATGGCTTGAGGGTGAGTAAATCATGGGGTAATTTTTTATTCTTGGGTGAACCAGCTCTAATTATAATTTATAGTTTTACCACATAAAATAACTTGTTTTACATACACATTTTAACAAATAAAGATAAACCTTAATGTTTACTTAATGCTTAGACTGAATGATCCCTGTTCACATTTATTTATCAGTTGATTTGTGGTCTAACATTTGCTTACCAGTCTTACCTCTCTTTAAACAGTTGTCATTACAATCTTTGGTTCAGTGATATTGTGCATCTGGCTGCTCTTCTTTTCAGAAGAAGTTTTAACACCCTAGCACCAAGAGACAATTTACAGGAAAAGATAAATCTGACTGAACTTCCTCCATAAAATTATGGCACTTGAAAATGACCTTGAGTGCAGCTATTTGTCTCTATGGCAAATTGTCTCTATGGTATATAAATGCCATTTTTGTGTCTTGCTTTGTCCTTAGGAGTAATAATTAATTTTGTTTAGTTTTTTTCTAAAAGTGTATTAATATCAGAACCTCTTAAGAGACTTTTTTTTGTTGCTATTTTGTTATTTGCTCTTGCCCGAGGCAGGTCATTCTTTTAATCTAACTAACATCATAGTTTTATCGTAGGTAAATAAAGCTTACTAGTCAATGAACAAACCAACCAACCAGTTAACTCATGACTCATATGTAAGTCGTACACTGGATCAAATTGTGATCGCTCAGTAAATTTTGTCAATAATTACTCACCCTTAAGTCGTTATTTTTGTTTTCTTTGTGCACAAAAAGTATTCTTGTAGCTTCATAACATTAAGGTTAAATCACTGATGTCACATGGACTATTTTAACTATTTCCTTACTAACTTTCTGAGTCTTGAACGTGGTAGTTTCATTGCAGTCTATGCAAGGTCAGAAACCTCTCGAATTTCATCAAACATATCTTAATTTGTGTTCTGAAGTTTTACGTCTTTGAGGTTTGAATGACATGAAGGTGACTAATTATTGACAAAATTTTCATTTTTGGGTGAACCTTTTAAATAAAGGTTACTAACCAACCATTCAACTAACTATCTAACTGAACAAACAAACATCTACATATGTTTGTGCATATACTCTTTTAATGCTACTAATCATATTAATTTGGTGTGAGGGAGGAGACATCTTGTGGTTAAAACGCAATGCAGCACTTATCTGTCACATTGCCACATTAAAGCCCTGATGATTGTTTTCTGTTTGAACTCTACAGACTGAAATCATCTCAAAATGGACCATCAGGACCACATGAATTCTGGACAGGTGGGTGACTCTCAGCACTCTCCTGGGAACAACATAGCATCTGGTGTAGCCAACATGAGCATCAATGACGGCCATCAACAAGACATGAAGAATGGGACAGCAGCACATGACAGGCCAGTGAAAGGTCTGTATAAAGAGGGACAAAATATTGCAGTTACTGTTATAAATAAAGAGGAAAAATCGAAAGGCTGTAAACCCCCGTTTCCCCACAAAGCGCAGAAGAGCTGAGTGATACTCATGGCTGTGTGTTTCTCGCTTATGTCTCGTCTCATACTGAGAAACCTGACACATATGCTGACAGTCACAACACTCAGCCATGTGTTGGTTTCAAATGTCTGTGAAGATATTCATTCATTGAGGTCAACTGCAAAATGTCTTGTAGATCTTATTTGTTGGACCTTATTTTCCATTTGTTGAAGAATAATCACAATTTCCACCTTTAGAGAGATTGTCTTGTGACATTGTGGTACAACAACCTTTACATTTTAAGGCATCCCCACCAATCAATTGAAAACCTGGGGAAAAAAAGAGAAAACACAATTACACGATGACCTGACACCAGGTCTTGGAAGTTCAGAGAAAAAATAAAATGCAAGGAAAATATCTATGTATAAATATATTTTCCTAGATATGCAAGAATTCGCTCTGTAAGTATATTTGCAATAACTAAAAAAATAAAATTTTAAATACATTTTGGACAAAAGAGATGTCTTCAACTATTGGAAAATAAAGTTCAGTTAAGAATATCTTCAAGTCATTTTGTCCTACCTGCATTGTGTGTTCACAATAGGTTTTGAAATTCAAATTTGGTCATATAGCACTGATCGTAGATTTGTTTTTTGGTTTCTTATGATGTGGGCTTTGTTGAGGCTCAGATGTGAGGAAATAGGTCGTAGTCTACAAAAAAAAAAAAAAAAAAAAAAAGGAAAGCTGTCTTACCCGCTTTGGATTGTTCTGGCACAACTGACAAGCTTTCAGCAAGCCTCAGGCTCCCTCAAAGAGCACAGATGAAAACTTCTTATCTACCAGCAACGTGAAATTCCAGCTCAATTGTGCTGGCAGAAGTCATCGGAGCAGAATGTCTCTAAAATGACAAATAAAAGTAAAGTAAAATAAAATAAAATTTGAAAAACAGCACAATACTGGCTTTCAGACTTAGCTTGCCTATTAAGAAAAGCTGTTTTAAATGCAACTATAGCTTTCATCTTAAGAACATAGTAACAGATGCATCAAGGTTCTGTTGTACTTCATCCTTTGTTTAAAAGACAGCTAGAAGACTGTAAGGAAAAAGAAACATTTTTGTTTGCATTGTTTTGGCATTGTTTGCCATCTAAACCACCGTTCTCTCATAGAGGACACACATGAACCGACGCCTGAAGTGACCACCCAAAAGCCTGTTTTAGAAGACTCCGAACCCAAGCCCTCCTTTGATAAAGATGTGCCATTGGGTATGACCCTCCACGCTAAGCTACACTTGTGCTGCTGCACTTTGCTGCCCTGCCCTGCCTGTTTTTCAGCTTCATAGGGCCAGTTCCCTTGATCCCATTATTCCCTATTACGCTACTGATTTGATTTTAGTCATAGCATTGACACATTTCCCAAGGATGCAATGCAACTATATAGTACAAATCAGATTTGATTTTCTGCATAGTTATCAGTGAAATTATTAATTAAATAACTGGCACTTGAATGTTTTTTTGTGATGAAAGCCAGCCTCTCATATTTCTCATGGACAAATGAGAGTGCTAGATACAAATTTATTGGTTTATCATCCACACCTGCTGCTTTTCTCCCGTTACTATGCTTGTGTTTCCAATGGAGGGCCCTTCCAGGCAGTTATGCAGTTTTATTTTTAATGCCTATTAACAAAAACATTTTTTTTCTTCTTGTAATTTTCCCAAATCCAGGCTGTAGGGTTCCCACGGTCATGGAAAGTGTAATACAACTTTAAATGTCAAAGCATAATTAAGGACATTTCCTGTCACTATATATTGGTTATATGATTTCTATGTAAATCATTGTAGAAATTTCTATAAAATTATTAAAATTAAAAACAGAACAAAAGAAAAAGTCACAGATGAACAGTGGGAACCTTAACACTAACATAAGAATTTAAGCCTTGGCTTTTGCTTATAACAAGTTTCCAAAAAGCAATGATTATTACATTGTCAACAGTGATATTCCATTGCCTTTTCTTTAACCGGCAATAAGCCTGGAACCTCTTAGGAGTGACCTTGCCATGTTATTAGAAGCTTTTTGGAAACTTAGTTGAGTTGTTTTTCGCTGATGTTGTGAGATGCTGATGTAAAAAAAAATCACTGAGAGTTAATTGCCTTCAAGGTTGTAAAATGCAGTTGGGAAAGGAAGTAGTGTTCTTGAGCAACACAGCTATCTCTTTAAAGGATTCAAGGCCAGTAAAAGCCCAGAATATTTGTCATAGAGCAATTAGTCAGGTCTAGGGCTGGGCAATTTGGCTTAGAATCAAAATCTCGATTAATTGAACATTTTAACCCGATTACGATTAATCAACGATTATTTTATTTATTAATAAAATTATATTTAATTATATTTATATAATATTTATTTTTTTGCCCTCATAGTTCACTGACAAGTTTTGTACAGTAAATATGTTCACATATTACAAGCGAGAGATTTTTGGATGAAGGGTGCATTACTTGATTTTAAAATAATTGAAGGAAACACACTATCTACGATCTATGATTATTAATTGAACATCAGTGTTGAACAACTGAAATTAAAGCAAGCATTGCTTAAAACGAAAAGTCACATTTTTCTTAAATTAGTGAAAATAAATAACTTGCACTATTGGAAACAAAAATAATTTTCAATGTTTTTCATATTAAAAGTAGAAAATAAGCAGTATCTCTAAATAAAATTACCCTTGTATATCCTGTAAATACTTTTTACTGTATAAATACTGTTTAAGCTCTCCATCGACATGTCGGCGGAATAACGGAATGGAGCGCTAGTGTTTTTTAAAGGGAAAGTAATTGAAATAATCTTCCTGGAAAAATTTTAACGATTATAGGTTCTGAATGTCGATTTCGATTATTTTTCGATTAATCGCCCAGCCCTAGTCAGGTCTACTGTAGCCTTCCTTTGCATAAGAGAATAATGCAAGTTCTGGGCAGGGTGAGTACTAGACTAAATAGTAGTGCCCAGAACATCCATTTGGTATTTTACATAGTCAATCAGGATGTGAGTGAATGACATAAGCACTAGAATTGATAATGGATTAGATGGATCTATCTGTTTGGTGCCGTGACCCGGACATATAGGCTGTAATAATAATAATAATCATTATCATAATAATAATATATATATATTTTTTAAATCAAAATGGTTAATAATAATAGCTGTTAATTATTATTATTATAATATAATATTTTGCAGTTCTAATATATTTCTGTACAAAACCCTTCATTATCAAATGCTAAAACATGTAACAGCCAAAATATTTTACAGTTGCATGAATATTAAAAAAGGGGATATTCAGAGTGCTGTACTTCACACTACAGAAGCGTTCACATGTTCTTCACACTCCTTTGTTTATTTTGAGTGCTCACATATCAGTACTTCTCACAAAAGAGAGACATATAAATTTATATTTCATAGAATTCTATAGTTGCTAAATTCATTTTAATTAAAGTATTAGACTTTAAAGTAGTGGTACAAATAATTATATATGCACAAAATAACTACTATAAATAATCACACACACACACACACACACACACACACACACACACACACACACACACACACACACACACACACACACACACCAAGACTATAAGGATGCCTTCTGCCATTACATAGGTAGACAATTTATTAAAAGCCTAATTAAATTGGCTTTATTTTTTCCAGCTTTTTCATTTTCTAGACTCTGTTTTAATAATATTTAAATTATATATTTAACAGAAATGACCATTTTTATGGCCGCATGAGACCCCCCTCAATTTAGTTGTATTTTTACCAAATTCTTTGTTTTCCATTAATTTTATGGATTCAATTTTAATGGTTTCATCCAATTTAAATAATCAAAAGTATCTCTATATCATTATTTGTATTAAAAAAAAAAATTTTTTTTTTTTTTTTCTTTTTCAAAATTTCTTTCAGGTAAATATTCCTTTAATAATAATTTTATCAGTAGTAGTAGCAGTACTGTGATTACATTAAGTAATATATTTCTGTCACAGTTTCTTCAAGTTAAACCGAATTTTTTTGGACGGGTTGCTGTGAAGACCTTCAAGTTTATGTTTGTAAATGATATGACGGTAGTTTATATTTTTCTCACAAGAAACATGCTCATGAAGTAACTCTCAGCAGTACTAAAGATTATGTTTATGTGTTCATATACTCGTATATTGAAGTGGCAGAGGCGGAAAACCTTCAGTATAGTAAAAGAAACTGCGTGACTGCGCTATTCATTAACACAGAGACACACAGAACATGCAGGATTCACATTTAAATAGTATTTTGTGGCTTAATATTCACAGACACTAGAAACGTATCAAGTTTCTATTCAAGTGTACTGACCTACTGTTGATTTATTCATCTATAATTTGGCAAATTCTGTGACATTCCGCACAATAGAGTAAATTCTTTTTTTACGACTGAATTCTGTGATTCCATCCGCATTTTCAGCATCGTGCAAATCATTGGGCCCTACATAGGACATAATTACCTCACAAAAGTTCAAGGTCTGTGTGAATGGACTACAAGACAAGCTTCATTTATCATTTACCTCCCAGAACCACAAACCCATTGATCTTGTCAGAGAATTAGCAGTCTAGTTGAGACAAAGCCATTAAGATGGCGTTACGCATGTTGCATGCTGTGGTTCTATGAAGTTGGGAGTGATGTAAATGTATTAGACTACCATTAGCCATCAGCTGAATATTTTATGTTAGAGAACATGTTGCTGATGTTTGCAGTACGGCCGAAATGGGTCTGCAACTCTAATGGCTACCAAGTTCACTTTACATGCAAGCTCCTTGCTTGTTTTGAACTGCCAGGGAGATCAAATGTCTAAAAAGTCATTCATAATGTAGACTCTCTCCATTACTTTCATATGATAAAGCCATTTTACTTTAAAGCTATAGAGGAAGGGTTAACTGAATGAATGAGCTTTGTTTCCTTGTGTGTGATTTATAGGTTAGTGTGCTGGTCTGTCACCCAAGGAGGGCATAAATTCAGCATGTTTACAAGACAATTTATTAGCAAAATTATTTAAGATTTATTCACCTACCGAACTGGCTGAAACAATCCCAAAGCTGCTGTTAATGTATTCTGTGTCTCATCTGTTCTTTTGACTTGCTTCCTTGTGATCACACAACTTTGACCGGTCTGGAGAGACAGCAGGAGCTGGAGAAGGTATGGTGGGCTCACCACCCCTTTATCCGCCTGCAATGTAAAAATTCAGAAGATTTACATCTAAACAAATATACATCGAGCTCATATATCAATGCAGTTTCATTACTTCATTGCTTGTGCATACATGCAAAAATCAAATAAGAGATCTCACTGGGAACCACTTCAATATTATTTCTAATTAAGTCTGTTTATATTGACTCTCACATTATTTTATCAAAGAAATTAAAGTCTGAAATTAAATTAAAACTGTAATTGAATGCATTAAAATGCTTCAAATGCATTCATAGCACAATGCAACACATATGCTTTCTGCTCAGATCAGATGCAGAAGGTTCTATCTGTGCATTAAACGATACTCGCTAAAGACAATGCACCAGTTCATTGCTTCACTGGTCATTTGCTTCCAGTCATTAATGCTTTACACACTGAAGCTCACAGAGATGTTGTGGGTCATGTGGATATTGTGGTCTGATTGGCCAGTTGATATTGTTATTTATGGTTTTGATTGCTTTTGTTGTGAATGAATGAGTGAAGAGGCACTTTTATAAGAATTGATCCCACAACCCCTTGTTCCTACTGTACTGACCCCCTCATTTTGACACTGCAGTTACCAATTTTACCAATCCATGTTGTAGTCTACTGCTTGCTAATTTAGATTACCAAGCATCAGTTATGTAAAAGTGCCTTTAACTCAAAGTATATTGTGTGAAAACAGACTGTTTAACTTGACATGAAAACAGAAACTTGTGTTTTGTGTTGTGTTTCGGGCCCCTTACATGGTTCTGTGCTTTTAGTTCCTTTCAGTTCCTTGATTCCTTTTCTTTCTCTGCTTCTAATGTTGACTGTGGAGAGAGGGTGGTTGAGTGTTGCTAATTCTGCAGTGTTGTCTGTGGCTGTTCCTATCATTCTGCCTTCCACGTCATCAGAAGAGTTAACACCCGGAAGTCCGCCCGAGAGTGGCCGGAGCAGTGCGGCATCAGTGGATATGGAGGGAGAGAGAGAGAATGGGGAAAAGGAGAGCTCTTTCAGCCCAAGAGAGTCTCCAATGTCTCCACATCCACTACCAACAACTCTCCCTGATGATTTGGGTTCAGGAATCCTGGGTTTTGACAGCCAGGCCAAGAGGAGTCCCTCAGAAAAGATCACTGACCATCATAGCCCCAGTGGATCTGAGGAGGAGGAGAAAGAAGAAAATGAAATGGAAAAGTCAGAGAAAAGATTTTCAGATTCTCCCGATGTGGAAGAAGCTCCCAGAAGTGGTATCAACGTAAAAAAGGATGAAAAAGAGGACAAAGAAGTAGTTAGTGATGAAGAAGAGGAAGTAACAGGAGTTTCCTTGGTGACCAGTTCTGTCACCCCAGTCTTGACAACTCAGATTGAAGACGAACAAGAAACCCTTTCTCATCTTCCAATGACACCCGAAGAAGCTAAAAAACGTGGTCTATCGTTTGACTACACTGAACCTCAGGAACTTGGTCAACAGGGTAGTCCTGTAGGCTGGGAATGCAGCTCTGACAAAACACCACCGGAAAGCAAGAGCCCCGACTCCTGTAGGGCCGATCCGGGATCACCTCTTTCTCCCGCTCCTGCCGAACCTACCCAAGAGGAGTCTCTAACAGACTTCCAAATGGATGCTCGGGAGGAAGAAGAAGTAGAGGAAGTAGAACTACCAGAACCAGAACAAGAACAGGAGGCGACCACCGTTCCTCCATCTTCCCAAGAAGTTCCTGCACCCAAGATGGAGCCTAAGGCAGAGGAACAAAAAGAACCTGAAGAAGCAAAAGAGATCAAGCAGGAGAAGTATTTAGAGACGAGCGATGATGGTCGCATTGATACGGAGAAGGTCCAGCCTGTTGGAACACCCGAGCCTGTTGCCAAAATCCAACCTGAAACTAAGGATGCCGTTAAACCCAGCGCCCAAGTAATGCCCACAAAAGCGCCAAGCAAACCCGCTCCCGTCAAAGAATCTCCAGCCAAAAAAACAAAGAAACCCGTCGCTACAGTTGCAGCCACTCCTTCCCCCAAATCTGCTCCTAAACTTCAGAAAACTCCCTCTAAAGATGCTGCTCCGGCCAGAAAAGCAAGTGTCCCATCCAAAGGTCTGTTTTTTCTGTTCTGTTTCTCCAAACCACTCACAGATCTTCTTTATTTCACCTTCCCTTTTCTTCTTTTCAAAGTAGATCAGTAGAATCACGCAGCACCCTTTCTGAAAAGTGCACACTATGAGTGTGTTCGGTTGAAGAAACGGGCTGCTTGTAGCCACAAAATCTCTCTCTCTCGATCTTTCTTGCCCTGTCTGTCTATCTCTTCTCCTTCCCTCTCTGTGTGTGGTCAGTGTTATTCGGCTTGTGTTTGTGACTAACTCACTGGACTGCTGGCACAGTTTTCACCTGCCCTTCTCTATTGCATGTCACCTGTGCATGTATGTTGAATGTATCACTCACAGAACTGTGCTTTACCTTTATGGGTACACCCCTTACCCAGATGTCTGTTTTATTAGATACAACCAAGTGGGACCAAATGTCCATGCTGATGGGGATGACTATAACACATACTGAAAGGAGAAGGTCAGCAATTGCTGCTGGGTTCAAGACAAACGTCCTTTAAATGTCTCCCACAGCTGTGCAGACGTCTTCTACAAAAAGATCACACAAGTTCACTCAATATTGTGAAACATTCATTTTTGCAAACAATCTCAAGGCAATCTTTTGGCGCTCAGCAAGCTAGTAATCTAAGTTTGGTGCTTGCAAGGCAAGGCAACTTCCTGAATCACTGTGGTCATCTTTCTTCTCCACAATTTGTCTTTTTTTTTGTAAGCTTAGAAATAAACCAACAAATAAATAAAAAAAAAAATGTAAGGAGCTAAATAAATAAATGTGACCCTGGACCACAAAACCAGTCATAAGTGTTTAATAAGTGTTGTTAAAAGAGATTGAATAAATGAATAAATAAGTTGTCCATTTATGTATGGTTTGTTAGAATAGGACAATATTTAGCTGAGAAACAACTTCTTGACAATCTGGAATCTGAGGGTGCAAAAAAATCTAAATATTGAGAAAAGCATCTTTAAAGTTGTCTAAATGAAGTTCTTAGCAATGCATATTACTAATCAAAAATTAAGTTTTAATATTTTAGGGAAATTTACAAAATATCATCATGGAACATGATCTTTACTTAATATCCTAATTATTTTTGGCATAAAAAATAGATAATTTTGACCTATACAATGTATTTTTGACTATTGCTACAAATATAACTGTCCTATTTAACTGGTTTTGTGGTCCAGGGTCACAAATAAATAAATAAATACAAATAAAGACATTTTAATTTACCAGTTTGCCATTGGTTTCATCTGCCACTGAATTCTCCATTCAAAACTGTGATTGTGGTGATGTTATTCTAATATTTGTATTCTGAATTACAGTTGGTCTTTTGTTCTGCATAAATTAGCATATTGAATTGCAATTGGTCTTATCTTACCTATATCTATTTAATCATCTAATGCAACTGTGAAGATGGTGTCAAATTATGTGTATGTATTCTTGTTGTGCAAAGCCAAAATTAAATAAGATGCATTTTCAGTGTCATGACAGTGGCAGTGACAGCTCTGATGGTGCATTTTTTTACACAGATCCAAAGCTTACCTAAAACTACCTAAAACTTAACTTAAATAACATTATTCTTTTGCTGCCTTGCAAGCACTGCTGTTTACTTCAGGAAAAGAAAATCTGCTGTTTTTTTTCCTGTACAAGGTTAAACATTCCTAATTTTTTGCATTTTGTAATAATAAAGCAAGGTCCAAATAGGTCCTTGTAAAAGAATAGTTTGCCCAAAATTTACATTTTGTCATCATTTACTAACCCTCTTGTTACACTAAACCCAAATGACTGGGTTCAAGGAATACCCTCATATCTCCATTGGACCAGATCATTATGTTAGCTGAAACTGAGAACCAGACCAATTCACTTTATGAATTATTTAAATTTGTTGTGTGAACTGGATTTATCAGTTTGTTTAAAAACGAATCAGATATCACTTCTAAGAGAATTCTCTCATAATGAATCCATCAAAAAAGGGCAGATTTTGGTCTGTTTCTCATATAAAGCTAAACAATGGCTTCAGAATATTTGGAATATACATCCCTGTTTTATAGAAGAAAGAAACTTATACAGGTTTGGAAAAAAAGAAAAGCAAACAACATGAGGGTGAGTAAATGATGATGGAATTTTCATTTTGTAATAAGTGTTTGTTTCTGAATATCTGTCATAAACAAACATACAAAAATGAAAGGCTGGAATCGCTGCTTCTGGGAACAGGATTTTCAACATCACAGCTGATAAATCACATTAAACACTGATGTTAAAACACATAAACTTAGACTGATTGTTAAGTCTTATGTCTTGATTCAGGCCACCAAAATGTCAATATATGAGCTTGCACTTACTGTTTCTTACTCTCTTACAGCCAAGGCTGGAGCAGGGGCAACTCCTGAAAAAAAGGTACAGTCATTATCATGGGTGATATTATGGTTTGTGGGAAAAGCAGCTATAAATCTGTAGCCAGATTAGTTAAAATACACAACAACTGAGAGGAGTCATTAATTCATTTTTTAAGGAATAGTTCACCCAGAAATGCAGATTATTCTGTGATTTACTCACCATCAAGCCATTCTAGGTGTATATGACTTTCTTCTTTCAGACGAATACAATCAGAGTTATATTAAAAAATGTCCTGGCTCTTCCAAGCTTTATAATGACACTGAATGGGGTTTAAGATTTTGAAGCCCAAAAAACTGCGTCCATCCATCATATAAAGTACTCCACATTGCTCAGGGGGGTTAATAAAGGCCTTATGACGCGAACCAATGTGTTTTTGCAAGAAAAATATCCGTATTTAAAACTTTATGAACTGTAATCTCTAGCTTTCACTAACTGCTGTACACACATCCACGGAAAATGGCGTTTCAGCGGATGATGTAGGCAAATGTAGTAATGAAAGTTGAAGCACTTTTTCGATATAAACCAAGGAGATTAAATATAGATTTTTTTTTCATACACAAATGCATCAATCCGCTTCATAAGCGCTTATTAACGCCCCGGAGCAATATGGAGTATTTTTATGATGGATGATCTTTACTGGACTTCAAAATCTTGACACCCATTCACTGCCATTGTAAAGCTGGGAAGAGCCAGGAGATTTTTTAATATTACTTATAACTCTGATTGTATTCGTCTGAAAGAAGAAAGTCATATACACCTAAGATGGCTTGAGGGTGAGTAAATCATGGGGTAATTTTCATTTTTGGGTGAAATATCCCTTTAAATAGGTTTAAACTTAATTTAAATCATCTTTAAAGTTAGTCTGAAATTTATTTGGTATTTTTGGTTTATTATTCATTCCATCTCTTTAATTTTTAAGTTAATTTTCTGTTCTCTGTTTGCCATTGTTTTACATTTTTGTCACCTTCTCAATCACATAAGATGCCCACCACAACCCTGCATGCAAAAACTAGACCCACTTCTGCCCCCCAAAGAGGGTCTTCAGTCTCAGGCATTCCCAGCAAAAATCCCTCAGTCTCTTCCTCAACTTCACCATGTCGCTTTAGCAGTCCAGGCTCTGCAAACTCTGTAAAAAAGCCCAACAGTGCAGGAGCAGGAGAGTCCAGGGCTACGGTGAGTACTCCTGCCGCCCATCCCTAACCATCAGTCAAGAGAATTTGCTGTGAAATTGTCTACAAGGAGACTGAATTTACAGCACCTGTGACTTCACAACAAAACATCCTTCCAACCAGAGCATAAAGAGAAGCTAATGAATGGATTTTATTTATGTTTTGGCTGTATTGTTGAATTTAAATGGTTATATAATTATAAAAACTCGCTCAAAAAAGCAACATATTTATTATTAGCTGATTTTTGTTTTCATTGTGCATATTTAGGCTGGAGATGCCAGGACAAAGACAGCGGGTGCCAAACCCCAAGGAGTTGGCACCAAAATCCCTGGTAAGTGATTTTTAGATGCATCTTTAAAGTCACCATTAATCTTTGTTTAGTAACATGAAAAGGAAGGATACTTGGTGACTCAACCTTTAATTTCCTTCCTGACAGTTTGAAAAGGAAATTGAATGTTATTATTTGTACTACGCACTTTCAGGCAATGGAGTCCTTACAAATTATAACAAATTTCCCCTTTTAAATGCATTCTCCCATGGCATAAGCCCAATGAAAGTGCACCTTAAAATATTTGTGGTTCAGTATATTAACTAGAAGGCAAACTGCAAAAGTGAGCACACCTTCCCACCATTTCACTGTGCACCATTTAACTAGTTTTCAGGAAATACACAATATCTGCCTACTTGAAATGGGTTATGAAACCCCAAGGGAATGATTCTCTATTTATAGAGAATTTACATGACTGATCTGTACCACTTTGATTTGTGAGATACAGCTACTTCACGGATGGAGCAGCGAAAGGCAGGACCAGGGTCCATTGAAAGAGGTAAAAAGCCTCTTCTGTGTGACAGTCAATTAAACTAGCTTGTAATCAAAAAATCTGCACTTCTGAAGTAATAAGAAAGTGCACAAAACTCCATCAAAGCTCCTACATAGAAAGGCTTGAAGGCGAAAACCTTTACTTTAGGATATTTAACTAAAATCAGAAGAGCAAAAAAAGCATGAGAATATTTTGGTCTTGTTGTTTTTCATCATCAGCTGACTCACCTAAAACCCCAGACCGTAGTGGTTGCAGCAGCCCAGCCAGTCGGTCCTCCACCCCTGGACAACAGGTGAAGAAAGTAGCGGTGGTGCGCACCCCTCCAAAATCACCTGGTTCATTGAGATCTCGTGCCCCGATCGCTCCTGTTGCACCCATGCCTGACCTGAAGAACGTCAGGTCCAAGATTGGCTCCACTGAGAACCTCAAACACCAACCTGGAGGCGGGAAGGTAATTCTGTCATGCATTACTTATTAAATGTCTGAAAACAAAACCAGCTTTTTTTGGATGCATTCATGGTGAGGTAGAAAGTCTTTTGATACAATAAAGCAATAGGAGATAGGACAGTCATGTTTTTGTGGATTTTGGATTATTTCTATCCGAACCCCCTTTAGGTTCACATATTTGACAAAAAAGGCCTATAATAAAGTTCACTCATGTTGGGGACAGTTATATAAGCATTTTTAGGTTGTAAATTGAAAGTACGTCGACACAAAAAAAGCTATTTTTATATCTTTAACAACTGAAGAAACCTCTTTGCAGAGTCTGGGATCTGCAGCCCAACTCAAAGCATTAGGTTAACACTCTTGACTCTCCTTGTCCTTTTCCAGGTGACTATTGCTCATAAGAAGATCGACTTTTCTAATGTTCAGTCTAGATGTGGATCCAAAGGCAATATCAAGCATGTACCTGGAGGTGGTAATGTGAGTAACCGCTAGGGTTAGAGATCTTCGCTCTGAAAAAATAGTGTAGTAGAAACAGTTGAATTAGATACAGTTGAAAAATAGTGTACAGAAAAAAAGAAAATAACAACCAAATATAGCATTATATTTCAGCTGTGTTTCTGATTAAAAATAGAACCCTACAGAGACATATATATATATGAAATATCCTGTAAAAGGATTTGTGAATTGGAGCAGTTTCTTCAGGATATTTCCACACTTATGTCTAAGATACACAAGGTATATTATACTTGATATGTTTTGAAATGATCAAAAATTTGCAACCTAAACACCTCACGCTTTAATTTTGACTGCTGTGTATTTCTAAAAGACAGTTTTAAGTATGTAAAGCTTTCAAAGACAGTTCTGCACACCCAGTGTGAATAGTTACCTTTTGTAACTAATGAAACCCTGACACACATAACAAAGTCAAAAGCTTTTAAGTAGCTCTCCATCAACAAGTCAAGTATTATCTACCAAACACCCACACAGCCAAAAGACAGTGTGAAATAATTGTTTTTTTAACTGATAGATTAGATTAAAATTCATTCACCTGTTTTTAACCTGAACATCAAAGACCTAAAAAGTTTTTAAAAATGTAAGAGTTTTTAAAAATAAAAAGCTTTTTATTATTCATTTTATTTGCTTTAAGAAGTTCACTTCCAGAACAAAAAATTACATTGAACATTTACGACTGAAGAAGGAAAGACATGAGCGTCTCAGATGGCAAGGGGGTGAGTAAATTATATGTACATTTTTGTTCTGGAAGTGAGCTTCTTTCATAGTGACCAAAAAGAGTTAACATTTATTACTTAACACAGTAAATACACATTATTTTGAATTGAAGTTACATGTAGCTAAAACTTGCACAGTATAATCTTAAATTTTAGCATGTTAACTTTATGGTAGTAATTTATTTTACAGTCCTGTTCCGCATGTGCATTCAATGAACTTATAATAGTGAATTCAATAACTGTGCAATAACAAGGTACTAACCCTGAACCTACCCCTAAAACCCGACCTTAATCCATTAAGTTACATTATATTACCCATTACTTTCTTAGATAAGTACATAGTTAGTACACATACTATAGTGGCTTTAGGTATGAGCTCTGCTATAAGATGCCAGAGTTTGGCTAATCCATCTAGATGCCTTTGCAAAATCTAGGTTCAATTCATTTGCCTGAATCCCCAGTGTTGGTACCTCCTCTTACCTGGTGTTCCTCCTGGTTTATCCTGGTGATGCACCCGGATCGCTGACTGATGTTGCTGCGTTGCAGATGTGCTGCTGTGTGAACTGCATGCATGTATCATAAATTCCTCAGCAGGTGAAGATTGTGAAAGGGTCTCAGGTAGTCATATGCAGAAATAAATCTCCAAGGGATCTGGATCTTCACTTGAGTGCTTGAAACGGAGCATGTGCATTATTACAGTGCTTGCAAGGCGAATTCAAATCCATTAATGTGTTCAAATACCAAAATTTTCTTTCTTTCTTACCATCTTGCGATTCTCTTCACCTTGAACTGCTTAATGACTCAATTTAGACATCGCTTTGTAGATAATTTAATCATTTTCACCTGTCTGTTTTTTTCTTTTTTCTCTTCTAATCTGAATCATTTTACCAAAGATGTTGTTTTGTTGCCTTACAAGCCCTGGTATTGCCATCAGATGTAAATCTAGTTATATCTGACTTTCGCCTGAGACAGTAAATCAGATATAACATGCATTTTTGCATTACAGTCTCTTCCCTCTGTAAGCCCTTGGGTCCCTTTGACTAAAATGATGAGTGATGCATATATCAAGTGAATCTCTTTTTTGACTCAGCATTTGGGACAGAGAGGAAAGGGTATTTACACATTTTTACATGTGATCATGAAAAGACCAAGTGTAAATACCCTCTAAGACATATTCGGACAGATTCAGTCAACCTGAAAAACTTGTTTGATGTCAACCTAGTCTATGCTTACCCTTTACTCCTCCAAAATTAAAACGTGTCACTTCATTACATTTGTATGAAGTGTGGTTACATAATTTGGATTTATATCTATTCTGTGGTGGCCTATAAGTGAAAGCAAGTTACTTCTCTGTCCCAAGAACCCTGTCGTTGTGAATAATGGTCATTTTCCTACTCTAGATCATCAGCTCCACAGGTGCCTGCGCATGCGGTTCATTCCTTTCAAATTGCTCTGTTTGATAACTGACTCTATTTGTTTCTCATGCTTCAGATTCAGATTGTGCACAAAAAGATTGACCTAAGCAACGTCCAATCAAAGTGTGGCTCCAAGGACAACATTCACCACAAACCGGGTGAGATTTCAGTCAGATGTAAAGAAACATAAAAAATTACATTAGGCATTTTTAAACCAAATATGACAACCAACATTGCTTAGTCAAGAAATGTTAATGCAAGTTGTATAAATAATTCTTACCTTACTAGATTGAAAATGCCATCCAACCTTTATCTTCACCTCTAATACACAGAAAACATATGAAAAAGGTTTGGTTTAAACAGAAGTTTTACCTGTATTTTAGGAGGTGGAAATGTGGAGATCAAAACTGAGAAGTTGGATTTCAAAGCCCAGTCAAAGGTTGGATCTCTGGGGAACATTGGACATGTTCCTGGTGGTGGACAGAGGAGGGTATGTTCTTGGCTTTATTAAACACAGTCTCTAATGAGTCACAAATGTGCAATACCATGTTAAATGTCATTTGGATGTAAAACTAATTCACAACAATAATACAAATGCATTAGACAATGTTTTTCATGATGCATTTTGACTGTTTTTATCTACTCAAATCAAAAAATACTCACTTGAAAGTTTCCTTCATGTTAGATCTTGCTATGGTCAGCATGCTTCCTCCTGCTTGGCAGACTTTAATGTACTTCTTTTGCACATATTTTTTACTTTTTCGTTTACTCTTTGAGTTGCCTTAAAGATCTGCTTTTCACAATACAAGGTTGGAAAAACACCTAATATATAGCGCAAATGTTAGCTATTATCCCATGGTCCATGAACTATTAATTTAAATGTTTATTTCATTTCAAAAGGAGATGTTTAGCAGAATGTTCTGGCTCCTCTTCTCATTTAATAAAAGTGAGAAGGAATGTCAGGCTTCAAAAACAGCCAGCAGGATTACTTTGTATGTTCCACTAAAGGATAGTTCACCCAAAAATGAACATTCTGTCATTATTTATTCCCCCTCATGTCGTTCCAAACCTGTAAGACCTTCATTCCTCTTCAGAACACAAATTAAGGTATTTTTGATGAAATCCAAGAGCTTTCTGACCCTCCATAGACAGCAACACAACTGACACATTCAAAGCTCAGAAAGGTAGTAAGAATATAGTTAAAATAGTCCACTTTTTAACAATGTCCTAACTACGTTTCTGTGCTTTGACTGTGGTAAGACCCTCGCTTTCTATGGAGGGACAGAGATTTTTTGGATTTCATCAAAAATATCTTATTTATTATTCTTACCCATAAGGTCTTATGGGTTTGAAACGAGTAATTAATGACAGAATTTTCATTTTTGGGCGAATTATCCCTTTAAATGAAAATGAAACCTTGCCACATTAAATCTGAATTAATTTAGTCACAACACACAAAACCAAAGCCTATAAGGGTATTGCATTTATTACTGTAGGTTCTAATGAATTGCATTTAATTATGTATTAAATGAATGAATTAGGATGATTTTATATGTAACCCTGGACCACAAAACCAGTCATAAGTAGCACAGGTATATTTGTTGTAATAGCCTAAAATTCTTTGAATGGGTCAAACTTGATACATTTTTCTTCTATGGCATAAATAGGATATCAAGATCATGTTCCAAGAAGATATTTTGTAAATTTCCTAACATAAATATCAAAACTTCATTTTTGATTAGTAAAATGCATAGCTAAAAACTTTATTTAGACAAATTTAAAGGTGATTTTCTCAATATTAAGATTTTTTTGCACCCTCAAGATTCCAGATTTTCAAATAGTTGGATCTCAGCCAAATATTATCCTATCCTAACAAGCAATAATTAATTGAAAGCTTTCAGATGATGTATACATCTCAATTTTTTTTTAAAAAAACTGACCCTTAAGACTGGTTTTGTGGTCCAGGGTCACATATATGCAATAAATGAAAAATTTACAGAATAAGATTTATTGGATGATAGAAGCTGGGTGTCTTGCTGTCCTTCATCTTCTCTCTCTACTGAGCACATTTCAATCATTTTTAAGATCACTACATTTTCCACTGCTATCTTGCTTAGAGCGAACTATTCTTTCATTCAGTGATCTTCTGCTCCTCTGTTCCTTTTTTTTTATCACGCATAACCTAAAACTGCTGACTGCTGCTTTCATGCGTTCACATTCGGAAACATTGAGAAATCAAGTAGGAGTGTTGATCTGAGAACTATGTGCAGCACATTAAAGATAATAAGCTTACATAAAATCATGGAACTTGATCTTATCAGTAATTGAAATTATTTTTTTTATTTTGGTCCAGTTGTAAAGTTTATTCAACTTAATTGCTGGGAATGATTGTTTTGGAATAATGCTTTATGATCGGTGACATTAAAATGTGTTTATTTTTTATTCCACACTCTTAAAAATAAAGGCTTCAAAGGGGTGTTTTTGCAGTGATGCCATAGAAGAACCATTTTTGTTCCTCAACGTACCTTTCTGCGAACAGTTCCTAAAAAGAACCATTTTGAAGAACATTTAAAAAATCTAAAGAACCTTTTTCGACTATAAAGAACCTTTTCTGCATTTGAAAGGTTCCACGGATTTTCAAGGTTCTTCATAGAACCATTGATGCCAAAAAAGAACCTTTATTTTCTAGTGTTGCACTAGATACATCATAATTATGCATTCAGAACACATAAATAAATGAACTTTAGTCTTCTGATCAAACAGCATTTGCTGTTCACTTATTGACGGACATTATTATTTGATTCAAAGGAAGATGATGATAGAGTAGATCGGCACTCTTACTTGAAAATATTTGATAAGTACTGAGACAGCTTTACTCCTTCTCCCAGCATTCATTAGTGTGTGTTTTTTTTCCCCCCTTCATGACCTCATTTCATAATTTGCATCCCAACCCACTTTGTTTTGTTTACCCATAACCATGTGAACTATGTGGCATCCACACTGTAGAGGGAGAAGGGGAAGGAAGCAGAACCACAGGCCGCAAATGCTTCCTCTAATGGGGGCGCTGTTCACGCTAATGATGTGGACATGACCTTTGGCCTTCCCTCCTCTGAAGGGAACAGTCTGGTTTAGTCAGAGGGCCTCAGTAAGTATATCACTGGAATTATAAAGTGTCTATTTAACTGACTTGTCAGCATTACATGGTTTTTATGTCCTTCTGTGCTAGGAATAATTTTGTCTGCACTGTAATAAGTCTTCATAATAAATATTAAGGTAAATTTCTGATCTCACAAATGTGAGCAAATATAACTGTTCTTATTAAAATGAAAGGAATGGATGCAAAAGGTATAAACAAGTCCATTGTCCACAAGAGGGCAGCCTTACTGTATAAAAGATGTTTCTGCAAATGTAGGGCCCTATGATTTCCATGTTTATGCAAAATGCGGACGGAATTGCAAAATCCAGTCATAAAAACGGAATTTACTGTATAATGCGGAATGTCATGGAATTTGGAATGCCAAATTTGGGATGAATAAATAAAATATGTCAAAAATAATAGGTCAGTACATTTAAATCAAAATGCTCACAGACTAGTGTCTGTGAATATAAAGCCACAAAAATACTATTTAAATATGAATGCTGCATGTTCTACATGTCTCTGTTTCGTTTATTACACATACTGAAGCGTGTGTGGTATTTTCAGCCTCTGCCACCTCAATATGAATACATGAACACATAAAAAATCTATAGTAATAATCTCTAATGCTCTTAGAGTCACTTCATAACGTCATAAAGGTCTTCAAAGCAACCCATCAAAATAAAAGTTTGGTTAAAATTGATGAAACTGTGACGGCAATGTATTACTTCATGTATAGAAGATAGTACTACTACAACTACTACTATTAAAAAATATTTTTAAAACATTAAGGAATATTTACCAGAGAAATTGTTTACTAGAATTTATTTACCAGAAAAATGTAAATACACAACACAGTATTTTTGAAATCAATTAATTAATTAATAATAATTTTAATTAATTAGAGATGCCTTTGATTATTACAATTTAATAAAATCATTAAAATAATATCCAGAAAATTAACGGAAAACAGAAACTGTGACAGAAATATATTATTTAATATAATACTACTAATAATAAAATTATTAAAACATAATATTTTGAAGGAATATTTACCAGATATTTTTTTTTTACAAAATTCATTTACCAGAAAAATGTAAATACACAACAAAATATTTCTGAAATAAATAAATACAAAAAATAAAATTTATTTTAATTAATTAGAGATGCTAAAATTAAAATTAACGCTAAGATGGTTTCATTAAATACAATTTTATGAAACCATTAAAATGATATCTGGAAAATTAATTGAAAACAGAATTTTATAAATAAAAATAAAATTGAATTTGAGGGGGAGAAAAGTATTTCATATTTTCACCTTAAGAATGTACTTTTTGTTAAACTTTTAATAATTTGTTGATACATTGCATAAGTTTCATGAATTAAATAATAAGACATGCCTTTGATTATTATTATTTTTTTAATTTAACCATTAAAAGAGTCTAGAAAATAGAAAAAAAAAACTGAATACAGAAAAATTAAAATGGAATTTTTTTTTACAGAATTTGGGAAAAAAAATCAAATGGATTTTATAGGGCCCTACAAATAAAACTACGATATCAGATTTTTCAAAACCATTTTATCGTTTTTTAAAGAAATACATTTTTTATTTAGCAAGGACACATTAAATTGACCACAAGTGATAATTATGCTACAAAACATTTCTATTTCAAATAAATGCTGTTTTTTCTATCACAAAATCCTAAAAAAAACATGATTTCCACAAAAAATATGAATAAGCACACTTGTTTTCAACACTGATAATAATAAGAATGTTTATAGGAAAGTAAAGCAGCATACTAGAATTTCTGAAGGATCATGTGACACTGAAGTCACAGTGGAGTAACAATGCTATAAATTCAGCTTTGCATCACAGAAATATGATATATTTTAAAATATAATAAAATAAAAATTGTTATAATATTTGTGACCCTGGACCACAAAATCATAAGTCATAAGTAGCACGGATATATTCAATAGCCAAAAATACATTTAATGGTTCAAAATTATAGATTTTTCTTTTATGCCAAAATCATTAGGATATTAAGATCATGTTCCATGAAAATATTTAGTAAATTTCTTACTGTAAATATATCAAAACTTAATTTTTGATTAGTAATATGCATTGCTAAGAACTTCATTTGGACAACTTTAAAGGCGATTTTCTCAGTATTTAGATCTTTTTGCACCCTCAGATTCCAGATTTTCAAATATTTTATAAATTTTTGTGGTCCAGGATCATATTTCACAATATTTTTGTTGTTTTTAGTGTGGATTTGATTCAATAATTGCAGCTTTGGTGATAAACTTGGTCATTAAAAAAGAAAAAAAAAAATCCTAAAATGGTGTTTTATGCATATTTTATCTTACAAAACCTGACAATTGTTTACACCCATCCAATTGAATCCAAATTTCACCTTTCCTCCCATCAGATTGAGAGCCACAAGCTAAATTTCCGAGAGCAAGCCAAAGCGCGCACCGACCACGGCGCTGAGATCGTGTACCAATCCCCCGACATTTCCATGGATGGATCACCCCGCCGCCTCAGCAACGTGTCTTCCTCCGGCAGCATCAACATGACCGACTCCCCGCAACTGTCCACGCTAGCTGATCAGGTTTCGGCCTCCCTCGCTAAACAAGGCCTGTGAGCTGCCGGCCTGAAACGTGTTGGCAATTGACAAATTGGAAAAAAAAAAAAAAAAGTTTAAAATGTATCTCCTTCAGTCCTTTCAAAAGAGGTGCTTGTCGGATTTCTCCTAACTAAAGGTTGTCCCAGCGGCTTGTCTGCTTGTGAAATAATTTTTGCCTCCAGGCACGGAGAGACAGGTATTGATGTTATTGGCTTAGTATCATCAAAAGAAATAAAACCCCCAAGAAATTACGATTTAAAAGGAGCTGGTGGTGTATTGATCCAAATGGTCATTTACAGCACTGAGTAGCCTGATTTTGTTCGTTTAATACCCTGTTTTTTAAAAGAAACAACGACGACATTTGCTTTCAAAGCTGTATTTGCTTCGTTGCCTTATTGTGAATGTTTTTATTTACCATAACTTATGCACTCCTGTTTTGACATGCAGCAGTAGGGAAAGCAAACATGCTACATGGCTTGGAAGGGTGCAGTTAAGGATACTGGCTTTGAATTTGACAGGACGGAAACATTTCAAACGCTCTTAGCTAAAACTTAAGGCAATCAGGCTGTAGCAGACACATATTTAACAACAATAGTGGCCTGCTATATAATTAATTAAATCAAATGCTTAATAAAAGTTGTTAAATTCACAAAAAACACCTTAAAATAAAGTCTAGGATGCTGTAATTCTAATATATATATATATATATATATATATATATATATAAAAAGAAAATTTCCATACCAGACTTTGTCTGTGATTTCTTACAAATTGCACATCCTCATTCATCGCCACAGCAATTTCTCCAGGCTTATCTGTCCTCAAGTGCACAGGAAGTTGCATCGCAGAATGAAATCTTCTTGATCGGCCTCTAGTGACTCTTTTGACAGAGAAGAAAGCAAATATCAATACACAAAATCATACACAACTTTAAAAACAAAGCTGTTGTACAGGGCTCAACAATAAGGATTTTTGTCTACCTGGACAGTCGTTATTTATTTATTTTTTATTTATTTTATTTTTAGCAACATATTTTGTGTCTCAAAAATCCATACATTTTCATTTTGAATTATGTTCTCAAAATTATTTAATGCAAATAATTAAAAATGTAACTCCATGAAAGTTGTGAATTTTTACGTATATAGTTTTTTTAAAAAAATTTTTTTTAAATATTTAATTTTATTTCTGGCAGCTTTTTGTCTTCATGCAAATTATTAAAAATGTAGCTCCGTGAAAGCTATGAAGTTTTAGCCTTTTTAGGGGGAGGAAAACAAAAATGACATAATCCAAAACCTTACTGATAACAGCAACCTTGCATCATTTTTACTATTTCAGTGCATTCAATACAGTTTCAGTTTTCAAAACAATTGATTGCTACGATTCAAAAGGTTTATGAGACCAAATGTAAGCCGTAGTGACTGCCTTAAACAGGCCCTGTCATCCTTATTGTTGAGCTCTGACTTTTTTTGCCCTGCAAAAGCACATAAAACTGATCAATACATCCTTTCATTGTTTCCTTTAACTTATCTCTGAATGGAAACGACACTTCTGTATTAATGGATTTCGGCTTCTGTGTATAAAATGCTGCTCCAAAGATGTGTGTACGGACCATGAGAGGATTTGAAAGCACTCAATAAAACATCTGTAACATCATATCGGGAAATCTCATATTGAGAACAGGCAGAAAAGTGCCTCCATTAGCTGCATTTGAGAAAACTGTCTATGTTTTGGTCTAGGATGGATTGAGTCACGTACAGCAGCACAGAGCTGATTCATTTGGTGTGAAATCCGACGCAGGACATTTAACACATAGCCAAACTCCCCTCAGTACTAAAGTCTTCAATATAGTCGTCAATCCAAACCACAACACTCACACGCTGCACATTCCCAGCATGCAATGGACTTCACCCATGGTCTTGAATATAGTAATCACAGTCACCACATTCCCCGTCCAACTGTTTAGAAAACCACCTTTACTAGAGCGTTTAGCGTTTAAAACAAAAAAAAAAGTGGTGGAGGATGATTGAAGGAACAAAGCTACCTGCTAAAATCCAGGTTTATGTTGCACTCTTTTTTCTAATAGTATTGTGTGGACGATGTAAAAGATGTACGAATGCGTTCAGATGATCTGATTTGGATCTGACACTAAGCTTTTTATTTAATATCCGTAGTGCATTGCAGCTTTACGCTCATTTGAAAAGTGAATGCACTGATTTGACAGAAGAGCTGCCTCTACACAAACTAGGCCTACATTACTCGTTTAGATGTATATCTTGCATTTAAAAAGATGAAAAAATATAACAATAGCCTATAGGTCAGATAGAGGGATCATTTGCATCCAGAATCCACAATATCAGTAAAGGACTTGCTGCCACATTTATCTCACATGATGGATTGCTGTAAACCCAACACTGTGGCCGTCCTTTGTAACGTTACAGCATGCTGCTAACATAAACCTGAGCATTTAGACGTGTGGGGTTAAGCTGAAGAACAGACTTTTATCAGATAAACTGATTAAAAATGGCACTGGATAAGGCCTTTTAAGTAATTCTACCCTTTAGCTGTGTTTCAAACGGTTCTCTGTAATCTGTTTACCGGTTCCGAGGTCTCTCTCTCTATCGCTCTCCTCCGTTTCATTTCCCGCCTCTGCTCTTCTCATCGCAGTTCTTCTTCATTCTAGCTTGACAGTTGTGATTGTCTTTATCGTAATGTGTTTTATTAATTGGTTTAAACTGATACTCCTTGCTGTAAACGTGAATTTGGAAATAAAGTCCGTATTAAACTGCTTTCTGTGGTCTTTGTTTTTTTCTGTACGATTACTTTTTGTGGTCGACTTCTCCCCTCAGATGTATTTTTCAACGAACGCGATGCGTTATAAACACTGTAGGCTTGTGTTTAAAGGTACTATGTCATTTTTGAGTTAACATTTTTTACCTGTGAAAAAAATAGAATTTTTATAGATTTAAATCATGAAAACTCACATTAGACGAAGAGTCAAATCCGGAGCCTAGAAAGCGAGAAAGCGGCCGGGTTTATTTTACGTGGAGCGGGTTGCCTCCTGTTCAGGTCACATGACAAGAGGAATAACGTTACTAGGGAACGGAGTAAATTAATAACGGTTAACGTCGAATATATAGACCCTTTTCCTGAGTAAACGATGAACGCCGCCATTACGAATTCTAACGACTGATTGAATGCTTTTCTGTTCCGGTCTCCATAGGAACCCATTCAAATAGCGTCCATCTGTTTTTATTACACGGCTCTTTGGAATGCTTGATTCTGATTGGTCAGTTGACACATTTGCAGGTTCGTTCTTTTCAAATAATCACCGCTCCAAAGTAATAACGCATAGCCGGTACTACTTGTATGTTTAAAATCCCTCCGTGCTAAGCATTTCAAGTCATGTAAAACTGAAAACACTATCATCCAAATGTTGCTGCTTTAGCTTAAATTATAGTTAAATTACCCTTTTCAGGCTGCTTTTTTGCTTTTGTGTACAATTAGTGATCTGTAGCTATACTTTACATTAGGGATGGGCGATACCACTTATTTTGTTTTCGATACGATACCGATATTTTTAAGGCCAGTATCATCGATATCGATACCGATACGATACTTCTAAACTTAATTTTTAAATTATTACATTTATTAAATTAATAAGAGTAAAATATGTAATTATGCCCTTTTTTTATAACCTTTTACACTTTATATTTGAAATGCATTTTAACATTTAATATGCAACTAATTAAATTTTATTTTCTACACGTGGTTAAAATATGTTTACTTTAGTGGTAACTACAAAACCTACAGTTGAAAATACTTGGTTTCATAAGGGGCTGCCAGTGACAGGCTGTTGCACACATAAAATACAACATTTTTATTCTGCCAGTGTATAATTTATATTAACATTACTACAAAACATGATCAATGAACTTTAAGTGTTAATTTAAAGAAATGTAATTGCACTTGTGAAATGCAAATTATGTAAGCTTCAGTTTCAGTTTGTTTATTGAGAAATAGCTCAAACTTTTTTTTATTTTCTGTCCTCTGATAAGCATTGTACAGGGCTGTCGTTCCCAAAAGCATCAATGATTTCTTATGATACTTTTAGGAAACGCAGCCCTGTTTGAATGCACTGTCTAAAGGGAGTGAATGCTCTCTGTGATTGATTGGTTCTGTCTTGCATCATTTGCGTGCGTTCAGATGAGTAGGAAAAGTGTTCTATCGTGAACAGTTATTCTCTAACATAGGTTATGCATCCAATTCAATGCACATTGTACTCCTGGCTTTTTGTTAAATAAACAAAATCACTGGTAAATAAAACACACCTTAGTATCGATATTTTCAATTTGAGTATCGATATATCGATACTTTAGGATCGATATGCACATCCCTACTTTATATGGTTTGGAAGTTTTACCTGAGTGGACCTTTATCCAATTTCAGTGCATATAAATATGTAATCGCAACCTTAGATTATTAGAGCGAACAACTGTAAAGGGTTTAAAGCATTATATATATTTATATGGGTCATTCCTGGGATTCTTTTTGTTTCCAGTAAAGATCATATTACTGCCTTAGAATTTTCAACAACATTAATTGAAAATAATAAAGTTGTCTTTTGAAATAAATAAACATTTTTTTTAAACAATTGTAAACATTTTAAACCACCTTTTTTCCATGTCCACCCTGTTAAGGTGCCTTTTGGACATCATAATACTTAAAGTAAACACATTTTTTTAATCACTTCTTGTGTAATTATGATAGGGAGATGTAAAATGTAAAAAAGTAATTTTGGTCAATCTTAGCTATATACATTTAATGATCCATTTGTTAGGTTTTCTGACTTAATGGGTTGGACACTAACAGAGTGGACATTTTGACTTAAAATCAGCCATTATACTGAGCAAAAAAAAATGCTAACACGGAAAGTCTGTCAAATAAAGAATTGAATGTTTATAAAATGATACTTTTACAAATAATAATTTCTATTTACTGTTTTTATAGTCCCTTAAGAGGGTGGACATGTTGAAGTTCATCACATCAAATTGGAAAGATAAAATAGGTAAAAGCAGACAATTAACAAAACAGGCTCTCACTCACCTTCCCCAGTTGTTTTCCCTCTAATGAAATGATGTCCGTCATTTTTCCAACTTTCATTTAAAGGGCCAGTAGTTGAATTTAACAGGGTGGACAATATTTTGAGGGACAAGCTAAAAACCTTTATTATTAACTTTTTAATTAATTAATTACTTAGAAAATATATATACATTATAGAAAACTATTACTGATATACCAAACGATGTGAAGAAAAAAACTGCGCATATTAAGTGTTGTATTCATCATCAAAATGGCAGACAGGCCTGGGGACATATGGGAAAAATGGTGATATTTGGTGGTTTAAAATGCTGTAAAACAGGGATCCTCAGATCTGTCCCACACGATCCATTTTCCTGCAGAGTTTAGCTCTAACCCTAATTAAACACACCTGCATGCTAATCAAGGTCTTCAGGATCATTAGAGAATCACAGGTAGCTAAACTCTGCAGCGCATTGGCCCCTCAAGGGTACGATTTGAGGAACCCAGGGCCCAGTTTTTCAAAAGTAATCCACTAGGATTTTGGATAACGGATTGGATCAAATCTTGAAAATGGGTTTTTCAAAAGAAAAAATGGATTACATAATCGGATTAGATCATGTAATCCAATCTTGGTTTTGATCCGGATCAAACCTTTAGTTTGGGTTTTTCAGAACTTTTTTGTAGGATTTGGATCACTTTGATCCAAAAAATCTGGATTAAACTGATCCCATCAGAAGGGTGGATTCAGCGTGGATTTCATGCCCAAAATGTAATGAAAACTTTAAAAATGTATCAAATAATACTATATTTGGATCATGCAGTATCTTACAAGATATCCTATTTATTCATAAGGTTTTAATTTTATTTGTTCATCCGTCAGGCTACAATGATTAGGTAGGCTTTAACGTATTCAGCCTTTCAGTATAGGCCTACAGCAAAGTAGAAACAGTTTGGCCTCATAAAATAATCCCCCAAACAGCTGTCAAAATTGACCAAAAACAATACATTTTATTCTGTCACTAATTGATATATATATTCATCACAATCGAAAATATTTTTTGTTTTTAGAATATTTATTAGTGATGCATGCAATGATTACAGAATTACCAAAAATATGCAAAGAATGGCAATCACTGATTTTTGGAATTATTATTTGACATTAAGTCTTTTTTTTATTCAATACATCTATATTTGAAACTTGTTAAAAATATCCTCACTGTACAGTGTTTGTGTTGTAGGTCTCAGATGAGCGGACTGCTGGAAGAGGATGGGTGGGGTTTTTTTTCTTGTTTTTAGTTTTTTTTTTTTTTTTTTTAAATGTGTGTGTTTTCATTTCAAATAAAAATAAACTTATATTGACCCGACACTGGCTATTCTACTTGTTGCTCTTTACATATCTATAGTTCTACATTGTGATTTCCTATCCTGTTTGAGCACTGGTTATCCAGATTTGCTGATCCTGAAAAGTTCCTATCCGGATCAGATTGATCCAATCCGATGTTGCTTTGAAAAACTGGCTCAAAAGTAAGATGGATTACGTGATCACGGATCGCAAAAAAAAGGTTTACTAAATCCGGATCAATTTTATCCGGATTAAACCTTTTGAAAAACCGGGCCCTGGTGTAAAATGTTTAGAATTATATATATATATATATATATATATAAAAAAAACTTAAATATGCTTAAAGGTCAAAAGGTGTAACTTTAAAATGGATGTTGTTGAAACAATAATATCATGATCTTTACTGAGGACATAAAAGGCACTTAATTCCAGGAATTTCCCACACCTCCTTTTCTTTTCGTAAGAGTGGGCGTGGCCATGTAAATTTTGATGGGTGTAGTTTCTGGTCTCATCTGGGTCTAGCTAATTTTAGCTGTACAAAAAAAAGCTTGTTTTGCTGATTGATATTGCAAATTGATGTCTTATTACACTAGTTTAATGCATCATCTTAATTATGAACATTCTGGTTTGTATAGTGCAAAGTTATTCTTCTTGTCCTACACTCTTAAAAAATAAAGGTGCTTCACGATGCCATAGAAGAACCTTTTAGTCTAAATGGGTCCTTAAAGAACCTTTAACATCTGAAGAACCTTTCTGTTTCACAAAAGGTTCTTTGTGGCAAAAGAAGGTTCTTCAGATTATAAAAAGGTAAGTATGAAATGGTTCTTTAAAGAACCTTTGACTGAATGGTTCTTTGTGGAACCAAAAATGGTTCTTCTATGGCATCGCTTGAAGAACCTTTGGAAGCACCTTTATTTTTAAGAGTGTATCCACCTTTTGTTTTTGTTTTCTATAAGAGTGGGCGCAGCCATTTGTAAATTTTATGGATTCCTCTTCCGATCTCATCCGCGTCCAGCTAATTTCAGCTGTACAAAACAGCTTGATTTGCTGCTTGACATAGTAAATTGGTGTGTCTTACCTGTAATGAATGAACTTGTTTAGGGTTACCATACCGTATATATTCTCTTTTTTTCTGGAGGTGTCACTCTTTTTGGACCTAAAAAAAATTGCCCAAAATGTCCTGGATTCAGCTTTTGCTTTCTACAGTTGCCATTCATTGTGTGACTTTAATATTAAATAACTTTAGCAACATCAGGGAGTATGGGAATATGTATCAGTATTGTGATTGCATTGGTGTTGGATGTAGGGTTGCCAAATGCCATTTTTTCCCACAGAATTGGGCTGATTTTAAACTGTTGCGGCGGGTTGATTTTTTCCTGTGGGTTAAAGGTTTGAAATATTGCATAAATTCCATTTGACTGAAATGCTTGTATTGAAACATTTTGCGATAAAACTGTGGTAGATTTAAATTTTGTGAAGAATGGCCACTGTGGTAGGAAGCTTTTTGCAGTGTTTATGATCAATCTGCATAAAGGTGACTGTAAAATATGTAGTTTAGGTATGGAAATGACACATTTTGAGTTTTTGAAAACTAAAATTTGGTCACCCTAAACTTGCATCATATATGAACCTTATGGAAACATGTTTGTAGGACAACAGAAAGACATAAGACATTTGAGTACAATATAATTCACTTTTAATTTGAGAAGCACAAACGTTGCCTGTCTGTCAGATCGGCCAATTATCCATAAACATTTTTTTTTTCTTGTTGCCTCTCCATAAAGAAAGTGTTAAATATTCTCATGTGTCTTCTCCCTAGACAATCAGGACAGCTACAGCCTGAACATCAAACACAGTAAAGAATCAAACAAGGTATGTACAAAATAAACTTTTTTTGTTGTTGTTTTGTACAAACTATTACATGCTAAAGGATATACCAGACTCACCCAACCCTCATTCACCACATTGGAAATTCAAAGTATGAAAATAACTCACACGATACAATATTGGCTTTTGAAAGCTAGTCAAACCTTATGGTACATTTGCCTGATAAGTACACAGACCCCCACAGAGAGAGAGAGACATAAAACCATAATTAATGATATTAAGAATGAAAGGGGCGGCGGGTTTCTCAGCAGGAAATGGGACAGTCGCGGATGGTCCCCTTACGATTTGCCACACAACCTCAAACGATGAGATTTCGCTGACGCTATGAACGCGGTTATGCTCCAGTGAGATAAAAAAAGAATATATTAAGGATTTCTGGTTTACATGACATCCCTTAAACAAGAACAAATGGCTACGATAGCTAGAATCGTGTGACGACAGATACAGAGAAGCTACTTATAAAAATCTTAAGTAACTGGTGTCCGCTATTAGACTTGTACATTCGTATTAGTTAAAATAACAGGAAGGAGTTGCAAGCAGTGACTCACTGACTGGGGAACTAACAGAAATCGTTCCTCGTCGTTACACAATGGAGAAAAAAATAGGGCTGTGACCGACAGCAACTGAGGAGCCAACGAATGAAACTTTGCCAAGTCCTTTCCTATCAAGCACTTCAGCTTACATTATTACTCGAACGTCAAGTTACGGGATTCGATGATGGCTGCAGGTATTTCAGATTGCATTTTTGATTAAAGAGTTTAGACCAGACCAATCAATGGAAGAGCTCTTTTATATGGGGTTGGAATGAAGTGGCAGCAAATTTCAGTTTATATTGGAGTGACTGCACGTTCTCCGGATGAACCCGATCATGCATAGCAATGTCAAGTGCTTTGAAATGCACACATGAGAAAGAGCCATCTTATTACACAATGCAGCAAGTGCAATCTCAAATGTCTCAAATGCTGCATGTGCTGATTTTCAGGTTACTGGCAATCGTGTCGTGCAAGAGACCAATTAAGTGCTCTAATCGAACGGAGGTGGTTAAAAAGCGCATGAGAGCAACACGGCAGTTTCGTTTTCTGGCTGCGATGAAGGCACCTGCTCTCTCCGTCATGTTGACAGAAGTGGGGCACAGACATTCGGTATTCACAAGGACATACGACTGAAATCAAACCAGAAATGGGAATTTCTGCAATTCCCAGGCATCAAATACGAGGATGTTTGTCTGTTTCAAATAATTGGCAGGGAATGTGTTGAGAAAAAGAATTTAAGAATGAAGTGCTTTCACACAGAGAGAACAGTCTTCGTGCAAGTCTCTTGTAATGATCATCATTGGTTTTATTTTTGCGTTTTATCACTCCAGTATAAACTGCAAAGCTGAGTATTTTTAGGCGGGATATTGGAAAAATCTGGAAGGGTATCACACACAATGCAAGCTGAGCCCCTCAGTACGACAGCATGCTAAGGGGGAAGTGCTCTTCTGCGATATACGATACGTTTCGGAGCTTCTTATTTTGGTTTAGCCCTCAAGCTAATTTCTTCCTTTTGATTTTTTTTTGACATTTTTTATTCTCCAGTGACCCAAAAGCAAGAATTAAAACAGGTCTTAATATATATCTCCATACAATTCACTAAAAACTGTGAAAGAATTTACTGATGTTTGAATATCAAACAACAGGGACTTTCATTCGTTTCGTTGTTGTTTTTTCTTTTTTCCATCTGTGTTGCTGCTGTTTCAGGAGTTTCTGAAAGCTGGTGGGTGGGTGGGTGGGCAGAGTCTAGGCTTCATCGGTGAGTAGGTTTGGGTGGGTTGGTTGGTTTTTGCTTGGCGCCGCCGTCGTCGCAGGGAGGTGACGAAGGCCCAGCGTCAGACTCCGACTTGGACGACCTGCACCCGGACACCCGTCGAATGGTCCTACAGTGCCTGTCGCCAACAGGACTATGAAGGATTTCGCTCTCCTGCTGTGGATCCGCATCCAGCGGAAAGGTCCGGCATTCCCATGGCTGTACCGGCTGGGGAGCCCGTAGGGACAAACAGAGACACACTAAGTAAATATCTACACATAGAATAAACAACTGCACCACAAGGGCAAAAACTTGGTAACTGGAAGGTTGTTTGTTTCCTAATTCCTCCTTGGTTGCACTAATTGGACAGTCCTTGTAATAAGTGTACTGCAGTAAAACTGAGCATTTGTGAAATTTAACATACAATAAAGCCTCTATCTGTACCTGAAACACTAAGTTTTTATTAAGTTTCATTAAAAAGAGTCAGTTCATAACAGTAATTTCTTCAGTAATCAGACATTCAGTGTTAATTTTGATTTAGTCTTAGTCATTTAGATTTAGTCTTTTGACTAAAATGCCATTTAGTTTTAGTCATCTGAATTGTTCTAGTTTTAGTAGACTAAATATCGTAAGATTTTAGTCAACTAAATCTACACTAGATTTAGTCGGCTAAAATCTAATGGGTTTAGTTACAGTGTAATGCATTTATTAAGCATTTCTCTAAAATTGATATTGAGGTTTTGTCATGATGGTAATCGATTAATTACTTTGTTCTTACCAGTAAATCATTTTCTGTATTTCTTTTGTTGCTTGATTAACATCAAAGCCACAAACAGCAGCAACTAAAATAGGCTGCTGTCCCTTTAAAACCAAATGCATGGATGCATAATGGACAATTTGACAATTGTGTGTGTATTTCTCCATTAATAAGATGTGAAAAAGTACTTGTGCACTGTGTAAGAGTCACTGCTTTGGTGTGTGTGCTCAGAAAACTGGACCGAATTCTTTTGCGTCATCAAATTTATCCATGTGTCTGCTCTTCTCTTACTCCCACTCTTGACATTTAACTTTTTATGAGATGTGCAACAAATGTATGCCAGCTTATGTCCTGTCAGATGGATCAATTGGCTATGATACAGTTGAAATGTACGCATCTAACCTCTTAACTCCGCAGCAGATTTGTTCGTTCTCTTTTTTCGTTTTCATCTTCGTCTTGTTTTTATTTGTTAAAATGTCCATAGATTTGTGTCATAGTTTTTGTCATTCAAAAAAAAAAATTTAGTTTTCAAAATTATTTGACGAAATGAACACTGCAGACATTATGTGTAGACACTCTAGTTAAGATTATATTTGACAAAACTGCTCAAGGAAATTAACTCCTTCTGTACCAATGGGGTTTGTATATTGGGAGCCTACCATTTCCTCGTAGGTATCTGGGGTGGAGCAGCGCGTGTCCTCGTTGGACAGCAGTCGTTGGGAGTCTCTGGAGCCAGGTGTGTGCAGGCTGGACAGCATTATCATCTCCGGACTGACAGGGCTGGATGGAGACGCCACCGAGTTGTAATCATGCAGCACGTGGAAATGCGCCATGTCTGGAGATGAGGGCTGCGGCGTGGAGGGGTTTGTGCCACACAGCAAGGGAGTTGTCCGTCCGTCCACAGACTTGTATGACCTGTGGAGAAAAAAGATAAGCGCTGATCATCATGTGTGTGTTCAGACTTGGCAGTTTGGTTTGATTAAAATGAACTCTGGTGCAATTGCTGTTAGTGTGGTGAATAAATGTAAACACTGCCATCCAAACCCTGGGGCATGCCATTCAAGAAATACAACTCAAACATGAATGCAACATGGACCAGTGACATCTAAAATAACCAAACCTAATTACGGTTTGGAACAGGCAGATCTTTCTTTGTGTGGAACAGAGGAATTCCTGGCACCGTTTTGACTTATTTACACATGTTATAAAATCTTGGTGTGTTCTCAGCTAGTAGAAATTCCACCGTATGTATACACAGACAGTGAGTCTGTTTAGCCCAGCACGCAGCATTGTTTTAGATGTTTGTTAAAGGGGTCACGAACTGAGAAATCAAAATTCCCTTAATCTTTTGATATGAGGTCACGTACTATAAAAAATATCCTGTACGTTTCAGAAGGCAAACCTTTCTTGTTAGTTTAAGAACAGCTTATATTGAAGCCAATCTGCCAAAAGGGTTTTGAAATGTTCCACTTTATGACGTAATAGTGTGGCTAAACACCACCTCCGCAGAAGATGATCAAAACAGTCTTTGCATTGCATTCCTTCTGATCCCAACATTAGGAAATAGTGGATGAACTTTATTTTTAATGAAGTTCCAGACCGCATCAGTATAAACTTGGTCCTTTGTTCACTTAATTTTATCGCTGATTCATTTACAAACAAGGCACAATTCGACGTGGGATTTTCAGAAAGAGTAAAACTAAAAGACAATGCTGTGTCGACTTGGTCTGACATATATGAAGTATAACTGTTCACTATTATTATGTGAAGGATGTAGGCTGTCAAACATACACAACTGTTAGCTAATAATAGCCTATTACTTCTAAATCATGATATTTTTAAATTTAAAAACCTTGATAACATTGTAAGTGGACCTCAGAGAACAGTACAAAATAGTAAAACAATTTTCAGTTCATGACCTTTTTAAGATGTCGCAAAACATGCATAAAATCTGTCCAATCAGGTTGTGACAATATCCTTATGCCTTGGTTTTGTTTCTTCAGGTTTGGTGTTAGAAATGACAATGCGAACCAGGACTGAATGTATGTGTAATACCCCAACAGTGTAACCAAGTTGATGTTGTAATCATTATACTGTTAAGGAAATTAAAAAGCCTGGAGTTGTTTTTCACTACATTTCTCCTCGTGTTTAAAACTGGCAGTTTACGCATTTGCCATCAAAAAACACAAAACTCAGCTGCCAAGTTGTTAATCAGAAGAAATTTTACTTGTTCCTAAAAAGGGAAGAGAAAAACAGTACTAATTATGTTCCCCCACCTGCTGCCCCTTCTCTTTGCGACATTGCTGGCAGTCCAACTCCAGCGAGAGCGCTCCTGCTCCTCACACGGAAGGTGAAGTTGAGAGAATGTGACGTCAGAGAGATCCTCAATCTGAGAGAATGTGAGAATGTTATTAAAACACATACACCGGGCAGCATTCAGGAATGCAGCCTATCCTAAAAGTCCTAAAACTAACCTCCATCGTGAAGACAAATCACAATCTACAGAATCACTTGATAATAACAGTTGTTTCTAAAGCACTTTGGCAAATACTTGAATGTTTTTTTAACCTTATTAAAGGGATTGTTCACCCAAAAATGAAAATTCTGTCATTAATTACTTGCCTTTGTGTCGTTTCAAACCTGTAAGACCTTTGTTCATCTTTAGAACACAAATTAAGATATTTTTGATGAAAGTATTTTAATTTGTGCTTTCCTCTGCATGTAAACAACACGTGTGTGGTGCTATTGATGAAGAACACGTGTAGAGAATAACTGTTTAATAAAGTTAAATAAAGTTTAAGATTTTTTTTTTCGGCAACAAGAAGTATTTTTGTAGCTTCATAAAATTACGGTTGAACCACTGATGTCACATGAACTACTTTGTCTATGTTCCTAGTACCTTTCTGGACCTTGAATGCGGTTGAGTGCAGGGTCAGAGAGCTCTCGAATTTAATCAAAAATATCTTAATCTGTCTTCTGAAGATGAATGAAGATCTTAAGGGTTTGAAACAGCATGAGGGTAAATGACAAAATTTTCATTTTTGGGTGAACTAAACCTTTAAATCACAACAAAACGTTTTGAATCTGACAACAGAAAAACAACACGAACAAAAACTCTTAACTTCCCAAGCAGTTTAAGGCTGTTTTGTTAATCCTTTTGACTCATACGAGTCATTTCTTCAGGAATCAGTCATTATGTGTAGACACTAGTTAGATTATATTTGACTAAACTGCACAAGGATGCACAAAACTTCCCTGACAGTCTAGATTTTAATCATACTGGCAGTTATTTTAGCTCATCTACATCTTACATGCCTAGTGTAACAAACTTTCAATGCTCTAAATGTCTTGTTAGGCAAGTTCTGGGCTTGAGAAACAGCCTAAAATAACTGTTGGTGACCAACTGCATGGCCGTACCTCCACTGCATCATCCTCTTCAGTTATTGGTTTTGCAAAAATGTCCACTTCTCGCCAACTACAATTAAAAAGCAAAGGGAAACATTGAGTATGTGAAGAACAAATCTTTGAATATGTGACCACAGACCACAAAATCAGTCATAAGACAAAATTTTTGGAAATCGTCTGAAAGTTAAATAAATAAGCTTTCCACTGATGTATGATGTGTTAGGATAGGACAATATTTGGACAAGATACAACTATTTGAAAATTTGGAATTAAAAAAAATTTAAATATTGAGAAAACCGCCTTTATAGTAGTCCAAATGAAGTTCTTAGCAATGCATATATCTAATAAATTAAGTTTTAATATATTTATGGTAGTAAATTTACAAAATATCTTCATGGAACATGATCTTTACTTAATATCCTAATGATTATTGCCATAGAAGAAAAATCGATGATTTTGACCCATACAAAATATTTTAGGCTATTGCTACAAATATACCCATGCTGCTTAAGACTGGTTTTGTGGTCCAGGGTCATGGTATGGATAGACAGTTTGTGTCTCTGACCTTGGGGTAAGGATCTCTTTGTACTGTAGTTTCTCCACTCGAGTGGTGGCGGCCACAGACATAGGGATGACAATGTTATTGATGTCAAAGGGGCTCTCTCCTCTCCTTCGGCGAATCGTCTGAAAGAGTCACATATAGACCTAAGTAACTTGTTCTCACATTGGCACAAACAGACCCCAAAAGGCTTTGCAGAGCAACTCACGCTGCTGTTGAGGTGGAGGGGTGTGGAGGTCTCTGAGATTGATGGCTGTCTCATCAGGGGGCTGTGGGTGGGTGTGTTGAGGGCAGACAGAGATGGACATGGACTCCCCATGTCTATATTCAACTTTGGAGCACCTGTAGACAAATTAAAGACAGTGCTAAGTTACAGGACTAAACTAAATGGTGATTTAGAGGGAGATGGACGCAAATCTGACTGAAGCGAAAAAAAGAAGAGGAGAATGAACAACATACTCTCTGTACGGTCCAGCGAGGGTTCACGAGGTCTCTTGCGGCCGTGACTCCTGTCAAAAGAACTGCTCTGGCGGAAAAGCTGGCGAGAGTCATGTTTACTGGCACTGATTGGGATGTCTAACTGCTGCTGAGAGACCTTATCTGAGCGCACCTTGTGATGCGACAAACCTGAGACAAATGGCAAACAGAAAGATGAAATAAATGAAAATGAAACAACTTTTACATTTTTTTCCAAAACATATTTAGATTTTTTACAGTTTATGTACAATTATTTACACTTTGTTAACACGGGGTTCCCACTCTAAGCCAAATGTAAAATTCCATGACTTTTCCCTGACATTCACTGATTAAAAAGATGAATTTCCATGACCTATAATGAACAGATCCATCGATTTGCAAGCTTTATTTACTTTTAGTACAAAATACACATACAAACTACCTTTTTTTTTTTGCTTTTACCTGTTAAATGCACTTTGATATTTTTCTCTATAAACAATTCATTTATGTTTATGTTTTCAGGGGTTAAATGCTCTGAAGGATTTTCTGTTTGTCATCAAGTTTATCATTCAGTCTTTCTATTTCTTCACATTTAGTTTTTGCTTTTCAATCATTTGCTTTTAACACCTGAAGTGGTCATTTTGTAGCCAAAGGTCTTGAAATGTACATTTCCTGGCATGTTTGCCTTAGTTAACAGGTACAGCCTGGTGACTGGATTTGACTTAAGTGATTGCCAGTTGATGAGCAGGAAGGGAATAAATTGGCGCTGGAAAATAGCCTAACCATCACAACAGGCAAAATGCATGAAACAACGCAATAAAAAAAATATGGTGTAGAAAATTTACATTTTCATAAAAAGAAACAAATTTAAAGCAACAAACAAAAATCCCTGATATTCCATGACTTGGACAAAAAACAAACAAACAATAAAAAAACAACAACAACAAAAACAACAACTGACTTTCAATGTCTGGAATCGACCTTTTAAAATTCCATGATATTCCAGAAATTCCATGACCCGTGAGAACACTGTTTACACTTATTTATAGTCGTTACTGTTATCCGTTTTACATTTCTTTTCCAGTTACTCTGTATCCTCCGTCTTAGATTATATAATTTTTGTTTAATGATTTACATTTTTTATTCTACCTTATTTTGTACTTCTCTTCTGTACTGTTTTTCATTTTAATCTTTACAGTTTTTTCTTCATAATTTGTATGTTGTGTTTTACTTATTTGGTCATTTTAAAGACTTTTCCCATTAAATTTATAAAACTTTTAATCTTTAAAGTTATTCTTTCTTTGTCAGGTACTCAGTGTATCTTGTCTTTATTTTACATCATTTATGTACAACAAATTGCATTATTATTTTATTTTACCTTTATTTCGAACTTCATTTTAATCATGACTGTTATTCATTTTAAAAGAATAGCTCATCCAAAAATGAAAAATCTGTCATTAATTAGTCACTCCGAGTGCTTTTTTGACCTGAGCTTTACTGCAACTGTCATCAACGCACAGCGAATTGTTGAATAAAGTCATTATTTTTGTTTTCTTTGTGCACAAAAAGTATTCCTGTAGCTTCATAACATTACGGTTGAACCACTGATGTCACATGGACGATTTCAACGATGTCCTTGCTACTTTTCTGGGTCTTCAACGTAGTAGTTGCTTTCTATGCAGGGTCAGAAAGCTGTTGGATTTCATCAAAAATATCCTAATTTGTGTTCTGAACGAAGGTTTTATGAGTCTGGAACAACATGAGGGTAAGTAATTAATGACAGAATTTTTATTTTGGGTGAACCAACACTTTAATCTTTAAGTTTATTTTGAAGGTTATTTCCACACAGTTTCAGATTTTGTTAATTTTTTTTTTTCCAATTTCATTTTTCCAATTTAATATTATCCTTTCTTTGTCACTAAGCTTTATTTTACTTAAAATGTACATAGTTTTGCAATATTCTGAACATCTGCTAAATGTTTTTGCAAAACAAATAATTTTTTTTTATATTACACGTGATTCAACTCTTCAATACACTGCACTACATCTGGATGTCTTCACAGATGTATTATGAAAGAAACAAATAGATTCAGCAACTGTGGCTGGACTTACATGATGCCAGAAATAACTGCTGAGTCACTGCAACGAGCGTCTGGCAGAGAGCAGCTAATGACGGCCAGACGCTCACAGGTCACTTTAACTGCCCATAGGGGCCGTCACATTTAGACCAAATTTAGACTCAACTAAAGGTGTGAGAATTTGCCTCCATTGGAGAAAACTCAGCATCTGACATTTCAGAAGCTGAGGAAGCAGGGGATTTTGACTTACAATTTTGTAGACTACTCGAGCCATGGCCTAGACATCAGCATGCATGATACAGTCATTTTGAGATCCGATACTCATGCAGGACACAGCTTCCTTAATTTCCTATTTCCTATTTTCAATGTTAATAAAACACCTAATAAATGATGTCTCTTGGTGTCTTTAGTAGTTATATTTACACTTACGGACTGTGGAGAGGAGAGAGCTGGCAAGCTTGTGTTTGTCTTTGGATATCGGGTCTGAGATGCGGCTACCCAAACACAATTTGTGCTTGAGTGAGATCTTCTTGATGGGCTTGATCTTCTCCAGAGGACGATTCTGCCAATGTCCCTTTAGCACATGCTGCATATGGAGATTCATCATCACATCTGAGGGAGAAGACGACAGTGTTTATCATCCGAAACATAGTCTTGCATTATCAGAAACCCAGGCTTAAATCATTATTATCTGTTCCTCTTCCTAATCTCTCATCAAAATGTAATAACTTTCTCCACCTTTGGAAAAAAAATTACCGACATTAAACCCTTAATTTTTCAATTCCTGTTAGACAAGTCCTGGAACTTTTTTCTTGTTGAATACCCTGTTTCACTTTGAAAAACATCCGATAGTGAAAGTAAAATTGGTTGTGAACAGATTCAAGCTGATTTTTAGATTTCTAGGGGATTTTTTTTGTTGGTTGATGCCATTTTTATTGACGGGTCAGAAATAGCAATAAGAGGTCAGGTGACTATGGGAAAAAGTGTGAAATGGGACAGGGAAAGGCTTCGATTCAGACACAAGCATTTATATTTAACTATCTGGCCTCCAAACTGATTTACAACGCATTTCAGGAATACATTATATCATTAGGCAAGGCAAGTTTATTTATATACCACATTTCATCCTCAAAAGTGTAAATTCAAAGGTAATTCAAGTAATAATTGATAAAAAAGGAAATAATTGATAAAGTTAAACTTTACTGTGTCCTTGTTTAAGCAGAATTATACATTTACTGTTCAAGTCAAAAGTTAACATACACCTGTTGATTATTTTATCAAAATAAGATAGATAATACAAAATGCATGTTAATCTTTATTTAGTATTAACCTGAATAAGATATTTCACATAAAAGATGTGATACTGTGTTGTTACCTGAATGATCCACGGCTGTGTATGTGTTTTTTTTTTAGTGATCGTTGTTCACAAATCCTTTGTTTGTCCTGACCTGAACAGTTAAAATGCCTGAAGTTCTTCAGAAAATTCTTTAGGAGGACCCACAATTTTTTTGGTTTTTCAGTATTTTTGTGAATTTGAACCCTTTCCAACAATGACTATGATTTTGAGATCCATCTTTTCACACAGAGGACAAATGAGGGACTCATATGCAACTATTACAGAAGGTTCAAACGCTCACTGATGCTCCAGAAGGAAAACGATGCACGGAGAAAAAAAAGAAAAAAAAAGAAAAAGAAAAAAAGCTGTGGATCATTCAGGTAACACCACAGTATTAAGAATCAAGTGTATGTAAACTTTTGAATGGAGTCATTTTTTTAAATAAATTAAATTATTTTCTCTTGCAGGCTATGTCTTTCATGTGAAATATCTTGATCAGGACAGTACTAAATAAAAAAAAAAATTAAATGCATTTTGTATGATATCCCTTATTTTGGTAAAATAATTAATTTAGCAGATTTTGCCAGGTGTATATAAACTTTTGACTCCAACTGTACGTACTGAATAATATAAATGAACATGTATTTACTATAAGGTTAGGATTAGGTTTGGTTATTGTGCATAATTTTCTGTTATAACTGTACTAAGCATATGAAATCTGACTTTTCATCATTTGCCTACTTTACCAATGTGAATAGACACCAACCTAATGCTCTGCAAATACTGTATCTAAATCAGTGAGTGTCACAAGTAAATTGTCCAGCAGAGGGCATCAGAGCTCAACTAGTAATCATTGTACTAAGGTTCCTCTTTTTTTCCCTCCATCTACTCGAGTTTCACCCATAGTGTCACCTGCCTCTTCTACGCCCATCATTCATTTGTACAACAGACACCAGATTAGAGAGGACAACCGGTTCATATTAATGAGGGGAAATACGTCTCTCAGCTAGTCTGATAAAGCTAGCTGCTTCTGGCACGCTTAGTCAGAGTCAGATTGCACTGCTCTTTAAAATGGTTATCGCTGCAAAGGTCAGGCAGACGAATGCTTGATCAGCTAATCCCACCGGCACAGGGAAGGACTGCTGATCCAAGATCAGCTCCTCGATTCCAATGTTACTGAATTCTCACAGACATGAAAAGCAAAAACTGTTCTGAGATCTAAGCACTAATGACCTGCTCCAAAACCCAGAGCAGCCTGCAGGTTATTTTAAGAGGTGCAATAACCAGATCCAGAATAATTAACACTTAAATTAACACCTAGTTGTTATGCAGCAAAAAAAAAAAAAAAAAACATTATTAAAACTCCTCATCCTTGAGGCAATCCGGGGTTAATGAACAGCAGGGATAGATAGAACTGCGCTAGTTGTATCTGAAGCCCAAAGTATACTTCTAGTATAGTATAGTATTAGGGTAGTATAGAGTCTGTGGACATCTGCATGCATTCTGCGTAGAAAAGTGCAGTCGTGAGGTGATTGTTTAGACAGAATGAGTTGACTACGTGGTACTGTGCACGTGTCAAACTCAGCTATGCACATTCATCCATGTTTGAGTATAGTGTACTCGAGACGGAGTGGAACGAGGAAAGTGAAGTATACTCAGGGTTTCATGCTGTCACGGTTTCTGTCTACAAACGTGTGCATACTGGAATGAATTAGAGAAACATAAATAAGACCAGGGGTGTGTCCTCACCGTCTGTAAAGGAGAGGATGGGGTGAACGCAGGGGTCGAAACGTGCCAGTCTGTCCAGTAGGGGAAGATGGTGCTGGGTGTCCGCAGGAGGGAGAGCACGTCCACTGCACATCACACACTGAGCGTTCAGCTCACAGCCACAGCCAGGAGCCACTGACCTCTGAGTCTGACAGAGAGAATGGCAAGGAGAGAAGTTAATGTAAATGTATGAATGGATAGGAAAAAACATTTAAGTAGTATGAAAAAATACAAACATCAGCCCTGCACAAAAGAATAAATGTGACCCTGGACCACAAAAACAAACATAAGGGTCAATTTTTTCAAATTAAGAATTATACAATATCTGAAAGCTGAATAAATAAGCTTTTCATTGATGTTTAGTTGTTAGGATAAGAGTTTTTGGCTGAAACACAACTATTTGAAAATCTGAGGGTGCAAAAAAAAAAAAAAAAAAAACGCTTTTAAATTTGTCCAAATTAAGTTCTTAGCAATGCATATTACTAATCAAAAATATGTGATATAGTTACAGTGGGAAATTTACAAAATATCTCATTGGAACATGATCTTTACTTAATATCCTAATGATTTTTGGCATAAAAGAAAAATTGATCATTTTGACCCATACAATGTATTGGCCATTGCTATAAATATACTGGTGCTACTTGAGACTGGTTTTGTGGTCCAGGGTCACAAATAACATTATTGTACACTACAGTTGTTTTGTTTAAAGGAAAGTAATACTTTTATGGAGAAAGGACACTTTAAATCATAAACAAATTGTGGTAACACTATCACTGTATAAGGACCTATTCTCAATATTAACTAGCTGTTTATTAGCTTGCCTATTAATAACATATTTGCTTTGTATTAGCACATATTCTGCACAAATTTGGATTGGCGTCACAAGCTTTCAGTCCACAGAGACAACATCAACAACACAGATAAAAAAATGTGAATAAAATACAAACTACGTTTTGAGGCAAAAGTCATAGTTAATGGTTTGTTAGTGAGAATTGGACCTTAAAATAAAGTGTGACCCAAATTTCATAGAAATGCTGTTCCTTGTGATCAAAGAATTGTGAAAAACAAATGCATGATGCATTTTTCCACAAAAACATTAAGCAACACAACTGTATTCAACAATATGATAATGTAGTAGCAGCAACTCGTTCAAACATATTACACAAGGCAAACTGAAATGTTCCGAAGTGTGATTACATTTCTAGGGCCTTATGGTTTCGGTGAAAAGGCGGACAGGATTGCAGAACCCATTCATAAAAACTTAATTTATTCTATAGCTTGGAATGCCACGGAATTCGTCAATTTTTGGATGAATAAATCAACAGTAGGTCTGTCATTTAATTCGAATTGCGATATGGACTAGTGTCAGTGAATATTTAAATGCAAAAAGACGGTTTAAATATGAATCCTGCATGTTCCACTTGCCTCTGTATGTATGAATGGCGGAGCTGCGGTTTTGTTTACTAAACTGAAGCTCGTGTGACGCTGGCAGTGATTTTTGGCCTCTGTGTCTCACTATATGACAACATGAACCTTAATCTTCAAAAATGCTCTGAGAGTCACTTTGAGAATTTTACAGTTTCATTTGAGAAAACTATCATCATATCAAAACTGTATAGACACACAAACTTCACAGCAACCTGTCAAAATAAAAGTATGGTTTAACAGAAATATATTACTCTTATTAGTTTTGTACAGTATAATGCATTTCTTTATATTCAATTTTCTGTCAAATTTAAATAAAACAATTAAGTGATAAAATAAATGTGCAACCCTGGACCACAAAACCAGTCATAAGTCATACGGGTATCTTCGTAGCAATAGCTGCCAATACGTTGTATGGGTCAAAATGATATTTTTTTCTTTTTAAATGCCAAAAATCCAGATTCCAGATTTTCAAATATCAAACCATACATCAATGGAAAGCTTATTTATTCAGATTTCAGACGATGTATACATCTCAATTTAAAAAAAATGGATCCTTATGACTGGTTTTGTGGTCCAGGGTCATATTACAACCAGATTAACCACTTAATTGTAGAAAAAATAATACAATTATTATTTAAAAAAATTGTAAAGGAATATTCACAATTTTTCTTCCATGTATTAATTTTAACAGTAAACCTCTGTTTGTTTGCCAAAAATAAAAGTTTTTTTAATTTGAATAAAAATAAATAAACGTTTATGCCTTAAATTGATTATCAGAAAAATTAAAACAAGAATTTCTGAAAAAAAAAAAAAAAAAAAGACTGTGCAAAATGTTGAAATTAAGTGTTATGGACTTAATCAACCCTAATAAATATTGTAACAAATGTATTGCTTATTGTTGGTTAATGTTAGTCAACACATTAAATATAGTTAACAAATGGAACCTTATTGAAAAAGGTAACTTAGAGTAATTTATTTATTAACAAGTAATAATTTATCGATAGATAGTACTTACTGACTTTTAAACTTTACAATTCACGTGAAACAATGTTCAGCAATGTTAGGAACACATTTGGACATCCATGAACTACATATTGTTTTCCCTAAACACTTTACAGCTTTATATTTTAAATGGTGTATTTAAGATATTAAGGATTCGTGAAAACAATGTACATTGTTTTTTTGTGTCCGGCAGAAATCTTAGTCCTAACCTTGGTAGCATGAAAAGTGATTAATGAAAAGATTTGTAGAAAAAGGCTTAACATCAAATAAAGGAGGTTTGCCTATATATGAAAATGAAGAGAAGTATTGTGCTAGGTATAGAACATGACTTAAATATTTCTCTTTGTGATCAATAAATAAATAAATAAAAGCTTCAATGAAAAACTAATTAAATATTTAACTAAATAAATAAATAACAGCATGCACAGGATATCAAATATGCCTTTTGTTAATCTAAAAAAAAAATCCAGTCTTTTAAGTGCCTTCCACTGTGATCTTGCTTTTTGTGAACGAAATCTCTGAAGTACCAGCATTCAAAATTTAGATGTGGCAGTGATCATCCTTTCCCTTTGTCTACATTTGCTCGAGTTAACCCATCCAACCTGATGCTCTCACACAAATCTCTGCAGCAGATGACCACACACGGATCCTGAGCTGCTGACCCAGTTTTGCATGTGGCAGGTTCCCTAGCGCTCGTGTGCTCGTGTCATTAACCCAGAGCACAGCACCGGAGAGAAAGAGAGAACGGGTTGCTATTGGCAACTGTGCCCAGTTTTTCCGAGCCTATTCAAACAAGAGTGCTTCACATTAGAGCAGGACGGTTTGTACAGGGACTATCATCTTCACAATCACACAGAAAACACCTGGAATTACAAAACCCATCTGGTTTCTGGGTTGTACTGAAACGCAAATTTGCAAAGTGTTTTGCAATCCATTTTGTGCATTTCGAAACAGGTCAACTAAAGATTTAACAAAGCTTTAATATGCAAGTTACAGACAATAAGAAAACTTAGTGTTAACAGTTTTGCATAGCTGCACTTTTAAACACAGACAATTGCAATCTGGAAATATAAAAAGTAGGCTGTGATAATAAGTCTCAAGTAGCAGGTGTATATTTGTAGCAATAGCCAAAAATACATTGTATGGGTCAAAGTTATTGACTTTTCTTTTATGCCAAAAATCATTAGGACATTATGTAAAGATCATGTTTTATGAAGATATTTAGTACATTTTCTACCATAAATAAGCAAAAACTAATTTTTGATTAGTAATATGCATTGCTAAGAACTTCATTTGGACAACATTGAAGGCGATTTTCTCAATATTTAGATTTTTTGCACCTCAGGTTCAATATTTACAAATAATTGTATCTCAACCAATTATTGTCCTATCCTAACAAACCACACATCAATATTTATTCAGCTTTCAGGTGATGTATAAATCTCAATAAAAAAAATAAAAAAAAGATTCTTATGACTGGTTTTGTGGTCCAGGGTCACATTTACAGCTTAGAAAAAGCAAATTGCTTAAATAAATTCTATAAGAAAAAACGAATAGGAGAAAACAGAGAGGTTTGGCTAATCAGCTACCAGTATGTTTCTATCTTTCCTTGTTCAAACATAATGGTGAAAATTTTAAAAGCCATTAAGCTTTTGCCTCTAACTGGGGCAGCGTTCATCTGAAGTGCCGGTTATAAATGTAGGATTGGATAGTACATCCTTTAGCAGGTAGTTTCTAACTGGCAGTGTGAGTGAATGTAGCTGTTAGTACATCGATGACACTGGCAGCATTTCTCATCGCATTTCAAGAGCGCCGTCGTCTCTGAACGACATCCAAGCGCTGTTATTTGTAATGGAGCTGAGCTTGACTGGGGTTGCGCTTATTTGTTTTAGCACATGCCTGCGCGTTCTCGCTCACAGTAGGCCTGTGTTATGGGAGGAATTGAGTTTTAAAGGCTGTTCAGAGAGCAAATAGATATTTAAAAAGAAGTGCGGAGACTTTGTAGCCGCATATGGCAGACACTGTTCTATCATTTAGAGCACAGCTGCCTGTTACTCATGTACCATTTCACCATGTCCTAACCAGGCGTTAAGCGATGAGTGATAAAAGCTGGCTTTTTGTGTTTCTGTCGTAACCAGCCAAACTACATTTTTTACAGTCGCTTGGTTTCCATTTCACATAGAAAACCACTGAACCGAAATCTTGATTGTATAAATTAAACATCAAAACCGAGACAGTTCATAAACATTAAATATTATATGACAAATCAGGAAAACCATTCCGAAAGTATATTCGGAGGCTGTATGGTTTTCTGCTTGTGTGATTAATCTCTATACTAACAGTCAGTTTTTAAGAAAGCTGACAAAATGAATAATAAATGAATAAAGATGAATATGATAAAATAAACATTTGTGTATCGTTCTATTAGCATTTGAACAGTAACATTTTTAATGTTTTTTTTTTTGTTTTTGTTTTTTTAAAGAAGTCTCTTCCGCTCACCAACCCTGTATTTATTTGATCCAAAGCACTGCAAAAACATTAATATTTTGAAACATTTTTACTATTTAAAAGCTAAATTTTCAGCATCATTACTCAAGTCCCCAGTGTCACATGATCCTTCAGAAATCATTATAATATGCTGATCTGCTGTTTAGGAAACTTTATTATTATTATCAATATTTAAAACAGTTGAGTACATTTTTTCAGGATTCTTTGAATAGAAAGATCCAAAAATCAACATTTATCTTAAATAAAAAGCTTTTGTAACATTTTGCACTATACCAAAGTCAGTCAGTTTCTTTTTTTTTAATGTTGTCCATTTCAGATAAATGCTGTTCTTCTGAACTTTCTATTCAGCAAAAAAAAAAAAAAAAAAAAAAAAATTATATATATATATATATATATATATATATATATTCTACTCCGCTGTTTTCAACATAATAATAATAAATGTTTTTTGAGCAGCAAATCAGCTTTGGACTCACAGAAAGAAATTACATTTTAAAAGTTATTTTAAATAGCAAAAATATTTTCAAAATTGTACTATTTTTGCTGTACTTTAGGTAAAATAAATGCAGGCTTGGTAAGCAGAAGAGACTTCTTTAAAAAAAAAAAAAAACATTAAAAATCTTACTGTTCAAAAACTTTTGACTGGTAGCGTATTCAAGAACATTTTTTCATATCTTCAGTACAATGACAATGAAACTCCTTTACACACACTGAAGATGTGACAGATTATTCTTGAAAGTACATGCAAAGAGAAAGAGACGCAACAAATTTGTTCCCTTGTAAGGTAGTTGTCATATTTGGAGGATAAAAACTTTGAAAACCCTTGCTTTAGTCAACCATCTGTCATTCACAGCAACTTAAAACACCTTAAATGACAGCAGTGACAGTTCTGGAGAAGTACTGTGATCTTTGTAACACTGCTTCTATTTAATCTGTAACCTTTCTAAGAAGCCCGCTGGGATCTCACTGCATCTTCAGTAAAACACTTCCACAGGTGTCACTGAAAGAGCTAGCTTTTGCTGTCTCTCACACGTCTCTCTCACTGTCTTATTGTAAAAATGCATCTCTTTTTATTCAGAGACTAAAATGGGGTTTTAAAAAAAAAGGCTCAAAATTTGTAATTAGTGAACAGATTTGATGCAAATGTGTTGTGCTGAAGGAATAGTTCATCCAAAAAGGAAAAATCTGTCAATTTCTTTTCTTCACGAGTCATGGCACTGTTGTGAACAAGCGTCAAGGACTGAGACGGAAGTGAAGAAATTGTTGAATAAAGTTCAAAGGTGATGAACGAAGGTCTTACTGGTTTGGAACAACATGAGGGTAAGTAATTAATGACAGAATTTTCTTTTTTAGGTGAACTATTCCTATCAGACTGTAAAAAGTGTAAAAAGCTCTTTGTGTTCAAAACTTCACCAGCTTTGATCTTAAGGAGGAACGTGATTCTCCTTACCTTACGATTGAGACTGTTAAGCGATCCGGGCCGAAGGACTCTGCGTTTCCTGCATGAGAGCATTGGACGCGTGCGAGCTGCGACACATGTATTGTCGTGCGCAGGGGCAGCCTGAGGGCCCATCTCCGACTTTTGCTGAGACTCAGAGCGGCTTTGCTCATCTGGGTCCGAGGTGACAGGAGACGTGGGCCGTAAGCTAGAAAAAGGAGAAGAAATCATTTTCAATGAACATGACAATAAAAGTGACATTTCCATTTTGTAATGAGGGGAAAAACATGAATGAATGCACATGTGATATACGTTTGTGACCCTGAACCACAAAACCAGTCATAAGGGTCAATTTTTTTTAAAATTGAGAATGAAAAATCATCTGAAAGCTGAATAAATAACCTTTCCATTGATGTCTGGTTTGTTAGGATAGGACAATATTTACAACTCTTTGAAAATCTGGAATCTAAGGGTGCAAAAAAAATCTAAATATTGACTTTTAAAGTTGTCCAAATGACGTTCTTAGCAATGCACATTACCAATCAAAAATTAAGTTTTGATATATTTACGGTTGGACATTTACAAAAAATCTTCACGGAACATGACTTCACTTAACATCCTAATGACTTTTGGCATAAAAGAAAAATTTATAATTTTGACCCATACGATATATTGTTGGCTATTGCTATAAATAAACCCGTGCTACTTAGGACTGGTCTTGTGGTCACATTTGTGTCTTTCATACCTGTTGATAACACCATTGACCTGTCTCACAGGTCCACAGCTTTTCCTCAAGCCCGTTTCTGTGACGATACCATTGGATGATACAGACGTTTCCACTCCAACAGTATCATGCTCCTAAAAAGACAAAAAACAAATGTGATGTTGAAAGGACATCCCACCAATTTTCCCTCTGAGTTGGTCTGGATGAGTTGAATGGTTCTTGCTGCATTTCTTCACTACTTTGAATGGATGAAAAGGTCAGCAGTGCTTTGCATACGACAGACAAAAGGCGTGAGTGTTTGTAGCCCCTCTTCTCAATTCTCTCGCTCAACAATCCCAGCATTCTCTCAGGCTGTGCGTAGGCCTGTATCATGAGCATTTTATCTGTTTGTGTGGGAATTAAACACACTAATGGGTCTTAGAGAGACCATTTCATTATAGATAACTGATTACTTATAATCTTGGTGTATTGGTCTTAAATGAGAGACTGACTCTGTGGGTAGTTTGTTAAGTGTTTCTCAGTGTGGTCATGGGTCTGTGCTCCCGGTCTTACCCGTGGGACAGGGCAGGTAATGGTCTCTGTCCTTGAGTCACTGCTGTCCTCTGGTAATGACTCACACACTGAGCTCTCCCCAAGCACAACAGAGCCCTATCAAGAAACAAAACACAAATTATAGACCAAAAACTGGGGACGTTGCCTTCCCTCCCCTTTCGAAAATTCCCCTCAACCTTTCACTTTTAGATTTGCTAAAAACAAGTTCCTCGCTGCAGAGTCAGCAGAACAAACATTTATCTGCGGTAACAAACAACAGAAGATCTGCAATCGGATGGCAGTGTGTTATGCATTTAATTGAAGTACTTTTGAGATCAGCATCTGTCAGTCAATATTGCATTTATTAGGGCCCTATGAAATGTTCAATTGTCTCAAATTCTATTTTTTTTCCCAAATTCATTTTTCAAATTTCATTTTATTTTATTTATTTTATTCTGGATTCCATTTTTTTTCCAGTTTTAATGGTTAAATTAATTTTATTAATCAAAATATTTCTAATTAATGAAAAAATGAAACTAACCATATTAAACAGCAGTTTACTGGAAGTTTAACAAAATGTTGTTTTTTTTTTAAACCAAATTTAGTTAATG
>NC_133361.1:50033544-50048544 GCF_049309525.1 Garra rufa
AATGTTTTGGGGTTTTTTTCAGCCAGTGGACCAGGGAACCTAATCACAGTAAACGGCACCATGGAAAAGGAGCAATACATCAGAATTCTCCACAACAACATCAGGCAGTCTGCAGAAAAACTTGGTTTCTGACCCAAAACACACAGCAAAAGTGGTGAAAAAATGGTTAGCAGACAAAATCATTAACGTTTTGCAGTGGGACAGACAGAGTCCTGACTTAAATCCAATTGAGTATCTGTGGAGGGAGTTAAAGATCAGGGTGATGGCAAGGAGACCCTCCAACCTGAAAGAGTTGGAGCTCATCGCTAAAGATGAATGGGCAAAAATACCAGTGGAGACATGCAAAAAGCTGGTCAGCAATTATAGGAAGCGTTTGATTGCTGTAATAGCCAATAAAGGCTTTTCTATTGATTATTGAGAAGGGTATGAATAAGTTTGGACATGCCACTTTCTGTTCAAATGTAAATAAAAGATGAGTAATATACACCTCTTGTACATTGTTTTATTATGTTTTGGGAGAAGCCTGTGTCATTTCTGGTCAAAAAAAAACTTGCTGGTTGAAAAAAAGTAACTTTAAGTCAGAATTTGCGAGGGGTATGAAGAATTTCGGGCTTGACTGTATATACAGTATATATATATAGACTACATATACTATACATTAGGGATGCACCGAAATGAAAATTCTTGGCCGAAGCCAAAACAAAATTACACACTGGGCCAAGGGCCGAGGGCCGAAGGCCAATTATGATGTCAGGATTATGTCTGTGTTTTGTCCTGTTCTGTTCTGTTTCCCAAGTGTTTTTTCCCCTCTGTTTCTAGTTCTAATGGTTTAGTCCTTGTCTTCCCCCTTCTAGTTTTGTCTGTTTTAGTTCAGTCTTGCCCATATTTGTATTTCCCCCTCGTTATCTTGTTATCTTGTTTATGACCACGCCTTGTTTTCAGAGTATTTAGAGTCTGTGTTTGCACTCCCCGTTTGTCCGTCAATGAATATGTTACTTCCGTTTGTTTGGTTACATGTGCTCGTTTCCTGCTCCCGGTTTTGTTTATTTGTTATCATTATTCAGTGTTTTGTTTCAATAAACTTTATTCTTTCATTTACTCCGGTTCTCCTCATCCATCTCCACTCCACAACCCTCCTGAGTGTGACAGATTGACGGACCAAAAAACAGAAGATGAGTCGGGCTGAGGCAGCTTTGAGGAGACTGCGGCAAGGTGGTCGTGAGTTGGAGCGATATGTGCAGGACTTCATCGAGCTCTCCCATCAGGTAGGCTGGCACGAGGCTGCTCTTGGTGCTGTGTTTGTTTTGGGGCTGGATGATGAGACCATTCGCTGCGATCTTCCCTCTTGTAATTTCCCCTTGATCGAGCTAATAAACCTGATTCTCTATTTGAATGGATCTGATTTTGAAGTCGAAGAATTTCCAAATTCTGGTCGGTCTCATCTTCCGGTCCCCTCACAGACACAGCACATCGCGCCAGCCTGCCATAAGCCGAGAACCTCCACATACCGTTCCAACGGATCGAACCACCAGCCCAGTCTCCTATCCCCTGTCGTCCTCCAAAGCTCCGCTGCTGTCCTCAGCCCGATGCGGCCGGCCTCCTCCCCGCGCTCTAGTCTACCGACCTCCGCCCAGCGCTCAAGCCTGCCGGCTTCCTCTCCACGCTCCAGCCCGTCAGCCCCCAGGCCAGCGTCAGCTCGCAAAATGGCCGCCACGCCAGTTCACAAGATGGCCGCCACGCCAGATTCTGCAAGCAAGATGGCTGCCACGCCAGATTCTGCAAGCAAAATGGCCGCCACGCCAGTTCACAAGATGGCTGCCACGCCGGAGTCTGCACGCAAGATGGCTGCCACACCGGAGTCTGCACGCAAGATGGCTGCCACGCCGGAGTCTGCACGCAAGATGGCTGCCACGCAGGAGTCTGCACGCAAGATGGCCGCCGTTCCTGAGTTCCCGGCCAAGACGGCCGCCGTTCCTGAGTTCCCGGCCAAGATGGCCGCCAAGCCTGAGTTCCCGGTCAAGATGGCCGCCGTTCCTGAGTTCCCGGCCAAGATGGCCGCCAAGCCTGAGTTCCCGGCCAAGATAGCCGCCGAGCCTGAATCCCCGGCCAAGATGGCCGTTGATCCTGAATCCCCAGCCAAGATGGCCGCCGAGCCTGAGTCCCCGGCCAAGATGGCCGCCGAGCCTGAGTCCCCGGCCAAGATGGCCGCCGAGCCTGAGTCCCCGGCCAAGATGGCCGCCGAGCCTGAGTCCCCGGCCAAGATGGCCGCCGAGCTTGAGTCCCCGGCCAAGATGGCCACCCAGCCTGAGTCTGCACCCAAGATGGCTACCGCCAAGTCAAAGTCTCCGCTGGTTCCGCCCAGCCTTCCAGAGTCTCCGCTGGTTCCGCCCAGCCCTCCAGTGACCGCGCCGCCAGAGCGCCCTCCAGTGATCGTGCCGCCAGAGCGCCCTCCAGTGATCGTGCCGCCAGAGCGCCCTCCAGTGACCGCGCCGCCAGAGCGCCCTCCAGTGACCGCTCGCCCAGAGCTTGCTCCTCCTGAATCTCCGCTGGGGTCGTCCAGCCGTCCTGAGCCCGCTCCTCAAGAGCGCCGTCCACAGCCCGCTCCTCAAGAGCGCCGTCCACAGCCCGCTCCTCAAGAGCGCCGTCCACAGCCCGCTCCTCAAGAGCGCCGTCCACAGCCCGCTCCTCAAGACCGCCGTCCAGAGCCCGCTCCTCAAGAGCCAGCGCGCCCTCCAGAGCCGGAGCGCTCTCCTGCGTGCCCTCCAGAGCCGGAGCACTCTCCTGCGTGCCCTCCAGAGCCGGAGCTCTCTCCTGCGCGCCCCTCCGTGCTCTCCTGGGTGAACTATACCCTAGGTTCCCCCAAGAAAATTTTTTGGGGGGGGGGGGGCTACTCCCCTGATCAGCCATGGCCACCTGGACTGTTTACCCGGCCATGGCCATCTGGACTGTTTACACGGCCGTGGCCTCCTGAACCATTGACTCGGTCATGGCTTCCTGAGCCCCCAGATCAGTCATGGCCACCTGGACTGTTTACCCGGCCATGGCCACCTGGACTGTTTACACGGCCGTGGCCTCCTGAACCATTGACTCGGCCATGGCTTCCTGAGCCCCCAGATCCGCCATGGCCTCCTGGACTGATTATCCGGCCATGGCCCCCTGAACCCCCAGATCCGCCATGGCCACCTGGACTGTATACTCGGCCATGGCTTCCTGAGCCCCCAGATCCGCCATGGCCTCCTGGACTGATTATCCGGCCATGGCCCCCTGAACCCCCAGATCCGCCATGGCCACCTGGACTGTATACTCGGCCATGGCTTCCTGAACCCCCAGATCCGCCATGGCCACCTGGACTGATTATCCGGCCATGGCCCCCTGAACCCCCAGATCCGCCATGGCCACCTGGACTGTATACTCGGCCATGGCTTCCTGAGCCCCCAGATCCGCCATGGCCTCCTGGACTGATTATCCGGCCATGGCCCCCTGAACCCCCAGATCCGCCATGGCCTCCTGGACTGTTTATCCGGCCATGGTCCCCTGAGCTTCCTGACCCGCCATGGCCACCTGAGCTCCCTGATCCGCCCTGGAGACCACCGCTGTATCCTGTGTCCCCTGTGTCCCTACCTAGCGGTCTCCAGGGCACCCACCCTCCCTCCCCTATGGATATTATTAGGCGCGAGACGCGCCTTTGGGGGAGGGGGGGTTATGTCAGGATTATGTCTGTGTTTTGTCCTGTTCTGTTCTGTTTCCCAAGTGTTTTTTCCCCTCTGTTTCTAGTTCTAATGGTTTAGTTCTTGTCTTCCCCCTTCTAGTTTTGTCTGTGTTAGTTTAGTCTTGCCCATATTTGTATTTCCCCCTCGTTATCTTTTTATCTTGTTTATGACCACGCCTTGTTTTCAGAGTATTTAGAGTCTGTGTTTGCACTCCCCGTTTGTCCGTCAATGAATATGTTACTTCCGTTTGTTTGGTTACATGTGCTCGTTTCCTGCTCCCGGTTTTGTTTATTTGTTATCATTATTCAGTGTTTTGTTTCAATAAACTTTATTCTTTCATTTACTCCGGTTCTCCTCATCCATCTCCACTCCACAACCCTCCTGAGTGTGACATATGAACACTTAATCTGTCCCCCATGTATTTTGCCTTTTTTTTTCATCATTGCATAAATTAAATAGCCAATATTTGCTTGTTACAGTTTTGTCTCGCTTTTCAAAGAAAAAAAATCAATTACAAAACAACAATTTAAAAATATTTATTTAACACTGAACATTTGTAACATTCTAGTAGACATTATAACCTACCAACAAAGCACTTATTAATTTTAACTTAAAATTAATAAGTTAATAAAATATTCTTTGGCCATTTTTAAGAGAGTTAGTCATGTTTTTTTTTAAATGTACAAATAAATGCAGCCTTGCTGAATAAAGGCAAATGTCATAATAAATGTATTAATAGAGCTTTTGTAATGATTGTTATCAATATTTTTGTGTTACTTTTTTATTTTACAGAACAAGTTTATTTATTATCTATTTTTTCGGCAAAATAATTTTGTTTGCCGAACATTTGGTGCATCCCTACTATGCATAGGTTATATGACACAAATATAATGAATGGTACACATAACCAAACATGTCTTGCATGTCTCCACATTTTCACAGCGTATGGTCATGCTGGTGTTGGGGGTGTATCAAAGAATTTCTGCAGGATTTTAGATTACTGCCTCGGGCTCAGACTACATTAAACATAGTCATGCTCTGGATGTTTTCACAATCCTTACTTAGAGGCAGATATGTGGTTTTCAGCTCATATTTAAATGCATGGGCTTTTAAATGTATTTTTGGTTTCACTCACTGCCATTGAAATCAGATAAGGGAGAGTGGGCAGTGGGGTAAATGTGGCAGCCATGTCACATATTTTTGTCACATCACCATATTTAGAAAGGGCCCAGCATATCCAGCTGCCTGTGATTGAGAGATTTACATGAGTGAAAAGCATTTTGCACGAGAATGAGCAATTCTATTTAGTCATATTTAAATGATATAATATTTAATAATTAAACAGTTATGTAATTATATATTATCAACAGTTGAGGTCAAAAGTTTACATACACTTTGCAGAATCTGCAAAACTATTTTACCAAAATAAGAGGGATCATACAAAATGCATGTTATTTTTTATTTAGTACTGACCTGAATAAGATATTTCACATAAAATACGTTTACATATAGTCCACTAAAGAAAACAATAGTTAAATTTATAAAAATGACTGCATTCAAAAGTTTACATACACTTGATTCTTAATACTGTGTTGTTACCTGAATGATCCACAGCTGTATTTTTTTTTTTTTTTTTTTTTTTTTTTTTTTTTTGTTTAGTGATAGTTATTCATGAGTCCCTTGTTTGTCTAATGAACAACAATGACTGTATGATTTTGAGATCCATCTTTTCACACTGAGGACAACTGAGGGACTCATGAACAACTATCACTAAACAAAAACAAAAAAAAACATCATTCAGGTAACAACACAGTATTAAGAATCATGCATATGTAAACTTTTGAACGGAGTCATTTTTATAAATGTAACTTATTTTCTCTTGGGAACTATTTGTAAATGTATTTTATGTGAGCATGCATTTTGCATGATCCCTCTTATTTTGGTCAAATAATTAACATTTTGCAGATTCTGCAATGTATGTAAACTTTTGACTTCAACTGTAATAAGCAATATGTTATAACCAAACACTTGTTACTTAAATTAAAATATCAAATCTTTGAAAGAATGGAATCTTTGAATCTTTGAAAAATATATATTTTTGAGAAATTTTAAGCCCGTTTTGCAATCACGTGTTAAAATTCAAGATGCGTTTTTGCTCTGAGAGAAAATTTTGATTATGTTTTTATTCTAATTTGTGTTAAAGCGAGCTGGATGTGTTATTTCAACCAGCACGTCACAAAAGGTGTCCCTCGGCAGCACAGGATGAAGAGACAGACGCTGTCATAACCTACTTGTGCAGCCAAGGCCTCTGAAGACCTGCATGAGCTGATTAATTAGAAATGAACTGACAAGGAAGAAGAATCCACTCTGAGGAAGGATTCTCGCGTTGTCTCTGGCTGAATGGAACCGAAGCATGTACATAAATCAAAACTCAATCAACTTTTTAATCTCAAGGAAATATGAATTGTAAAACAACCCTCTATAACTGCCTTTCTTCCTTTTAGGTATTTTGCATAAAAATGATGCCATCTACACCTTTAATTCATCATGACAGCACTTCACAAAGGTTACAGTTTTAAAGCAGGAGGTGCTTTTAAAACTTTAAGTGCATAATGGAGAGCGAGGGAGGGCAAAGGGAAAAAGAAATAAGGAGAGACATCAACAATCATAAGTTAATGTCAATACATCAGACAGTTTACTGTAAGATACATCTCTATCATAGTTTGGCTAAAAGCATATCTGTAATACTCATATTAAGAGCTTTCTCTCAACCCTATTAGACTACTTACCTAAGAGCATAGACCACCACAACCCAGCTATACTTAGTCTTTATGACTGATGCCTTTGTATACACACCTACATACATCACTGTAGTAATGATGTGTTAATACATATCCGTCCTGTTATAAATCACGCGTTTTAAAAGGTCACTAAGAAAACTTCCACTGTTTTCCATTAAAAAGCGGAAAAATACCTGACGGTGCTCCGTTGGTGAAAACCGCAGCTATACTCCTGGCCCAAACGAGCGGAAAATACACAATTAAGCTGATCTCATTTCCACCTCCGCACATCCTCAACAATTAGGCTGAACAGCAGATGTCCCCGGATATTACTCGACGCTAGTGCAGCCATCGTATACTTTACTGAGGCAAACTGAGGGGAAGCTGGAACAACACGAGATTTAACGGCACATTATAACAGAAGTATGCAAAGAAATTGTGATTGTGGCAATCAGACGTGCTTGGTGCTTGAGACTTGCTGAAACAACAGATATAATAAATGGTGAGGCATCAGCTGGAAACCACAGGACTGCGGTGCACTTCAGCTGGAATGACTGTATGTATTATTCATTAGTCTTATTCATGAATGAGTCTTGGGTGTGCTGCTATTGAGTTTATAAAAGATTGAAGGAGGAAATACTTATAGCTCCTTGTAAAGGGAAAAATGGCAGCCAGTTATGAGCACTAATAGGTTTCTTTCTCAACAAACATTATAAAAATACATAATAGTATAATGGGAATGACTCTGAGGGGTTGAAGTTTAGAGTTTTGCCCAAGTAGCTACTGTAAACTTAATATGGAAGTGCACATTCGGCGGGACAACTGGCTGTCGTTTTACTGAACTAGCCAAATGTAAAACCCTTAAACGGGTAAACACCCCACCACAGGTATGAAGCATTCTTAAAGGGATAGTTCAGTCAAAAATGAAAATTCTGTCATTAATTACTCACCTTTATGTCGTTCATCTTCGGAACACAAATTAAGGTATTTTTGATTAAATCCAAGAGCTTTCTGGCCCTGGCCCTGCTGAAAAAAAAGCTAAAACCAGCCTAGGCTGGTTTAAGCTGGAAGTAGCTGGTTTTAGCTGGTGGTTTCCCAGCCTGACCAGCCTGGCCAGGCTGAAAAAGTGGCCAAAACCCCTTTAAAACCAGCCTGCTGACCAGCTAAAACCAGGCTGGTTGACCAGCTAAAACCACCCAACAAGCCTAGGCTGGTTTTAGCTGTTTTTTACACCAGGGGTGTAGACACCCAACACAACTTAAATGTTCAAACGGCCCAGAAAGGTAGTTAAAACAGTCCATGTGACATCAGTGGTTCAACTGTAAAGGTATGAAGCTACGAGAATTCTTTTTGTGCACAAAGAAAACAAATAAAAATACATATTTAAGTTGTTTTAGATTCTTTATTGGCATTGATGGTTCTATAAAAAAACCTTGAACAACAGAAAAGGTTCTTTATAGTTGAAAAAGGTTCTTTAAATTTTTGATTTTTGTTCTTCAAAATAGCTCTTTTAGAAACCGTTCACTGACAGGTTCTTTGGGGAACCAAAAATGGTTCTTCTATGGCATCACTGCAAAAACACCATTTGGAACCTTAATTTTTAAGAGTGTAGGAAGAATTAGTCTAATAATCTTTTTTTAAGGGTAATTGCTTGAAGCTTTTTCTGCAGAATCGTGGGTAATGTAGTTTTTCACATTGAATTCTGCTGTTAAAAGTTGTTTAAATAATATGGGCTGATGACTAAAAGCATGTTGTGCTGCTGACACGCCGCCTCCGTGCCTACCTTGTGAATGTGCATCGAAGACTGACAGAAAAAAAGAAATTGTTGAATGAAGTCATTATTTTTTTGTTTTTTTATTTTTGTGCACAAAAAGTATTCTCGTAGCTTCAAAAATTAAGGTTAAACCTGTCACATTGACTTTTTCAACAGTGTCCGTAATACCTTTCTGGATCTTGAATGTGTTGCATCGCTGTCTGTTCAGGGTCAGAAAGCTTTCATATTTCATCAAAAATATCTTAATGTTTCTTCCATAGATGAAGGTCTTACATCTTTGGAACAACATGAAGGTAAGTAATTAATGAGAGAATTTTCATTATGGGGTAAACTATCCTTTTAAGTTTCAGAAGTAAAAATCTAATTTTCTCTGTAGGAGAAATGATTTTTAACGATAAGTTATAAACCATTAAATACAGACCTATTATCAGCCACAAGGTTTTACATTTATGATTTATGGTTTTGTTCTGTATGCTTTTAGTCATCAGCCCATATAATTTCAACTTATATTTTAAACAACTGTGTTAAACTCTTTCTCCGCCAGCATTTTTGAAAAAAGTTGCCAGCCACCCCCAGCATTTTTGATTGTAACTAAAATTTTATGATCCTCAGAATATTTTGTTTTATAAATATCTGAACATGCAATACACCAAAATAAAGAACAGACCCTCTACTATTAAACAAAATCTGTTTTATCCTAGCTTCAAGCTTAACAACACTTGAATGTAGGTAGGAGCTAAGAGAAAAAAAAAAGCTAAGAAAATCACGTTTATCAAATACTAACGTTACATCTGGATTATATTAAGTATTATTATCAAAGCAAAGATGCAGTAGATGGCTTCCATCAGCTCTCCCAAAGCTTGCACAGTCCTTTACAACTTCCTGGATCGACATTTCACTAGTCGATATCATTAGGCAGCTTTCATTTATATGCAGTTTAGTGTTGATGATTACATAATTTTTTATATGCATATGCTTAGGTATGAGATCGCTCGTTTCTGCGTCTTCCACGTCTGTGTTTTTGGTTGGCACATTCTAGACTAATTCAGAAAATGCGTAATAGCGACCCCAGTGTATAACAGTGAAAACGTGGAAACCCAGAAAATTCTTGCTGCGTCCGAAATCGCATACTGCTTCAGTAGGTACTACATTTAAATTTGAACATACTTCCCGACCGTTGAAAAAGTATGTTCTATATAGTATGAATATGGGTAGTATGAATGGAATTCAGACGTACTACATCCGCCGCATCTCCACTTTCCGCCATTTTTCCGAATATGACGACTCCTCTCCTGGCAGTAGGTCATCCGGGTACTTCTCACCTACTTCGAATACTATTCGGACATACTACTCGCCTCACATACTGTTTTTCGCATTCTATATAGTAGGGAAGTATGCAATTTCGGACGCAGCGTCTGTGTTTGGCAGGGAAGTGTTGTCTCGTGAATAACAGAAAATTCCATGTTTTGCGGATAAAGAGTTAACAGCAGAAAAAATCCACCAATCAGAGAACTGCTTCAATCAATCACCTCAAAAGAAGGTTTTAGTTTCATTGCAAATTACATAATAGTTATTCTACCTACACTCTCAAGTGACTTAAATATTTGTATGTATTTGCTTTATAAAATTATGTTTGAACCACTGTCACATGGACTATTTTAATGATATCCTTACTACTTTTGTAGCCCTTGAACCTGGTAGTTGCTGTCTTTGCAGGGTCAGAAAGCTCTCAGATTTCATCAAAAATATCTTAATTTAAGTAATTCATAACAGAATTTTCATTTTTTAGTGAACTATCCCTTCTGTTGCATTCTGTTGAAACAGAAAGTTAGTTAAAGCACAACCATTAATTTTGATTTGTTAATTGCTAATTTGTCAAACAGGTGGTATTCGGACAGATGTTATTATTCTAGAGTGCATTTGATTGGAACAAAAAAATTTCACATGTAATATGAGTCATTGATATTTCTGGTGTGTTATAAAAAGTATGTCTATTTTAAATGGGTATATCCACTGAAGGTAATTTACACCAGCATATAGATGACTAAACTAACACACACAGATTAAAAGCCACAAAATGAGTTAATGAACATAATTCAAACACTGTAAAAGCATACACAATGTATAGGTCCACACACTAGAGTCTTACACAATAGCTGAATTGAGAAACACTGGCTGGTTTTTAGGTTTTTTTTAGGTTTTTAGGCCATATCTAAGCACTACTTGTCAGGGCATTACAAAATGTTCTCATCTCAAGATCTCAAGTCCCTTTCTGTAAAGGAAATTTCCGTAGAAGATGGAAAATAATTATCTTTTTCCAGTGTATTACAAAATGACAATGATATCATGTTTTTTTTTTCCTTAGAAAGAACTCAGATGGAAGATGGAAACTCAACCAGGAAATCTCCTTCCAGATAATAGGTAGCATTGTAAATTAGATTTCTTGATTTACTGACTAAATTTCTGCACTCAAACTGATAAAACACAATGTAGTTATATGCACTTTAGAAGAATTTTAATGATGGGGGGTTGCTATTATTTTACAGTCTAATTTTAAAGGGATAGTTGACCCAAAAATGAAAATTACCACATGATTTACTCATCCTCAAGCCATCCTAATATGACTTTCCTCTTTCAGACGAATACAATCGGAGTTATATTAAAAATGCCATGGCTCTTCAAAGCTTTATAATGGCAATGAATGGCTATTTAATAGTTCAATATCAGTCCAAAAAATGCTTCCATCCATCATAAAAAATACTCCACATGGCTACAGGGGGTTAACAAAGACCTTCTGAAGCAAATCAATGCATTTGTGTAAGAAAAATTAATAGTGAAAGGAAAGAAGTATTGATATTTCATAAATGCATCCATAATAGCTGTTATAGATAAAATATGAGTTATTTAAGCACACATCCACACAACAGTAGATGGAATCTTGGCTTGGCTGGAATCACTGGCACAATGTTTGACAAAAGCAGAGGAAACTGAGCTTTGAAGAAATAACATTCCTAGAGGCATTTCCTGTGGAGAGAAAAGAAAAAGGCCCCTCAAACCATTATCCAACTAGTGTCAATGCCCCAGATGTCATGTAAAGCCTGCATGCACACTGTCAAAAGACAGACCCAGCTTGTGCCCACTGATCACCACAGCTCACCCTAAAGATGCCTAAAATAAAACAAACAACCCCAACTCTATAAATACTTTACCAGAATAGACAAACTAAAGATAAACTTTTGAATAGATAAACTAAAACTACTGCCTGTTCCCCCGATCAGCAGGGATTGTTATGTTGTTTCTCGTTATACATTGCAATGCAAACCGTTTATGTTTCTGGAAACTCAAGCCATAAAGGGAGCCATGGAGTTCTTTAATGCGGTCTGCAGGTTCACACCCTGTTTTTTCAGCAGAATGTTTGCTTTAATGCCATACCTTTTATATCTAAGAGTGTTTATTGATCAACATCCATTTGTCCTTTGCAGTAGAACAAACTGACCTTTTCTCTCAAACATCTCTGGCAGCTCTCTCTATGACTTCCCGCTGTGTTAAGCTGGTCTCGTGGACATATTTGTGCAATTTTCCAGTTATTATATAAGAAAACTTTGCGTTTTATTCTAACACTGTGTAAAAATGTCTTTTGATTGACCAGTGAATTAACAGGCTGCAGTTGAGGTCAAAAGTTTGCACCCCCTTCAGAATCTGCAAAATGTTAATTATTTTACCAAAATAAGAGGGCTCATGCAAAATGCATGTTATTGTTTATTTAGCACTGACCTGAGTAAGATATTTCACATAAAAATGGTTACATATAGTCCACAAGAGAAAATATTAATTGGATTTATAAAAAATGACCCCTTGATTCTCAATACTGTGTTGTTACCTGAATGATCCATAGCTGAATTTTATTGTTTAGTGATAGTTGTTCATGAGTCCCTTGTTTGTCCTGAACCGTTAAACTGCCTGCTTTTCTTCAGAAAAGTCCTTTAGGTCCCACGAATTCTTTGGTTTTCCAGCATTTTTGTGTATTTGAACCCTTTCCAGCAATAACTGTATGATTTGGAGATCTATCTTTTCACACTGAGGACAACTGAGGGACTCATATGCAACTATTACATGAGGTGCAAATGCTCACTGATGCTTCAGAAAGAAAAACCATGCATTAAGAGCCGGGGGTGAAAACTTTTGGAATTTGAAGATCAGGGTAAATTTAACTTATTTTGTCTTCTGGGAAACATGTAAGTATCTTCTGTAGCCTCTGAAGGACACTAAATGAAAAAAAAATATGATATTTAGGCAAAATAAGAAAAATGTACACATCTCCATTCTGTACAAAAGTTTTCACCCCCCAGCTCAACTGTGATACTCCTGATTCAGATGATTTCACACTAGAAAAGCAATATTTTGGATTGAATCCTCCTATTTCAGCTGGAAGCAATGGTTTCAAGTTAACAAGATGTTAATTGATGGACTGGAGTGATGTGGATTACTTGTGGATTACTGTGATGTTTTTATCAGCTGTTTGGACTCTAATTCTGACGGCACCCATTCACTGCAAATGATCCTTTGGTGAGCAAGTGATAAGTGCTTAACCAGATCACAGTTCTATTAGAATCAGAAACGTCCTTGCTTTGACTGTCCTAGTGCTGCAGCCACAGGTACAGTCAGTAAAATGAAGGTTAAACATGTCACAGTGTACTTTTTTTTCACATTATAATTTCCATATCTATTATCATAATGAAATTGGGTCAAAAACACCATATGGACAGGCACTTTAGCTTAAATGTCACTCTTTGTCAGTGGAAAGGTCTCAGTGTGGCTTGACAGCTGTTATAACAGCACAGGGTTTATTTTGGGCTCCTTTTAGATTTAGATCTCAAAGGTTGATATCTTGCCTAAAAACCCCTTACTTCCAGACAAAGTCTTAAAGGAAGTTAAACACAAAGCTTCTTCAGAGATTATAGAGTTACGTCACCTTTTTCCACAGGGGTGTGCAAATTCATTTGAATAGATGAATCATCATGTCACCCTGTGTCCTGACCAGGCATATCCACCATGAAATAATTTGTCTAACTGAAATCAAAAATGCATGTGTGACGCAATACAGTTACAGCAAGATTTCACTGTGGGCGGAGCTACCAAAGTGTGACGCAACAGATAATATCTTGTCTCTCATCACAGCTGTTCACGTCTTTCTTTCTTTCTTTAGTCGAAAAGAAATTAAGGTTTTTGAGGAAAACATTCCAGGATTTTTCTCTGTTTAGTGGACTTCAATGGGGATCATTGGGTTGAAGGTTCAAATTGCACTTTCAGTGCAGCTTCAAAGGGTAGGGAGGAATAAGGGTCTTATCTAGCGAAACAATCCGCCATTTTCTTAAAAAAAAAACATTTATATACTTACTGACCACAAATACACATCTTCACGCATTACATAAGCATGTTGGAAAGGTCACGCATGGTCAGTTCTTTATTTGTGTACTCTGGTTCAAAAAGGTAAGGGTAAAAAACTTCGAAATCGTCCAACATCTTTGTTTTACCTTTTTTTTTTGTAAAAGGCGTTTGACTATCTTTGCACAATCGCTTTGTAACCACTGGACCTACGTCACTCATGACCTTTTCAACGTGACTATTTAATTGGTCGAGCTAATGCAAGACGAGTATTTGTGGTTTAAAAGTTAAACACAAAGCTTCTTCAGAGATTATAGAGTAACGTCACCTTTTTCCACAGGGGTGTGCAAATTCATTTGAATAGACCTGGGAAAGACGGCGGCATTCCTTTCTGACCTTTGTAAACTATTTTATGATTTTGATATTAATGCTTGTCATTTTAATATGCATTTGAAAATATTCTAACCTGCTTTATTAATGCTTGCTATTTATACTGCTGCTTTTATGTTTTTACCAAACCCTTTGCTGCTGCTCCTTGTGCTTTTCACAACTAATCTCCTTACGCTACTGCTGCCTCTACTGTAATCAACTAACACTGCGCTAACATGCCGTTTCCTACTGTTGTTTACCTCACTGTTTATAACATTTTGTGCTTTTTCTAGGGTGCCATTGTACAACAGGCCTACAGGTCAACAGATGAAAATTCGCCTTCGGCTAACTCTGGCATGTTACAGATGTTCTGTTTTTAATATGCACTGTCCAGCTAAATAAATAAATACTAAAAAAAAAAGTGTATACATTTCTTTTGTTTTGGAAAATAACCAAGCATTTCACTAAATAAGACCCTTATTCTACGCCGGGGATGGTGTAGAGCCCTTTGAAGCTGCGCTAAAACTGCAGTTTGGACCTTCAACCCGTTGGCTCCCATTTAAGTCCACTACAGCGCCTTGCAAAAGTATTCATACCCCTTCATTTTTGTCACATTTTGTTTTGTTGCAGCATTATGTTAAACTGCTATAAATTAGTTTTCCCCCACATCAGTTTACACTTCATACACCATAATAATGACAAAGCAAAAACCAGATTTGCAAATTTTACAAAATTTATTAAAAATAAAACACTGAAATAAGTACATTGCATAAGTATTCATACCCTTAATTCAGTACATAGTTGAAGCACCTTTACAGCCTCAAGTCTTTTTGGGTATGATGTGACAAGCTTTGCACATCTGCATTTGGCAATTATCTGCCATTCTTTGCCTCACCTTTTCACCCAAGCTCTGTCAGCTTGGATGGGGGTTGGCAGACATTTTCTAGAGTCCTAGTTGTTTCAGTCGCCTTCCATTATGGAT
>NC_133361.1:50053544-50068476 GCF_049309525.1 Garra rufa
ACCTACCTATCTATCTATCTATCTATCTATCTATCTATCTATCTATCTATCTATCTATCTATCTATCTATCTATCTATCTATCTATCTATCTATCTATCTATCTATCTTTCTATCTTTCTATCTATCTATCTATCATTCTATTATTCTATTCTATCATATTATTCTATCGTGGTATCCTTCTATCTATCTATCTATCTATCTATCTATCTATCTATCTATCTATCTATCTATCTATCTATCTATCTATCTGTCTGTCTGTCTGTCTATCTATCTATCTATCTATATATATATATCTGTCTGTCTGTCTGTCTATCATTATATCATTCTATTCTCTCATTCTATCTATTGTTGTATCCTTTATCTATCTATCTATCGTTCTATTATTCTATTCTATCATATTATTCTATCATTGTATCCTTCTATCTACCTATCTGTCTGTCTATCTGTCTGTCTATCTATCTATCTATCTATCTATCTATCTATCTATCTATCTATCTATCTATCTATCTATCTGTCTATCATTATATCATTCTATTCTCTCATTCTATCTATTGTTGTATCCTTTATCTATCTATCTATCTATATATCTATCTATTGTTCGTTCGTTCGTTTCTTCATTCATTTGATCTATCCATTTGATTTTATCTATCTATCTATCTATCTATCTGTCTATCATTATATCATTCTATTCTCTCATTCTATCTATTGTTGTATCCTTTATCTATCTATCTATCTATCTATCTATCTATCTATCTATCTATCTATCTATCTATCTATCTATCGTTCGTTCGTTCGTTCGTTCGTTCGTTCGTTCGTTCGTTCGTTTTATCTATCCGTTCTGTTGTTTCTGTGTCTATCTATCATTCGGTAAATTGTTACATATAAATGTGAGAATTTAAAAAATGAATAAATACAATAGTTTTTTACATGATATTAATTTAAAGTAAAAAAAAAAAGACTATTACAGTTTAATAGAGGTCTCTGCATGGGACCCATCGTATGAAGGTCAGTCTCTCAACAGAACCAGAGGAATATTCTAATATTCTTACACTATACCAAGGATATAATTAGACTTATAATCAATCTGATGGTGATCAGTCATTCTTTTAATAATACAAAATCAATATGTTTGATTAGCACTACTTTTAGGAAAAAAACACCAATTGGTCATAACAAAGAACAAAAATATCTGTGTAGATATCTGTCATCTGTCATTCTATCATTCTGTCCTTCTCTCCTTCTATCATTCTATTCTGTCATTCTATCTATGTATATTGTTCTATCATTCCATCATTCTGTCTATCATGCTGTCATTCATTCTATTTATCGTTCTATCATTCAATCATCATTCTATTTATTGTTTTATCATTCTGTTGTTGTTCTATCTATCTATGTATCTATCATCTATCGTTCTATTTATCTATTGTTCTGCCACTCTATCATTTTATCTATCTATCTATCTATCTATCTATCTATCTATCTATCTATCTATCTATCTATCTATCTATCTATCTATCTATCTATCTATCTATCAGTGGCGATTTCTTTAAGACTGCAAGGGAAGCTCAGCTTCCCCTATAATGTCACAAAATTAATGGTCAAATTACGTACTATTGTATTAACATTTTATTGACTAAAAATGCGTTAGAAAACGTTCATCTCAAAGACGAATTCGTTCAGAATCAGTTAGATATAGCAGGTCGGCTGACTTGATTTTCTTCTCATACATTCCCGTAGCGTCACAGTGCATTTCCCCATTGAAGCCCAGCGTCCATTGACTTCAATGGGGCTGCTTTGAACGTTTTTTTTCAGTGCTTTGAAACTAGACGGTCATTGGATAAACGCTGCGATTATGTCCCGCCCACGGACGCTCAGCGTCTCTGGGGGTGAATGAGGAGTGGGCTGGCCTGGACGCTGAACTTCTGCGTGATGATTGGAGGGTCTGTCGAAAGATTGCATCTCCTTTTGACTGACAGCGATTTTGTCCTATAAGGAATCGCTGAAGCTATTCGTTCGCGCTCTCTGCGCTCAGTCCCATCGTGGATTTCTCAAGTTCAGTCGAAATAAAAACTGCTGCAACCTATTTCTGTATATTTGCTTGGCGAAATTGCTTGATTTTCATCATACATTTCACACAATTATACACCACATTCCTTGTTTCACTTTTACAGAGTTTAATATTTTTTTTAGATCATTCATTCATATGAAACTGCACACGAAAAGTCACTGGAAAAGACGCCTAGTTGGTACGACAGGGTCACAGACCATTTTCTTGAAAAGGAACGTAGGGCAGAATTTACTTTTAAATGAATAGACAATTTTATGATGTAGACCGAAAATGAGCTTCCCCTATTTGACAGACCAGTAGCCGCCACTGCTATCTATCTATCTATCTATCTATCTATCTATCTATCTATCTATCTATCTATCTATCTATCTATCTATCTATCTATCTATCTATCTATCTATCTATCTATCTATCTATCTATCTATCTATCTGTCTAGTCTTATGTCACATGTTTGGCTGTCTACAGACTGATGTAATTTTTCACTTCAGTGATCAGTGCATTCTATGCTGGAGGGCTACAAAGAATTCTGGGGCATCTGGATTGTGGGATTTTTGTGCACATTTGTGTATGTGTTTGTGTGAACAGTGTCGCTGTCCGTGGGGTAAAACTTTTTCCTAATCCTTCAGAAAACTGGCATTAACTGCAGTTTGATCTCACAGCTGAGAGCAACGTTCTGGATTACCGCCCAGCTGACGGGATGACAGTGATGGGTATGTATATGAGATACAGGTCATATTCACCTACCTCATGCACAGAGCTAATATGACAATTACTCTGAAGATATATTCACAACAGATTAGCCATATAAATTGTTTAAACGTTGCACTTTTTATGGTTTAAATAATATATCGTGTGAAAATCTCAATAAATTGACTTGACATGACTTTATATAGGGGGAGTGTTTGCAGTTTGTGTATGACCAAATGTTGCACTGTTTTATTGTGAAATATTATGTAATCATTGGTAGCACTACACAGAGATTATAGATAGTCAAACAGGCTTAAATACCCATTCACTGTAGTCTAGAGGTTAAATGCTTCCTACACAAATAACCATTTTAAAGGTCACTTGGGCTGCTTAAGCTCTCCTAATGTGAATGCTGAGTGTTACTTTAGATGCAGCGCATACAGTATGTGAAAGTCAGGGCCTCTTTACCATCACAATGACATTAGCATATAGAACATCTGCTGGATATGATCCCTGTAGTTGCTGTGACAATACTTTTTTTCAGATTTACAGAAGTTGAACTGAACAAAAAAAAATCATGCGCACAAATGGCATATTTAAAAAGTAAAAGCTTTTATTCATATTCGAAAATACAAAATGAAAATATAGAACAAATTATTCAATGGCTTAGGAAACAGTAACAAACTCAACAAGTGATGGAAATTAGAACTTAGTTAAAAAAGTAGCTTAAAAATAATCAAAAATCTTCATGTAGACCAGTAGGAGCAGGATTCACATTTCAAAAATAGCTCATATCTTGTAAAGGTTTATTCATATGGCAATAGTTTCACACTTGACCTGCTCCACTAGAGTATTTCGCACATAGTAAACCTGAGAATGAGTATTTACTTTTATGGTTAAGTAATATCAGATATCTGTTCCAGGATCAGTCCCATTAATGCGTGTAATGTGAGAGCAGGCTGGAGCTGCATAACCTGTGATGGTGTCATTTACTGTTGTCTCTGCTTCTTTCCTGTAAGAAAAAAGAGGGGAAAAAACTTATGTTCAAAATGTTATGTACTGTAATGTTCTGTTTTATGTTCTAAATGTTGTTTTATGTGATGTGTTGTTTAGTTATGTTATGTTTAAAATGTTATTTTATGCGATATGTGGTTTTATGTTGTTATATGTTATGTTCAAAATGTTATTTCATATGATGTGTTTTGTTACGCTCTAAATGTTATTTCATGTGATAAGTTGTTTTATGTTATGTCCACAAATGTTATTTTGTGATGTATTGTTTTATGCTCTAAATGTTATTTTATGTGATGTGTTGTTCAGTAATGTTATATTTAAAATGATATTTTATGTGATATACTGTTTTTGTATGTGATATGCTGTTTTGTGTTGATGTTAAAAATGTTATTTCATGTGATATGCTGTTTTTTGTTCTAAATTGTATTTTATGTGATGTGTTGTTTTTTATGTTATGTTAAAAATGTTATTTTATGTGATATATTTTATGTTCTAAATGTTATTTGTGTTTTGTTTTGTTTTGTTATGCTGTGTTCTAAATGTTACATTGTTATGTGTTCTGTTATGTTATGAATGTTATGCTGTGTTTTAAATGTTATATTTTTGTGTTTTATATATATATATATATATATATATATATATATATATATATATATATATATATATATGGTACTGTGGTGATTTTATATTTCATTGTTCTCTAAATGTTATATTGTAAATGTTATGTTTTTATAAGTGTTACATTATGTTTATGTGATGTTATGTCTTCACAGTGTTGTGTTCAAACTGTTATACTATGTTGTTTTATTTTATGTTGTAATTTATGTTATGTTATGTTATGTTATGTTATGTTATGTTATGTTATGTTATGTTATGTTATGGTGTTGGGTTCTAAATGTTATGTCATGTTATATTAAGTTACGTTGTGTTGTTGTGTTCTAAATGTTATGTCATGTTGTTACGTTACGTTATGTTATGCTACAAAACGCATGTTGTTAATTTTATGTAGTATTTTAAGTTGTTAGGTTATGGTTCTAAATGTTATGTTATTTTACATTATGGTATGTTACAGTGTTGCTTCCTAAATGTTATATGTATGTTATGTTACGTTGCGTTTGATTACGGTGTTCTATCTAAATGTTATACGTATGTTACATTATGTTGTGTTATGTTATTTTGTTGTTATAAATGTTATGTTATGTTATGTTATGTTATGTTATGTTATGTTACGTTACGTTATGCTATAATACATGTTTTATTTTATGTTGTTAATTTTAAGTTGTATTTTAAGGTTGTTATCTTATGGTGTTGTGTTCTAAATGTTATACGTATGTTATGTTACATTACATTACATTATGTTATGTTGTTGTGTTATAAATGTTACGTTACATTATGTTATGTTATGTTATGTTATGGTGTTGTGTTATAAATGTTTTATGTTATGTTATGTTACGTTACGTTATGTTACGTTACGTTACATTACGTTATGGTGTTGTGTTCAAAATGTAATGTTACATTACTTTTTTATGTTATAGTGCTGTGTTCTAAATGTTATGTTATCTTACATTATGGTATGTTACGGTGTTGCTTCCTAAATGTTATATGTATGTTATGTTACGTTGCGTTTGATTACGGTGTTCTATCTAAATGTTATAAGTATGTTACATAATGTTGTGTTATGTTATGTTATGTTATGTTATGTTATGTTATGTTACGTTGCGTTATGCTATAATACATGTTTTATTTTATGTTGTTAATTTTAAGTTGTATTTTAAGGTTGTTATGTTATGGTGTTGTGTTCTAAATGTTATGTTACGTTATCTTATACGTTACATTACGTTATGTTATGTTGTTGTGTCATAAATGTTACGTTACAATATGTTATGTTATGTTATGTTATGGTGTTGTGTTATAAATGTCACGTTACGTTACGTTACATTACACTATATTACGTGTTGTGTTCAAAATGTAATGTTACATTACATTTTTATGTTATAGTGCTGTGTTCTAAATGTTATGTTATGGTGTTGTGATCTAAATGTTGTGTTTATGTATATTATTTCCTAAATGTTACTGTGACATTGTTATGTGTTCAAAATGTTGTCTTCTAAATGTTCCATTATTTTGTTGTGTTCCATTATGTTGTAAATGCGTTATATGATGTTGCTAGGTTCTGTGTTATAAATGTTATCTTATGTTATCTTACATTATGCAAACAGAACTTAAAAGCATGCATGAACATTTATATTATTAAAGCACCAAGAATTCATGGTGAAATACCTACAAATACGTACCTCTAGGTTTTTGGGGGGGATTTTTTAAAGTTCCTGCTAGTATGTGGTCGATCAGTTTGCTCACCCAGTTATTCTCACTTGGAAATGGTGCACAGAGCTTCAAGTTTTTCTTTGTGATAAATCTGTGGAAATTCATCCATATTTAAATATGCAAACTCAAATGCACCTTGAAGTCTGTAGCACTTTGGAGGCATTTTGAAATGCGTGTAATGCGACTTACATGGTGGCAGGAATACTGCAGGCTCCATCACCCGTCTGAATTGTGAAAGACGTCACCACTTTCTTCGGGATACGCCGGTTGCTTGTGGTTAAACAACAATCCGCTGCTCCATCATTATGAGCTGTGATAGTTAAACAGTGCACAGAATGTTAACCATAAGCAATATCAACAGTCTCACCTATAAAAAAAAATTAAACTTGAAAAAGAGATCATATTTGCTGAAAGGTAAAGTTAAAGTTACTTAAAAACTGTAAACAAATTGTAAAAAAAAAATACTATACATTTTTTTAAGTTAATTTTTAAATTTCAAAACAGAATTGCAGAAGGATATAGCCAAATAATTGTATATTTTGACTCACCTGTTGTACAGCTCCATAGACTGACGCTTAATATAAGCAGAGCACCTGTCCATAATGTCAAAGTGTTAGAGAACATCATTTTGTCCCTCTCTATGTGTTCGTTCACCTGTGCTCAGCCGATATGTGCCTCACCGCTGCTTGCACGCCCTTTATACTCTTCTTCACAAACTTTCACTTTCTTTATGCTTTAAGGCAACCGTTTCCTGTAAATCCATTCCTATTAAAAGAGCCCTTTCACCTTCTTTTGTTAACTGGAAATGGTGGCGCCTGCCAAGTGTTCCTTCATCTGAGCTGTCTGAACTGGAGGGAAAGTTGTGACATGTTTTGTGGGCTTTTGAAATGTGCTTATCAGTGTCACTGCCTCATGAGAAACAAATGCGGTGAAAGTAAAGTCGTATTAGTGGTTGTCACTCATAGCTGGAGGGAACAGGTTGCACATATAAGTGGCTTTGGGACAAATTAGATGTTGCGTAAGTTCCGCTAAGTGATAATTGTAGTGTGAATTAGCCCATTGTTAGATTTCGTTTGCCTTTTAACCAGAAATATCTGCACTGGTTTTTGAGCGGATTCAAGTACTTAATAAAATAAAATAATAATAAAAATAAAAAAAACATTTAAAGAATTAAAACCCACAAAAATAAGAATAAAATTCACAATTGCTCAAGTGTCCACGCTGATTTTGAGTGGATTCAAAAATAAAATTAAAATTAAATTAAATTCAATATTTGAAGCCCTTTTTAGAAAGTGCATGCAGCTCTGCACTGAAAAGAAAATAATAAAATAAAATAAAATAAAATAATATTTTAAGAAAATAACATGAGTGGATTTAAAAATAAAATAAAAATATATATATTTGAAGCCTTTTTAAAAAGTGCATGCAGCTCTGCATTGAATTCACAATTGCTCAAGTGACTCTGAAGTTTGAGTGGATAAAATAAAATAAATATATACATAAAAAAGACATCTGAGTTTATTCAAAAATAAAATAAAAATAAATAAAATAATGTTTGAGTGGATTCAAAAATAAAATAAAAATAAATAAAATAATGTTTGAGTGGATTCAAAAATAAAATAAAATGGAAATATTTAAAATGCTTTTTAAAATGTGCATGCAGCTCTGCATTGAATTCACAATTGCTGAAGTAAAAAGAAAAAAGTAATAAAAAAATAAGTAAAAAAAATGAATATATATATATATATATATATATATATAACCTTTTCAGAAAGTGCATGCAGGTTTGCATTTAAAATAAAATAAAATAAAATATTTAAATAAATATTTAAATCTTAAGTGTCCACACTGATGTTTAAGTGGATTCAAAAATAAAATTTAAATAAAATACATAGATAAAAAATTAAAGAAAAGATAATGACATTTGAGTTAATAAAAAAAATTTAAGAAGGTAAATATAAAAAAAAAATTAAGAAGTGCATGCAGTTCTGCACTGAAAATAAAAAATAAAATTAAAATAAAATAAAAATATTTGAAGCCCTTTTAAGAAAGTGCATACAACTTTGAAAATACAAAAGAAGAAAAGAAATACAGTAAATATTTAAAACCCTTTTTAAAAAGTGCATGCAGCTCTTCATTGAATTCACAATTGCTCAAGTGTCCACACTGATGTCTGGGTGGATTACAAAATAAAAATTAAATTAAATTAAAATATCTGAAGCCCTTTTTAGAAAGTGCATGCAGCTCTGCACTGAAAATAAAATAAGAAAATAAATATTTAAAACCCTTTTTAAAAAGTGCATGGAGCTCTGCATTAAATTCACAATTGCTCAAGTGACACCGAAGTTTAAGTGGATTCAAAAATAAAATAAAAGTAAATTAATTAAAATTAAAAATATATATATATATATATATATATTTGAGTGGATTCATAAATAAGAAAAAATAAAAAATATTTTCCAAAAAGTGCATGCGGCTCTGCATTGAATTCACAATTGCTCATGTGTCTACACTGGTGTTTAAGCAAAAATAAAATAAAATAAAATAAAATACTATTTAAAACCCCTTTAAAAACCTGCACTGCTCTTATCTGCATATACATAACTGGCCAATCAATGTGTGCAGTATCTGCAGTCTGCAGTATGTGACATTATACCAATAATAGTCATAATGGTGATCATAATTATTTTATGACTCTTCCAAGTATCATATTAACTCTTATAAAAGATAAACCACTCGTTGTTTGATTGCAGGCGTTACCAATTTATGGGTTCATGTGTTTTTTGGGTGCAACCCAACAAAGAAGCTGCATGAACATGTACCTGCTTTTGCCGACAGGTAAGAAATGAATGCTGTTGCAAGATTATTATGTAACTTGCTTAGTATTTTTAAATATAATTACTGACTACCTATGCTTTTGTGCATCCATTTACAGATTTCATTCTATTTTGCTCTACATCTCTCTGCTGTAAAATTGCGTTATAGACCAGAAATCAATAAACACATATTTTCTGTGAATTTGTAACCTGAGCAGCTGAAGTGTGAATCGTAATATTTGTGTGCACAGAAATGGCCAGTGTTTTGGCAATACTGGAAGTGTTATATTTCAGGCGTGCATCTACATGTGGATGCTAAATATATGCATGGTCTACAGCCCGCAAAATATCTAAAGGCCTTGGATATGTGTTAATTATGCCGAACTAAAGTCTCTTTAAGAAAAGAAACGGCCCAAGTCTTGAAATCCTGCTCAATTAAAACTTCCCGAAGGGTTGTAGCTGCACACACAGCCAGGTCTTCATTCGGAGTGTATCTCTTGAGCCCTAATGAAGCGTAAAGAGAGGAACAGACTACTTTGATCCTCTACTGAGTTGAAGCAGTTTGATTTCTAACTACAGCTGCATTCAGTTTTCAGTCATTACTTCAAGATTGTCAGGGAAAGAGCCACACGCCGTGTCACTTCCTGTATGATGGCTCACTTCCACCTGGGCTGCAGTAACTTCAGCAGGTCCAGAAGTAATCAAGCTGCTTTGTCTGATGAGGATGTGATGCGGAAATTATAGACAATTAACACTAATTGAAGGCTAGTCCAAAAGTTCTCCATGAGCGTCTTATGCGCATGTTACAGCACCACTATTGAAGTTTTTTTATATTAAATATATTTATTTACATTTTATATTTTAAATTAAACTATTTTCAGTGTCTTAAAAATGAAATGATATATTTTTAAAATGTCTTTTTTTTAAAACCAGTAAAACGTATATTATGAGTAAAACTGAAAACTTTATGAACAGTAAAGTGTTCATTCATTCATTACTTTTTACTGTATATAAAAAAACAATATAGTAGAAATAAATTATATTAAAAGTAAATTAAAGTATATTATTAGTAAAAATTAAACAGTATTATTTAGTTATACTTTTTACACTATATAAAAATAAAATATATATTATACATATATTATACATACATATATATATATATATGAGTATAAAAAGTATTTCAGTTCATTCATTCATTCATATATTCATGCAGAAATTAATTTTTACCATAAATAAATGTATAAAATGTATGTGTAATGTATATGTAATATTGTTACATATTATAGTATATTTATAATTCAAATAAAATAAATATTTTCAGTGTCTTAAAAATTTTAATTTATTTATTTATTAACAGTAACAGTTTGTTGACTTTTAATACACATGAACATTCATGAAACCTTAACCCCCAGTATTCCACATTAGGAAAAGATGTATCAATATTTACAAGTACTCATTGGCAACAAATAAACAGTTAAACAATGTAACAAAATCCTATCAATGTTTCCCACAACTCACATAGCAGACTGGATTCAGGTAAGTAACAGAGGTAAGTAATAAAGGTAAGTAATAACAGTGTCTGGTAATCTGTACCCGTACCATTTTTGTACACACAAACTGACAACTTCTGACAAACTCTTTTAGTAAATAGATTGAAATGCTTACTTTATATACAGTTACTTATAAACTTGACCACTTCAAAGTCAATAACATGTAAAACACAAGTGAACTCTATGGCATGACAACTGTTTTAAAATTACTAATAAAATAAGTATCTAACCGAAAACACATTCATTGGACAGTAAAGAACGTGAATAGTAGCTGTTTTTCTTGACATTTGATCATTTTACTAACTTTTTTTGCAATAAAGTAAGAGAGAGACAAGAGTTTGCCTTCAGTTAAGCAGTCTTCTTTGTTGACTGAAGACGCGTCGTAGTCGCCATGGCAACTCTTCTCTCAACTGCCACTTAGCATTTAGAAAATGCAACTTTGTTTTCCTTAATATATACATTCATGACAATAAAGTTATATAAATACATAGAAATGAGCATATGTAAATCATAAATACAATACAATCAGTGCAATAATCCTGTGACCTGAACACCATGTGGGGGTCATATATATATATACACACATAAGATAAAAAGTCGAAATTATGACTAAGGCCGTGTTCACACTTTGCGTCTTTTTTGACAAGAAAAAGTTGACTAGGGCGTTTTTTTAGTAAAAAAAAAAAAAGCTGGCAGCGTTCTGTTACAAAAAGCAGCGTCTTTTGTTGCTATAACAACAGCTGCAACAGTAGCGTAGTGCTGTGTGGTGAAGAAATGTCGAGAAAGAGCCTCTTTGTGATGTATATTATGATAGAGTTGTTTACTCATATCATACAACTCCTTGTGCTCCGAAACTAGTACGACAAGTTTATCTACCGGCAACTTCTCCATTTTTTTTCTTCTTGTTTTTGTTGTTATGGAAACGATAGGTCCCGCTACTCGCTTATCATTGGTCAGCTGTCAAAAAAGCGCTTGACGTAGGGCGTTTTCTTCAAAAAAGTTCAACTTTTTTCAACTTAAAAAGACGCTCTGAGCTGCAGAAAAAGACGCCGGCGGTGGCGTTTAAAAAAAGCGCTATGGCTTTTTTGAAAAGACGGTTTACTCCATAGGATTAGAATGTAAAACAGACGCTGGCAGTTTGGAAAAGGACGCCAAGTGTGAACACGGCCTTACTATGTCGAAATTATGACTTTAAAAGTCATAATTATGAGATACAAAGTCGAAATTATGAGATAAAAAGTCGAAATTATGACTTAAGTCATAATTACGAGATAAGTCAAAATTATGACTTAAACACATAGATCACATGACCACTTGACGCCTTCCGTTTTGAATCAGATGATTCGCCATACGCCTTGGAAGTTCCGTTTCCAGGAGTGTTCTAATGATAAACGGGACATTCCAGAACGAATTACATTGGCTTAAAGCAGTTTGGAGCTCCAAGTTCAGTACACGCCTTACTAATAAATGATATAACATTTACAGACAAGCAGAATATATTGTAAAATATGAACGCAACACGCTGATTTGCACGTTAAGCGTTTTCTTGGGGCAGAACGGGGCTTGTAAGAGAAGCGTGGAAAATCGGCAATCATATTATATATAAATATATGGTTTGTGGAAAATAAGGTATCTAATGTTTTAAAGTACAAATTAATGTGAAAGCAAAATATCTAAGATTGTGTTGAAATTAAAAATGAATGCATTTTGAAAATATTTCAATTCTAATCAATTATTTAAAAATACTGAGCAAATTAAGCTAGTTTAATCCTGTCACGTCTGTGTCCAATTAAAGGCCCAGTGATTCAATAACTCACTCAAAAACATAAAAGACATTCATTTGTCACTAGCTACTGGCATAAAAATGTAATCAGCAGAAACTGTCAATAATGAGTTAATTAATTAGAGCAAATCTCTTTAATGAACATTGATTTTAGATACACCGTCTGGTGCACCTGGACATATCATCAGTGATGTAACCTAGGATCACGGGGGGTTTCGGGTCTTTCAACAATCAGACCCCCTCCCCTAGGCGACCCAGCCGGGGTGATCAGGTCCCAGCTTATGTCCAGGTAGCGCTACTACCCTACACGCCATACCTCTCCTGATCCACAGCCACCTTGATGCTACTTCTGCAGCATCAGTGGCCAACTTGATGGCCCTTCGCTGGCTCGCCCCTGTGATGCCAAGCATTTTGTAGGCCCTGCAAAGGGATTGGCCCACAAACCCTCGACATCCCACTTCGACGGGTTGGCATATTGCCCGCCACCCATTGCTCCGGCAACCCTCCACAAGCTGGGAGTACTTTGCCCTCTTTCTTTCATTGGCCTCCTCCATACGGTCTTCCCAAGGCACTGTGAGCTCCAAGATAATTACCTGCTTGGAGGCCTCTGAGGTGAGCACAATGTCTGGCCTTAATGTTGTTATAGCAACTGTCTCAGGGAACTTCAGCTGCTTGCCCAGATCAACTGACAGCTCCCAGTCACGCGCCGTTGCCAACAGGCCAGAGGAGGTGCCCCGGGCAGCTGGTGTTGACTTCTCCCCAGCTCTGACAAAAGCTGTGGTCTTCACTGGGTGGAGGCTCTTGCTGTGGCTAATTCCACTGCAGATAGAATCCGCTACAGCTTTTAGGACCTGGTCATGCCGCCAGCGGTAACGCCCTTCGCCCAGGGCTTTTGGACAGCAGCTCAGGATATGTTCCAACGTTCCTCTCCGCTGGCAGAGGGGACATGCTGGTGTCTCCACCATTCCCCAGGAGAAGAGGTTGGATGGACTTGGCAACACGTCATAGACCACCTGGATCAGGAATTTTATCCTGTAGGGTTCAGCCTTCCACAGCTCAGTCCATGTGACTTTGCGCTCCACTGTTTGCTCCCATCTTGTCCAGGCGCCCTGTTGCCGCATCCCAGCCATCTGGCAAGCTCGCTTCTCCTCAACTCCTGCACGCACCTCCTCCAGAATCAGCGACCTCCTCTCCTTCCCTTCCGCCTTGTCATAGCGGGGAGTTCTTCTACTGCCCAGGCCAGCTCTCCCCTGTGCCACTGAGCCCACCAACACCTTTTGCCGTAGCCTTGACTCTGCGTCGTCCACTGCCACGGCAGCCCTCCACTTCCGCCCTGTCCTGACCTCAATCCCAGCCTGGGCAACCTTTGGATCACTGGAATCCCGATACTGTAGGACCTCCCTGGACCGCGTCACCATGAACTCCTCGCTCAGGCTGCTCATGGGAAGCTTCAGCTTGTTGTTCCGCCCATATAGAGCGATGCTGCTCAGGCTTCGAGGAAGTCCCAGCCACCTGCGCAGAAACCTGCTGATCCTCATCTCAAAGTTTCCACTGTTGAAATGGGGACTTCATACACCAGGAGGGGCCATAGGATCCGAGGGAGAATACCATGCTGGTAAATCCAAGCCTTGAACTTGCCAGGAAGGCCAGACTTGTCCACCACGGCCAGCCAGGCCTCCAGGTCTTGGTTGGTCGCTTTTATGGAAGCTGCGTCTCGCAGGCTGCACTTGAACACCTTCCCCAGGCTCTTCACAGGTTCCTCTGTCAGTGATGGTATCTTGGTGGTGCCAAGTGAGAAGTGGAACTTGTCAGTAACCTTCCCTTTCTTCAGCACAAGGGACCTTGACTTTGCCGGCTTGAAGTTCATGCGAGCCCAGGACATCAGCTCCTGAAGACCGTTCAGGATCCACCTGCAGCCTGGGACAGATGTTGTAGTCACTGTCAGGTCATCCATAAAGGCTCGGATGGGTGGCTGTCTAACTCCAGACTTAGAGAGGGGCCCCCTACACTGCATTTCCGCAGATTTCACCAGCATGTTCATGGCGAGTGCAAAAAGGATGACTGAGATTGTACAGCCAGTGATAATCCCCTTCTCAAGCTTGTGCCAGTCGGAGGTTGTTGTTCCGGAGGAGACTCTCAGATGGAAGTTGGCATAGTAGTCCAGGATGAGGTCTCTGAACTTCTTCGGGGTGTGATGCCGGTTCAGTGCCTCTTCGACCAGCTTATGGGGTATGGATCCAACAAATTCAAAATAAATCCGTTTTAAAATGTTTAACGTGTCTTAGTGGAAAGGAGAGTGGTAATAAAAAAAACACATACAGTATTCAGATTATTTAATATAAGTGTACAGGCAAGCGGGTGAACCCGGAATATGAACACAACGCCTGAAATTAATATATATATATATATATATATATATATATATAACTGTAGGTTAGGCCTAATAATTGTATTGATTTTATGTCAAACAACGAAATTAAAATTGAGCAAAGTTTCAATGGAGCTTTCAGTAAACCTCTGTTTTAAAGTGCTCCAATTGGATCTCGAGTCATTTAATTCAGAATGGGACTTCAATGAGCTTATCGTGAATCATTTGAATTCGAACCGGAAGTATAGCGGCTATATATATAATGTGTGTACTGAACTTGGAGCTCCAAACTGTTTTAAGCCAAGGTAATTCGTTG
>NC_133361.1:50068976-50102536 GCF_049309525.1 Garra rufa
TTTACAAATGTTCCTTTAAACATTTTATTCATCAAACAATCCTGATGTATTAAGGTTTTAAAAAGAAAAAAAGAAGGAAACATGATGCATTAAGAGCCGGGAGGTGAAAACTAGGGTAAATGTAACTTATTTTGTCTTCTGGGAAACATCTTCTGTAGCTTCTGAAGGGCAGTAATAAATGGGAAAAATATGATATTTAGGCTAAAAACAAAAACAAACAAAAACTTTCTGTTCAAAAGTCCCTCAGTTGTCCTCAGAGTGAAAAGATGAACCTCAAAGTCATACAGTTATTGTTGGAAAGGGTTTAAATACACAAAAATTGTGAAAAACCAAAGAATTTGTGGGAGCTGAAGGATTTTGTGGAAGAACAGTAGACAGTTGAACTGTTCAGGACAAACAAGGGACTCATGAGCAACTATCACTAAACAAAAACACAGCTGTGGATCATTCAGGTACAGAGCACAGTATTATAAATCAAAAGTATGTCAACTTTTGAATGAGGTCATTTTTATAAATTGAACTTTTTTTTCTTGTGGACTATATGTAAATGTATTTCATGTGAAATATCTTATTCAGGTCAGTACTAAATTAAAAAAAAATAACATGCATTTAGCATGATCCCTCTTATTTTGCTAAAATAATTCACATTTTGCAGATTCTGCAAGGTGTATGTAAACTTTTGACTTCAACTGTATATATACAGTATTGATAATTGATAATTAATCGCATTATCTTTTCTCATCGCGTGATACCAAACACTGGAGTAATGATTGCTGAAAATTCAGCTTTGCCATCAAAAATAAATTACATTTTAAAACGTATTAAAATAGAAAACAGTTATTTTAAATAACAATATTTCACAATATTGTTGTTTTTACTGTATTTTTAGATAGATTTAATTTTTCAGAAACATTGAAAATCTTACCAACCCTAAATTTTTAAACAGTAGTGTATTTAAATAATACATCACCAAACAAATAATCAGTTAAGTATTTTTATTAATCACTTATTTACTATTTAGATGTGATCATATGCAGAATTCTTTAGAGTGTTTTTTGGAAGTGCTAAAAACGTCTGTCTAGTAGCTTATAATTGCAAGTCATCAGCAATCGCTCAAAGATGTGTTACCAAGGCAACCGAAGTGCATTTCAGACCTCATTCTCTGCATAATAACCCCTCCCTTTTCACAAGCGACAGCCAATAGTGACAGCGCGGGGGCGTGGCCAGAATCTGCCCGTCAACTTCCAAGTACGTCAAGCCGTGCTCTACAATTCAAGTTAATATGTGAAATATCAGGCGGGCGCTTGAGTCGTGCGTCTACATCAGCACAGGCTTCGAGTAAACTGCATAGACAGAATACCAGATACATTTTTAAAAGTAGGTTACAAAACTCCTGCAAGCAATAAGGATCTTGTGATTCTTGTCCAAAATATAAAAACACGCCCTTTCCTCTTGCTGTCTGGAGACGTGGCGCAGGTGAGTGGCAGTCTTTTCATACTATTGACAGTATGATGCTGCAGCACCATAATTTAGTGGCAAATACAATTTAAAATGGCATCATCTCTAGATTATGGTTTGCATGACGTGTCGAGGAGTTTTCCCACTGTTATTTATACAGCTTGTTATTATCACGAGGTTAGTGGTTTTAAACTCTAAACATGATGTGTTTTTGCCTGCTAAGTGGGAGTTTTTGCCTGTTAGTCATGTAACAGATTGATTTTACAGTGGGTGATATTGTGCTTTCGTACTGGCAAAGACCACATGATACTTAAACACACGAGACTGAAGGTCTTTATCTGCATAATGTGTTTACTAAAGGTTTTATAAGGAGTCACGTGACTATCCAAACCACAACGTGAAGACCCGTTGTACATTCATACAGCTTCTTCACTGCTCATATTAAAATCACATTGTATGTTAATAATATTGAAGATATAGAACTGTTTTGTACTGCGGTAAAGCCAGCCGCGGTTCAGAAAAACACGGTCAAGCCAGCCGCGATTGACTTTAAAAGTGCGCGCATATTACAGTCATTACGGTAGTTTCAGAAACAGCCCAGAGAGAACGCGCTTGCAGAGCGCTTTTCATTTAGACGCCCAGGACTGAGAAATAATACTACAAAATACTCGTGAATTTTTACTTACTTATTTATTTGCATTTCTGCTTTAATATCCGTGTTATTTATTGGTGTCTTTGATGGTTCTTTTCTGATATGGGACAGTATTAGACTTTAAAGGGGTATATTGACCCCATTTCTAATAAGTAGAAAAAAACAATGATCAGTTCTTATTCAGGACGTCCCATACTATATGCACACCTCATATGAAACCATTTTACTGTAGCATTGTTGAGATATGGGTCATTATTACACTTTAGAGGGGTGTATTGACCCCATTTCTAATAAGTAGAAAAAAACAATGATCAGTTCTTATTCAGGACGTCCCATACTATATGCACACCTCATATGAAACCATTTTACTGTAGCATTTTTGAGATATGGGTCATTATTACACTTTAGAGGGGTGTATTGACCCCATTTCTAATAAGTAGAAAAAAACAATGATCAGTTCTCATTCAGGACGGCCCATACTATATGCACACCTCATATGAAACCATTTTACTGTAGCATTTTTGAGATATGGGTCATTATTACACTTTAGAGGGGTATAAAAAACCCATTTCTAATAAGTAGAAAAAAACAATGATCAGTTCTTATTCAGGACGTCCCATATTATATGCACACCTCATATGAAACCATTTTACTGTAGCATTGTTGAGATATGGGTCATTATTACACTTTAGAGGGGTGTATTGACCCCATTTCTAATAAGTAGAAAAAAACAATGATCAGTTCTCATTCAGGACGTCCCATATTATATGCACACCTCATATGAAACCATTTTACTGTAGCATTTTTGAGATATGGGACATTATAACACTTTAGAGGGGTATAAAAAAACCATTTCTAATAAGTAGAAAAAAACAATGATCAGTTCTCATTCAGGACGTCCCATACTATATGCACACCTCATATGAAACCATTTTACTGTACCATTTTTGAGATATGGGTCATTATTACACTTTAGAGGGGTATAAGAAACCCATTTCTAATAAGTAGAAAAAAACAATGATCAGTTCTCATTCAGGACGTCCCATACTATATGCACACCTCATATGAAACCATTTTACTGTAGCATTTTTGAGATATGGGTCATTATTACACTTTAGAGGGGTATATTGACCCCATTTCTAATAAGTAGAAAAAAACAATGATCAGTTCTCATTCAGGACGTCCCATACTATATGCACACCTCATATGAAACCAATTTACTGTAGCATTTTTGAGATATGGGTCATTATTACACTTTAGAGGGGTATAAAAAACCCATTTCTAATAAGTAGAAAAAAACAATGATCAGTTCTCATTCAGGACGTCCCATACTATATGCACACCTCATATGAAACCATTTTACTGTAGCATTTTTGAGATATGGGTCATTATTACACTTTAGAGGGGTATAAAAAACCCATTTCTAATAAGTAGAAAAAAACAATGATCAGTTCTTATTCAGGACGTCCCATATTATATGCACACCTCATATGAAACCATTTTACTGTAGCATTTTTGAGATATGGGTCATTATTACACTTTAGAGGGGTTTATTGACCCCATTTCTAATAAGTAGAAAAAAACAATGATCAGTTCTTATTCAGGACGTCCCATATTATATGCACACCTCATATGAAACCATTTTACTGTAGCATTTTTGAGATATGGGTCATTATTACACTTTAGAGGGGTGTATTGACCCCATTTCTAATAAGTAGAAAAAAACAATGATCAGTTCTCATTCAGGACGTCCCATATTATATGCACACCTCATATGAAACCATTTTACTGTAGCATTTTTGAGATATGGGTCATTATTACACTTTAGAGGGGTTTATTGACCCCATTTCTAATAAGTAGAAAAAAACAATGATCAGTTCTTATTCAGGACGTCCCATATTATATGCACACCTCATATGAAACCATTTTACTGTAGCATTTTTGAGATATGGGTCATTATTACACTTTAGAGGGGTATAAAAAACCCATTTCTAATAAGTAGAAAAAAACAATGATCAGTTCTCATTCAGGACGTCCCATATTATATGCACACCTCATATGAAACCATTTTACTGTAGCATTTTTGAGATATGGGTCATTATTACACTTTAGAGGGGTATAAAAAACCCATTTCTAATAAGTAGAAAAAAACAATGATCAGTTCTCATTCAGGACGTCCCATACTATATGCACACCTCATATGAAACCATTTTACTGTAGCATTTTTGAGATATGGGTCATTATTACACTTTAGAGGGGTATAAAAAACCCATTTCTAATAAGTAGAAAAAAACAATGATCAGTTCTTATTCAGGACGTCCCATATTATATGCACACCTCATATGAAACCATTTTACTGTAGCATTTTTGAGATATGGGTCATTATTACACTTTAGAGGGGTTTATTGACCCCATTTCTAATAAGTAGAAAAAAACAATGATCAGTTCTTATTCAGGACGTCCCATATTATATGCACACCTCATATGAAACCATTTTACTGTAGCATTTTTGAGATATGGGTCATTATTACACTTTAGAGGGGTGTATTGACCCCATTTCTAATAAGTAGAAAAAAACAATGATCAGTTCTCATTCAGGACGTCCCATATTATATGCACACCTCATATGAAACCATTTTACTGTAGCATTTTTGAGATATGGGTCATTATTACACTTTAGAGGGGTGTATTGACCCCATTTCTAATAAGTAGAAAAAAACAATGATCAGTTCTCATTCAGGACGTCCCATACTATATGCACACCTCATATGAAACCAATTTACTGTACCATTTTTGAGATATGGCCCATTATCACACTTTAGAGGGGTATAAAAAACCCATTTCTAATAAGTAGAAAAAAACAATGATCAGTTCTCATTCAGGACGTCCCATACTATATGCACACCTCATATGAAACCAATTTACTGTAGCATTTTTGAGATATGGCCCATTATCACACTTTAGAGGGGTATAAAAAACCCATTTCTAATAAGTAGAAAAAAACAATGATCAGTTCTCATTCAGGACGTCCCATACTATATGCACACCTCATATGAAACCATTTTACTGTACCATTTTTGAGATATGGGTCATTATTACACTTTAGAGGGGTATAAGAAACCCATTTCTAATAAGTAGAAAAAAACAATGATCAGTTCTCATTCAGGACGTCCCATACTATATGCACACCTCATATGAAACCATTTTACTGTAGCATTTTTGAGATATGGGTCATTATTACACTTTAGAGGGGTATATTGACCCCATTTCTAATAAGTAGAAAAAAACAATGATCAGTTCTCATTCAGGACGTCCCATACTATATGCACACCTCATATGAAACCAATTTACTGTAGCATTTTTGAGATATGGGTCATTATTACACTTTAGAGGGGTATAAAAAACCCATTTCTAATAAGTAGAAAAAAACAATGATCAGTTCTCATTCAGGACGTCCCATACTATATGCACACCTCATATGAAACCATTTTACTGTAGCATTTTTGAGATATGGGTCATTATTACACTTTAGAGGGGTATAAAAAACCCATTTCTAATAAGTAGAAAAAAACAATGATCAGTTCTTATTCAGGACGTCCCATATTATATGCACACCTCATATGAAACCATTTTACTGTAGCATTTTTGAGATATGGGTCATTATTACACTTTAGAGGGGTTTATTGACCCCATTTCTAATAAGTAGAAAAAAACAATGATCAGTTCTTATTCAGGACGTCCCATATTATATGCACACCTCATATGAAACCATTTTACTGTAGCATTTTTGAGATATGGGTCATTATTACACTTTAGAGGGGTGTATTGACCCCATTTCTAATAAGTAGAAAAAAACAATGATCAGTTCTCATTCAGGACGTCCCATATTATATGCACACCTCATATGAAACCATTTTACTGTAGCATTTTTGAGATATGGGTCATTATTACACTTTAGAGGGGTTTATTGACCCCATTTCTAATAAGTAGAAAAAAACAATGATCAGTTCTTATTCAGGACGTCCCATATTATATGCACACCTCATATGAAACCATTTTACTGTAGCATTTTTGAGATATGGGTCATTATTACACTTTAGAGGGGTATAAAAAACCCATTTCTAATAAGTAGAAAAAAACAATGATCAGTTCTCATTCAGGACGTCCCATATTATATGCACACCTCATATGAAACCATTTTACTGTAGCATTTTTGAGATATGGGTCATTATTACACTTTAGAGGGGTATAAAAAACCCATTTCTAATAAGTAGAAAAAAACAATGATCAGTTCTCATTCAGGACGTCCCATACTATATGCACACCTCATATGAAACCATTTTACTGTAGCATTTTTGAGATATGGGTCATTATTACACTTTAGAGGGGTATAAAAAACCCATTTCTAATAAGTAGAAAAAAACAATGATCAGTTCTTATTCAGGACGTCCCATATTATATGCACACCTCATATGAAACCATTTTACTGTAGCATTTTTGAGATATGGGTCATTATTACACTTTAGAGGGGTGTATTGACCCCATTTCTAATAAGTAGAAAAAAACAATGATCAGTTCTCATTCAGGACGTCCCATATTATATGCACACCTCATATGAAACCATTTTACTGTAGCATTTTTGAGATATGGGTCATTATTACACTTTAGAGGGGTGTATTGACCCCATTTCTAATAAGTAGAAAAAAACAATGATCAGTTCTTATTCAGGACGTCCCATACTATATGCACACCTCATATGAAACCATTTTACTGAACCTTTTTGGAGATATGGGACATTAATACATTTTAACAGGGTATGTAGACTCCATTTCTAATAAGTAGAAAAAAACGTCTCAGGTCCCTGAAGGGAACGAGACGCTGCGTCGAAATGCTTTGGGAACGCCTCCAGCGTGACCACGCTCTGAATCATGTGTGCAATCAGTCCAATGGAATCGTGGGATGTCACCGGCGTGATGATGTCACCGACCAGGAAGCTTAAAAGCAAGTGCGGATAGAACAGCATCAGCTTCTGGAAGTAGCAAGCGCTGCAGAATATGCCGGAAGTATAGCCTTGAGACGCAGCGTCTCATTCCCTTCAGGGAACTAGGGTTACATACGTAACCAGAGACGTTCCCTTCCAGGTAACTTCGAGCTGCGTCGAAACGCTTTGGGAACGAGAATGCCCACGCCGCCATACTGGAGAAGTGTCCCTGCCAATTAGGGCGAGAGAACGAAGGAGCCAGGAGAGGCTCGGAGATCTAGGCCATAGAACCTAGCGAATATTAGGCCTCAACCTCAGCGCACCGCGGAGGAAATGTGTAACCAGGGGTTTTCTGCCCACTGAGGAGCCACCAAGAGCGGCGTGGTAAGCAGAAATGGCTGCCACGTAGACCTTCAAGGTGGAGTGGGTCAACCAGGTGGAGAGACGGCCCTGTAAGAACTCCAGTACTGTACCAACTGGGCAGTTAACTGGGTCAAACTGGCGGTCTCCGCACCATGAAGTGAAGAGTCTCCAGTTCAGGGCATACAGTTTCCTCATGGAGGGAGCTCTGGACTGGAGGATGGTCTCAACAACCTCAGTTGGGAGACCGGAAGCTACAAGTTGTGCCCCCTCAGGGTCCAAACCCATAGTTTCCATAGCTCCGGGCGGGGGTGAATGATGTCGCCTCCCGCCTGTGAGAGGAGATCCGTCCTGACAGGAATCCCCCAGAGGGAGCCGTCTAGGAGGAAAATCAGGTCTGAGAACCAAACTCGACCCGGCCAGCACGGGGCAACTAAAAGAAGTCGAACCCCGTCCCGGCGCACTCTCGCCAGAACTCCCGGGACAGAGCGATCGGGGAAAAAGCGTACAGATGTAGCCTCGGCCATGTCTGTACCATGGCATCCAGCCCCAAGAGAGCTGGATGACTCAGAGAGAACCAGAGGGGACATTGCGCATTCTTGTGAGTTGCGAAGAGGTCCACCTGAGCCTGGCCAAAGATTCTCCAGATCTGCTTCACCACTAAGGGGTGAAGCATCCATTCACCGGGCCTCGGCTCCTGCCTCGAAAGGACGTCTGCTCCCACATTGAGATGCCCAGGGATGTGAACTGCTCTCAGCGAGAGGAGTTTCCCCGGGGACCACACAAGTATCTGGTGCGACCGCTTGTACAAGGGGCGCAAAAGCAGACCTCCTTGGTGGTTGATGTAAGAGACCACCGCTGTGTTGTCAGTGTGCACCAACACATGGTGATCTCTTAGGTCTGGGAGAAAGTGTAACAGAGCCTGAAACACGGCCAACATCTCCAGGCAATTGATGTGCGAAGTGAGATGATGGCCCCTCCACAGACCACGGGCCGAGCGGCCACTCATGACCGCTCCCCAGCCAGTGAGGGATGCATCCATCGCAAACGTGACACGGCGGCAAGGAGCTCCCAACACCGGGCCCTGATTCAGAAACCAAGGTTTCCTCCACATGTCTAAGGCACGAAAGCATAGCCATGTGACCTTGATCATGCAAAGCCGGTTTCCCCTCGGGGAGAACCCCTTGGTTTTGAGCCACCACTGAAGGGGTCTCATGTACAGCAGGCCAAAAGGAATTATGTTAGACGCAGCTGCCATCAGACCCAGCAGTTTCTGGAACCGCTTTACAGTGAGTGACCGGCCTTCTATGACTTTCGCGACTTCTGTGAGGATTGACTCGACACGAGCAGGAGAAAAACGTGCCTGCATCGTGGAGGAATCCCACACCACGCCTAGATAAGTGGTTCTCTGTAATGGAGAAATCACACTCTTCTTGGCGTTTAGTCTTAACCCCAGCACTTTCATGTGTGACAGAACAACATCTCAATGTTGAACCGCCATCTGATCGGACTGGGCCAAAATCAGCCAGTCGTCGATGTAGTTGAGTATGCAGATGCCCTGGAGTCTCAGAGGACCCAGAGCTGCATCCACACACTTCGTGAAAGTGCGGGGTGAGAGTGCAAGGCCGAAAGGAAGAACCCGATATTGGTATGCTTCACCCCTGAAAGCAAACCTCAAGAACTTCCTGTGTTCAGGAAGGATGGATTTGTGAAAATATTCGTCCTTCAGATCTATTGTCACAAACCAGTCCTCGGACCTGATTTGAGACACAACCTGCTTGACCGTAAGCATACTGAACTTGAGGCGCATGACTGTACGGTTCAGCAAGCGTAGATCTAAGATTGGCCTGAGGCCCCCATCCTTCTTGGGAACAATGAAGTACCGGCTGTAGAACCCGGCATCTCGCTCGAGAGGAGGGACCACCTCGATGGCCTCCTTCCTCAGGAGGGTGTTTACTTCTTGTTCCTTAACCAGAGCCTGCTCGTGACCCACAAGTGTGGGAAAAACTTAGCTGAAGCGCGTAGGAGGGGCACCGAACTGAATAGGGTAGCCCTTTTCTACAGTCTGCAGGACCCAATGAGAGACATTCGGCAGAAGTTTCCACGCTGCCAGAAAGTCTACTAAGGGAATCAGCCTCTCGAGGCTGACCTCTGGTGTTAGAGGAACAGTTAACTCGGGGTCCTGAAGCAGCAGACCGGCAGGAACACACCCAGTTAGCAGATGTCGGGCGGTGACTGAGAGGTATGCTCGCTGGGGACCGCTGCGGCCTGAAGCACCAGAGGTGGCAGGGTTGGCAAAGCGATCCCCTGGGGACACTGAGGAGATATGGGCACCATATTATGAGGTGTTAACCGCTCTTCCCCAGAGGGGACTGTCCCCATCGGCCCTCCATAATGGTCAGGGCTTTTTGGCCGAACTCTTCTTAGCCTGCAAGACCACCCTCAGGTCAGTCTTGGGCTTAGAAGAGCCCGGCCTAGAGCGTCGACGTGGCCCTCAGTCCTTACCACTGGGGGGAGCATGAGAGGCGACGCTCTGCTTTTGGGCCTTCCTGTATGAGGAGCTAGATTGCGGTGAGCCCTGAGCTGGAGCAAGGCGAGGGAGGAACCGCTGAAACGCCGCTGCTTGTCGTCGCGCCTCCTGGTGTCTGTCGACGATTGTATCGACAGCGCCAATGAACAGACCCGAAGGCACGAGCGGGGCGTCCATGTGGAAGACCCTGTCCTTTTCTTTGATGCTGGACAGGGTCAGCCACAGGTGCCTCTCCGCAGCCACCACAGCTACCATAGACCTGCCGATGGCACGGGCGGTCTCATTGGTGGCGCGGAGAGACAAATCAGCGGTTCTACGGAGCTCGGCGATGTCATCAGGCCATGCCCCCTCGCCTTCAATTAGCTCCTTGAGCAGGTCGGCTTGGTAAGCCTGCAACACACCCATAGTGTGGAGGCACGCACCAGCCTGATCTGCTGCCGCATACCCCTTGCCCAACAGAGCCAACGTGGTCTTAAGCGGTCTGGAGGGCAAGGTCAGAGTCTTCAAAGACGATGCCGCACCGGGGGACAGATAGCTCGCAAGCATCTGTTCCACCCGGGGCATCGCTTTGTATGCGAGCTCTGAAAACCCGCCACGTTGGTGTAATGAGCGGCAGACAGGCTGAAGAGACGCACAGAGAAAGGTTTTCCCCATGACCTCGACACCTCTGTGTGGAGGTCAGGGAAAAACGGAAGACTCGGGCATGGAGGTGGTGGCCGAGACCGCAGAAAGCGCTCATCCAATTTGCTTCTCTGCAGTTCGGCCTGTCTCTCGGCCGGCCACTCCAGATTTAGAGTAGCCACGGCGCGAGTGACCACCTCCAGCAGCTCCTCATACTGGGGAGAATGAGGGGGTGAGTCCTCATCGACGCCCTCCACATCCACCTCCTCGGAGGTGGATAGAAGGAGCACCGCGTCCTATCTCCGGGGGTAAGAATCCGCTGAGCGGGCTTCCGATCCCAGAGAGCGGGCAGCGGATCTGGCTGGTGAGGCAGAAGATAGGGACTCGCCCGTCTCCATACCCTCAGCCAGATCCAATTGCGATCCCCACGAGTGCAAAGAGAGCCTTACGGGAGCGGAGCAAACACAAAGGCATGCGCTCACAATGCGGGCAACCAGCCCCCTCGAGGGCTGATGCCGCATGCTCCACTCCCATGCAGACAACACACAAGCTGTGTGTATCCTCACCTGTGATGAAACGAGAGCAAGGAGGGACACACCGCTTGTAATGTTGCTGCTTATTTTCACCCTTCTGAGACATTTTGACAGACAGACAAACAATCACTCTCAAAAAGAAAGTTGTGCAAACTGGCACGAAAAATGGAGAGTGACATGCACACAGAGCGCTTGCTGAAAACAGAAAGCTGACGCTGTTCTATCCGGACGTGCTTTTAAGCTTCCTGGTCGGTGACGTCAAGACCAGAGAGGGCAGTCCAAATAGTAACCAATAAACAAGGCAAAGAAACAAGGCAAACAAAACAAAACCATGGCAAAACTATGACAAGAAACCAAGTTGTGAAAATAACAAAAACAAGGCAAGGAAATCTGAAAAATGTTGAGTAGATTCCACACAGCAGAACAATGCTTTGCACTCTCTGTTTGGTAATGGCTTCGTTTTATGGCCACCAAACAGGAAGTAACCAACGAGGCAGCAGAGGGAGCAGCAACAATCAGTTCATGGGTGAGGGCTCCCTCTGCTGCCTTTTGGCATTACAATATCCCAAAAAATATAACGGTCTATGGCAGCAATGGTGGCAGCGGAGAGGCACCTGTGGTTGACCCTATCTGACATGAAAGAGAACGACAGGGTATCTTCCTACAGGATGCCCCGCTTGTGCCTTCTGGCCTGTTTGGCTATGCAGTCGATTATGTCATCAGCAGGTACCAGGAGGCACGAAAGCAAGCGGTGGCTTTTCATTGGTATCTTCCTCACCGCATCATAGCTGTGGCTGCTGGGCATGAACAGCCCCTCCCGTGTACCAGCTCCTCTTACCACGAAGCACAAACAGTAATCGTCGCTATTTGGGCCCCTCCACAGCGGGATAGAAACCAGCGGCGCTCTTAGCCGGGGGCTTCTAATGTGAGGCCTGACCTGACGGTCATGCTTCAGTCAAGGAAGTCCACAGCTAAGCGGTCCTGACTATTTCTCAGGACAACTGAGGGCAGCCCCTATTGGGGACTAGTGGATAGCACTGCATTCCACGGTGTCCATCTTCCCCCAATGCCCTCAGGTGATCAGTCTGCTACCCCTGCCAGGGCTACAGGGCACGGTGGTCTCCTGTGAGTCAAAAACTTTTTCCACCTGCTTGCATATTGGAGCCAAGGGGCTCGCCATCCCTATGGGGGTCCCTAGAGCAGTTAGTTCAGAAATATCCTGCCGGTCAGTGGTTACAGGATACCAAGCTAGCAGTTCAGGCAACATCAGAGGCCAGCCTCGAGAGGCTGGTTCCCTTAGTAGACTATTTAGCAGCTTGGAAACTACTGCCAACCGTGTCTGTGTGGGTTCTGCATACTGTAGAGAAATAAAATTAGATCCAATTAGGCGATCCACCACCACCTTTCCACGGGGTCTTTCCCACCAAGAAAAGTGTGCTATCTCCATTACAGAGGACCACTTATCTAGGTGAGGTGTGGGATTTGACCATGATGCAGACACATCTGTCACCTGCTCGAATCGAGTCGATCCTCACTGCAGTCACGAGAGTCAGAGAAGGTCAGTCACTTGTTGTAAAAGAGTTTAAAAAACTATTGGGTCTGATGGCAGCTGCGTCCAATGTGATACCTTTTGGCCTGCTGCACATGAGGCCCCTACAGTGGTGGCTCAAGACCAAGGGGTTCTCCTCTAGGGGAAACCTGCTTCCAATGATCAAGGTCACGCAGGGATGCCTACGTGCTTTAGACATGTGGAGGAAACCTTGGTTCTTGTCTCAGGGCCCGGTGCTGGGAGCTCCTTGTCGCCGTGTGACACTAGAGACAGATGCGTCCCTCACCGATTGGTGAACGGTCATGAGTGGCTGGTCAGCCTGTGGTCTGTGAAGTGGTTGCCATCTCGCATGGCCTATCAATTGTCTAGAGATGCTGGCCATGTTTCAATCAGTGAGACACTTCGTCCCGGACCTAAGAGATTGCCATGTGTTGGTGCGCACTGACAACACAGCAGTGGTCTACTACATCAACCACCAGGGAGGTCTAAGTTCGCGCCCCTTGAACAAGCTGGCGCAGCAGATACTTGTGTGGTCCCTGGACAAACTCGTTTTAGCTGAAAGCAATACACATTCCTGGGCATCTCAATTTGGGAGCAGACATCTTGTTGAGGCAGGGGCTGAGGCACGGGGAATGGATGCTTCACCCTAAGGTGGTGAAGCAAATTTGGAGAGTGTTTTTTGACCAAGCTCAGGTGAACCTCTTTGGAACTCGGGAGACATCGCAATGTCCCCTCTGGTACTCTGGTACACAGGAGTTCTGGAGAGAGTTTGCCCAGATGGGGAACATCTACTCCTAGTAGCCCCGTACTGGCCCGGGCCAAGTTTGATTCTCTGACCTGATTTCCCTTCTCGGCGGCTCTCCATGGGAGATTCCTGTCAGGAGGGATCTCCTCTAACAGATGGGGGCACCATTCTCCACCCCCGCCCGGAGCTGTAAAAAATGTGGGAAGACTCATAGTGTGTGGTCTCTCAACTTGGGCTGTTGAGACCATCCTCCAGTCCAGAGCTCCCTGAGAAAAGTGTACACCCTGAGGTGGAGTCTCTTCTCTTCATGGTGTACAGACCCCAAGTTAGGCCCACTACAGTCAGTACAGTTGTACAGTGGACTTCATGCAGGCTCATTTTGTTCACAGGGATATCCCACTCCACTTTGAAGCTGCTCGTGGCGGCAATCCTGGCCTACCACACCCCTCTTGGTGGCTTCTAAGTGGGCAAAAATCCCCTGGTTACACACTTTCTCAGTGGTGTGCTGAGGCTGAGGTCTCCTTAGCCTTGTCTTACCTAAAGAGAGTGGGGGACCTGCAGGCCCTTTCCGTGGCCCCTTCCTATCTTGACATTGCGCATGTTCTTTACCCTAGAGCAGGATATGTACCCAAAGTCTCTACCTCTACACCACAGCCCGTCATGCTTCAGGCATTCTGTCCTCCTCCCTTTACAGATCCAGACCAGCAGAAGCTTAATGTGCCCAGTCCGAGCACTGGACACCTATGTCCACAGAGCTGCCCTTGGGCGTAGGTCGGACCAGTGGCTAGTATGTTACGGTAAACCCAAGAGAGAGTTTGCCGGCTTCCAAACAAACTCTGAGCAGATGGATTATAGATGCTGTTTATGAGTCCTCTGGTCTCCCCTTACCTTTGGGGGTCAAGGCTCACTCTACTTGCGCTATGGCTGCTTACAAAACTGCTCTTTCGGGTGTCCCAATTCAGGACATCTGCAACGCAGCGAGATGGTCCACGCCCCTCACCTTCATCAGGTTCTATGACCTAGACCTCCATGCCACTCCTGGCGCATTTATTCTCTTGTCCTAGCTAATCCTAGGCAGGGATTTGGAATTCTGGAGACATGTGCATCTCGTTCCCCATATCGTTTTTGGATGGAGACTATGCATCTCGAACAATACTTCCTGCATCCCTGCTAGCGCTCGTGTCAGTCTCCGAAAATATCGCTGTTTTTCTCTCGCACATGCTTTTATTGCTTCCTGACTGCTTTCGTCACCAGCCTATGATGTCAAGCCCTTCTATTGAACAGTTTACAGGTATATCAGAGCGTGGTCGTTCCCCATAGACTTTTTACCCCTCTAAAGTGTAATAATGTCCCGTATCTCAAACACGCTGCAGTAAAATACTTTCATATTTGGTTTGTATAGTATGGGACGTCCTGAATAAGAACTGATCATTGTTTTTTTCTACTTATTAGAAATGGGGTCAATACACCCCTCTAAAGTGTAATAATGACCCATATCTCAAAAATGCTACAGTAAAATGGTTTCATATAAGGTATGCATATATTATGGGACGTCCTGAATAAGAACTGATCATTGTTTTTTTCTACTTATTAGAAATGGGGTCAATACACCCCTCTAAAGTGTAATAATGACCCATATCTCAAAAATGCTACAGTAAAATGGTTTCATATGAGGTGTGCATATAGTATGGGACGTCCTGAATGAGAACTGATCATTGTTTTTTTCTACTTATTAGAAATGGGTTTTTTATACCCCTCTAAATTGTAATAATGACCCATATCTCAAAAATGCTACAGTAAAATGGTTTCATATGAGGTGTGCATATAGTATGGGACGTCCTGAATGAGAACTGATCATTGTTTTTTTCTACTTATTAGAAATGGGTTTTTTATACCCCTCTAAAGTGTAATAATGACCCATATCTCAAAAATGCTACAGTAAAATGGTTTCATATGAGGTGTGCATATAATATGGGACGTCCTGAATGAGAACTGATCATTGTTTTTTTCTACTTATTAGAAATGGGGTCAATACACCCCTCTAAAGTGTAATAATGACCCATATCTCAACAATGCTACAGTAAAATGGTTTCATATGAGGTGTGCATATAATATGGGACGTCCTGAATAAGAACTGATCATTGTTTTTTTCTACTTATTAGAAATGGGGTCAATACACCCCTCTAAAGTGTAATAATGACCCATATCTCAAAAATGCTACAGTAAAATTGTTTCATATGAGGTGTGCATATAGTATGGGACGTCCTGAATGAGAACTGATCATTGTTTTTTTCTACTTATTAGAAATGGGTTTTTTATACCCCTCTAAAGTGTTATAATGTCCCATATCTCAAAAATGCTACAGTAAAATGGTTTCATATGAGGTGTGCATATAGTATGGGACGTCCTGAATGAGAACTGATCATTGTTTTTTTCTACTTATTAGAAATGGGGTCAATACACCCCTCTAAAGTGTAATAATGACCCATATCTCAAAAATGCTACAGTAAAATGGTTTCATATGAGGTGTGCATATAATATGGGACGTTCTGAATAAGAACTGATCATTGTTTTTTTCTACTTATTAGAAATGGGGTCAATACACCCCTCTAAAGTGTAATAATGACCCATATGTCAAAAATGCTACAGTAAAATGGTTTCATATGAGGTGTGCATATAGTATGGGACGTCCTGAATGAGAACTGATCATTGTTTTTTTCTACTTATTAGAAATGGGTTTTTTATACCCCTCTAAATTGTAATAATGACCCATATCTCAAAAATGCTACAGTAAAATGGTTTCATATGAGGTGTGCATATAGTATGGGACGTCCTGAATAAGAACTGATCATTGTTTTTTTCTACTTATTAGAAATGGGGTCAATACACCCCTCTAAAGTGTAATAATGACCCATATCTCAAAAATGCTACAGTAAAATGGTTTCATATGAGGTGTGCATGTAATATGGGACGTCCTGAATAAGAACTGATCATTGTTTTTTTCTACTTATTAGAAATGGGTTTTTTATACCCCTCTAAAGTGTTATAATGTCCCATATCTCAAAAATGCTACAGTAAAATGGTTTCATATGAGGTGTGCATATAGTATGGGACGTCCTGAATGAGAACTGATCATTGTTTTTTTCTACTTATTAGAAATGGGTTTTTTATACCCCTCTAAAGTGTAATAATGACCCATATTTCAAAAATGCTACAGTAAAATGGTTTCATATGAGGTGTGCATATAATATGGGACGTTCTGAATAAGAACTGATCATTGTTTTTTTCTACTTATTAGAAATGGGGTCAATACACCCCTCTAAAGTGTAATAATGACCCATATCTCAAAAATGCTACAGTAAAATGGTTTCATATGAGGTGTGCATATAGTATGGGACGTCCTGAATGAGAACTGATCATTGTTTTTTTCTACTTATTAGAAATGGGGTCAATACACCCCTCTAAAGTGTAATAATGACCCATATCTCAAAAATGCTACAGTAAAATGGTTCCATATGAGGTGTGCATATAACATGGGACGTCCTGAATGAGAACTGATCATTGTTTTTTTCTACTTATTAGAAATGGGTTTTTTATACCCCTCTAAAGTGTAATAATGACCCATATCTCAAAAATGCTACAGTAAATTGGTTTCATATGAGGTGTGCATATAGTATGGGACGTCCTGAATGAGAACTGATCATTGTTTTTTTCTACTTATTAGAAATGGGGTCAATATACCCCTCTAAAGTGTAATAATGACCCATATCTCAAAAATGCTACAGTAAAATGGTTTCATATGAGGTGTGCATATAGTATGGGACGTCCTGAATGAGAACTGATCATTGTTTTTTTCTACTTATTAGAAATGGGTTTTTTATACCCCTCTAAAGTGTAATAATGTCCCATATCTCAAAAATGCTACAGTAAAATGGTTTCATATGATGTGTGCATATAGTATGGGACGTCCTGAATGAGAACTGATCATTGTTTTTTTCTACTTATTAGAAATGGGTTTTTTTATACCCCTCTAAAGTGTAATAATGGGCCATATCTCAAAAATGCTACAGTAAAATGGTTTCATATGATGTGTGCATATAGTATGGGACGTCCTGAATGAGAACTGATCATTGTTTTTTTCTACTTATTAGAAATGGGTTTTTTATACCCCTCTAAAGTGTAATAATGGGCCATATCTCAAAAATGCTACAGTAAAATGGTTTCATATGATGTGTGCATATAGTATGGGACGTCCTGAATGAGAACTGATCATTGTTTTTTTCTACTTATCAGAAATGGGTTTTTTATACCCCTCTAAAGTGTAATAATGGGCCATATCTCAAAAATGCTACAGTAAATTGGTTTCATATGAGGTGTGCATATAGTATGGGACGTCCTGAATGAGAACTGATCATTGTTTTTTTCTACTTATTAGAAAGGGTTTTTTTATACCCCTCTAAAGTGTAATAATGGGCCATATCTCAAAAATGCTACAGTAAAATGGTTTCATATGATGTGTGCATATAGTATGGGACGTCCTGAATGAGAACTGATCATTGTTTTTTTCTACTTATTAGAAATGGGTTTTTTATACCCCTCTAAAGTGTAATAATGGGCCATATCTCAAAAATGCTACAGTAAAATGGTTTCATATGATGTGTGCATATAGTATGGGACGTCCTGAATGAGAACTGATCATTGTTTTTTTCTACTTATTAGAAATGGGTTTTTTATACCCCTCTAAAGTGTTATAATGTCCCATATCTCAAAAATGCTACAGTAAAATGGTTTCATATGAGGTGTGCATATAGTATGGGACGTCCTGAATGAGAACTGATCATTGTTTTTTTCTACTTATTAGAAATGGGGTCAATACACCCCTCTAAAGTGTAATAATGACCCATATCTCAAAAATGCTACAGTAAAATGGTTTCATATGAGGTGTGCATATAATATGGGACGTTCTGAATAAGAACTGATCATTGTTTTTTTCTACTTATTAGAAATGGGGTCAATACACCCCTCTAAAGTGTAATAATGACCCATATGTCAAAAATGCTACAGTAAAATGGTTTCATATGAGGTGTGCATATAGTATGGGACGTCCTGAATGAGAACTGATCATTGTTTTTTTCTACTTATTAGAAATGGGTTTTTTATACCCCTCTAAATTGTAATAATGACCCATATCTCAAAAATGCTACAGTAAAATGGTTTCATATGAGGTGTGCATATAGTATGGGACGTCCTGAATAAGAACTGATCATTGTTTTTTTCTACTTATTAGAAATGGGGTCAATACACCCCTCTAAAGTGTAATAATGACCCATATCTCAAAAATGCTACAGTAAAATGGTTTCATATGAGGTGTGCATGTAATATGGGACGTCCTGAATAAGAACTGATCATTGTTTTTTTCTACTTATTAGAAATGGGTTTTTTATACCCCTCTAAAGTGTTATAATGTCCCATATCTCAAAAATGCTACAGTAAAATGGTTTCATATGAGGTGTGCATATAGTATGGGACGTCCTGAATGAGAACTGATCATTGTTTTTTTCTACTTATTAGAAATGGGTTTTTTATACCCCTCTAAAGTGTAATAATGACCCATATTTCAAAAATGCTACAGTAAAATGGTTTCATATGAGGTGTGCATATAATATGGGACGTTCTGAATAAGAACTGATCATTGTTTTTTTCTACTTATTAGAAATGGGGTCAATACACCCCTCTAAAGTGTAATAATGACCCATATCTCAAAAATGCTACAGTAAAATGGTTTCATATGAGGTGTGCATATAGTATGGGACGTCCTGAATGAGAACTGATCATTGTTTTTTTCTACTTATTAGAAATGGGGTCAATACACCCCTCTAAAGTGTAATAATGACCCATATCTCAAAAATGCTACAGTAAAATGGTTCCATATGAGGTGTGCATATAACATGGGACGTCCTGAATGAGAACTGATCATTGTTTTTTTCTACTTATTAGAAATGGGTTTTTTATACCCCTCTAAAGTGTAATAATGACCCATATCTCAAAAATGCTACAGTAAATTGGTTTCATATGAGGTGTGCATATAGTATGGGACGTCCTGAATGAGAACTGATCATTGTTTTTTTCTACTTATTAGAAATGGGGTCAATATACCCCTCTAAAGTGTAATAATGACCCATATCTCAAAAATGCTACAGTAAAATGGTTTCATATGAGGTGTGCATATAGTATGGGACGTCCTGAATGAGAACTGATCATTGTTTTTTTCTACTTATTAGAAATGGGTTTCTTATACCCCTCTAAAGTGTAATAATGACCCATATCTCAAAAATGGTACAGTAAAATGGTTTCATATGAGGTGTGCATATAGTATGGGACGTCCTGAATGAGAACTGATCATTGTTTTTTTCTACTTATTAGAAATGGTTTTTTTATACCCCTCTAAAGTGTGATAATGGGCCATATCTCAAAAATGGTACAGTAAATTGGTTTCATATGAGGTGTGCATATAGTATGGGACGTCCTGAATAAGAACTGATCATTGTTTTTTTCTACTTATTAGAAATGGGTTTTTTATACCCCTCTAAAGTGTGATAATGGGCCATATCTCAAAAATGGTACAGTAAATTGGTTTCATATGAGGTGTGCATATAGTATGGGACGTCCTGAATGAGAACTGATCATTGTTTTTTTCTACTTATTAGAAATGGGTTTTTTATACCCCTCTAAAGTGTGATAATGGGCCATATCTCAAAAATGGTACAGTAAATTGGTTTCATATGAGGTGTGCATATAGTATGGGACGTCCTGAATGAGAACTGATCATTGTTTTTTTCTACTTATTAGAAATGGGTTTTTTATACCCCTCTAAAGTGTGATAATGGGCCATATCTCAAAAATGCTACAGTAAAATGGTTTCATATGAGGTGTGCATATAGTATGGGACGTCCTGAATAAGAACTGATCATTGTTTTTTTCTACTTATTAGAAATGTTTTTTTTTATACCCCTCTAAAGTGTAATAATGACCCATATCTCAAAAATGCTACAGTAAATTGGTTTCATATGAGGTGTGCATATAGTATGGGACGTCCTGAATGAGAACTGATCATTGTTTTTTTCTACTTATTAGAAATGGGTTTTTTATACCCCTCTAAAGTGTAATAATGACCCATATCTCAAAAATGCTACAGTAAAATGGTTTCATATGAGGTGTGCATATAGTATGGGACGTCCTGCATGAGAACTGATCATTGTTTTTTTCTACTTATTAGAAATGGGTTTTTTATACCCCTCTAAAGTGTAATAATGTCCCATATCTCAAAAATGCTACAGTAAAATGGTTTCATATGATGTGTGCATATAGTATGGGACGTCCTGAATGAGAACTGATCATTGTTTTTTTCTACTTATTAGAAATGGGTTTTTTTATACCCCTCTAAAGTGTAATAATGGGCCATATCTCAAAAATGCTACAGTAAAATGGTTTCATATGATGTGTGCATATAGTATGGGACGTCCTGAATGAGAACTGATCATTGTTTTTTTCTACTTATTAGAAATGGGTTTTTTATACCCCTCTAAAGTGTAATAATGGGCCATATCTCAAAAATGCTACAGTAAAATGGTTTCATATGATGTGTGCATATAGTATGGGACGTCCTGAATGAGAACTGATCATTGTTTTTTTCTACTTATTAGAAATGGGTTTTTTATACCCCTCTAAAGTGTAATAATGGGCCATATCTCAAAAATGCTACAGTAAAATGGTTTCATATGATGTGTGCATATAGTATGGGACGTCCTGAATGAGAACTGATCATTGTTTTTTTCTACTTATTAGAAATGGGGTCAATATACCCCTCTAAAGTGTAATAATGACCCATATCTAAAAAATGCTACAGTAAAATGGTATCATATGATGTGTGCATATAGTATGGGACGTCCTGAATAAGAACTGATCATTGTTTTTTTCTACTTATTAGAAATGGGGTCAATATACCCCTCTAAAGTGTAATAATGGGCCATATCTCAAAAATGCTACAGTAAATTGGTTTCATATGAGGTGTGCATATAGTATGGGACGTCCTGAATGAGAACTGATCATTGTTTTTTACTACTTATTAGAAATGGAGTCAATAAACCCCTCTAAAGTGTAATAATGACCCATATCTCAAAAATGGTACAATAAAATGGTTTCATATGAGGTGTGCATATAGTATGGGACGTCCTGAATAAGAACTGATCATTGTTTTTTTCTACTTATTAGAAATGGGGTCAATATACCCCTCTAAAGTGTGATAATGTCCTATATCTCAAAGCGCTCTCAAGCGCGTTCTCTCTAGGCTGTTTCTGAAACTACCGTAATGACTTTAATATGCGCGCACATAGAACATCAATCGCGGCTGGCTTGACCGTGTTTTTCTGAACCGCGGCTGGCTTTACCGCAGTTAATTTGTTGTGAGTTGTTCATTATTTGTGACCCTGGACCACAAAACCAGTCATAAGGGTCAATTTTTGGAAGCTTTCCATTGATTGTTTGTTAGGATATGACAATATTTGGATGATATATTATATATATATATATATTGGATGACTATTTGAAAAAATAAATTGAGAAAATCGCCTTAAAAGTCGTCCAAATGAAGTTCTTAGCAATGCATATTACTAATCAAAAATTAAGTTTTGATATATTTGTGGTAGGACATTTACATCTTTAATTAATATCCTAGTGATTTTTTTGCATAAAAGAAAAATCGATAATTTTGACCCATACAATGTATTGTTGGCTATTGCTACAAATACACCTGTTTTTGTTGTCCAGGGTCACATTTCATGTTTGTATAGCATCTCCCTCTTATTTATTTATTTATAAAATGTAGGTACTTGTGACCAAAAACAATTATGGTCTATATGAACAACGTGTCCAGGTCGAAATGATCTATTTTACATGAAGAAAGCAAATCTGCTATTACTATTTTATATTCATTATATTCGTAATTTGCATAAGAGGTGGAGTCTTGCATGTTCCTTAAAGGTTTTACAGTTTTCTCTTTCTTTGCCCTGTCTCGCAGCCGGTAATGGAGGGTATGCCGTTGAGCATGAGTGGCTTGCGGACGCTGCCGTGGTATGTGGCGGGCTCTCAGGTTTTGGGGGTGGCATGTGTGGTGATCACGGGTGTGTGGATGGGACATTACCGTGGAGGCTACGCTTGGGACGGCTCAGGGCGAGAGTTTAACGTTCACCCTCTCTGTATGGTCCTCGGACTGGTCTTCCTCTATGGAGATGGTAAGATTTAAGAGTATACATAAAATATGTTTTTTTATTATCGTTATTTACCTGAGGTTTGCATTGAATGTTTGTATTATATGTATATGTATTTTCTCTAGTCCAGCAGTTTAATATGCAGTGCCCCAACAGCCTATAAAACGAATCTTTTTTTTCCCATTTAATAATTTAATACCTTGAAATTAGTGATTAACCTAGCTTTCCTCTGCTGAGTTGGTAACGTGAACAATTGTTGCCATTATTTGACAATTAACCCATTTATTCCTTCACTCAAACAGTATTTAACACTACAGTATTGGGTTTAAGTTGTGGTTATAATGTTCACTATGTATTAAAAGTTATATACACTACAAGTCAAAAGTTTTTGAATTGTAAGATTTATTTGATCTAAAGTATAGCATAAACAGTCAAATTTTGAAATATTTTTACCATTTAAAATAACTGTTTTCTATTTGAATATATTTTAAAATGTAATTTATTCCTGCAATTTCAAACCTGAATTTTTAGCATCATTACTCCAGTCACTTGATCCTTCAAAAATCATGCTAATGTTTAATATTATTATTATGTTGAAAACAGTTAAGTAGAATTTTTTCAGGTTTCTTGGATGAATAGACAGTTTAGAAGAACAGCATTTATCTGAAATATACATTTTTTGTAACATTATTAATGTCTTTATTCTCACATTTAGGATCAATTTAATGCATCCTTGCTAAATAAAAGTATTAATTTCCATAATTTCTTATAATTGACACTGGCGCTGAAGACTGGAGTAATGATGCTAAAAAATTAGATTTGGTGACCAGAATAAAATACATTTGAAAATATATTCAAATAGAAAGCAGTTATTTTAAATAGTAAAGACATTTCAAAATTGTACTGTTTTGCTGTACTTTGGATCAAATAAATGCAGGTTTAGAGAGCAGAAGAGAAATTGTACTGTTCAAGAAGTTTTGACTGATAGTGTATAATTATATATGAATTATTATTAAAAACAAGTTTGATTTAGAATAGTTGGTTTTAGAGACCAAGAGCTTCAGTGTAATGGTCTAATAGGACATCTGTGTGTCTTCTGTCTCTCAGCCTTTAGGGTGTGTGTGTCTCTTTGCTTTCAGTAAAACGCACAATACTGAACAGGAAGGGCCAGCTAATACTACTAGAGCGAATATCGGATTTGCTTCCCGATTTTTGTGTCTGTATGAATCAGTATGGGCTAGGATACTTCATGGTTGGTTTTGCAACTGAAATCAAACCCTGGTGTGAGTCGCTATTGTGTATTTTTTTCTGTGAATCAAGAACTGCTCTAGTCAAGGTTACAGGAAAGAAAATAGTAAGAGAGATATTATTAAAGCATAATCACAGTCAATTCATGGTTCTTCCATCTGGACACTTAAAACACTCAACAGAGACAGATACTAATTGAGCTAATATCTTTAGCAGAGCTCGACTGATTCAAAGCCCTTGTCATGGCAATTCAATTAAGACATTATACCTGAAAGGTCACTGGCCTATTAGAGGTTTAGCTGTCCCAAAAACCAGCAGTAAAAACAGCCCAGAGGGGATCTGTCTGCTGGTAGAAAGGCCTCAGCATGTTATATGTCAGTTCTACTGCATCTGTAGAATTTCAAATTTGATGCAGGCTTAATATAACATGAATGATGTGTCTTACTGAAATATGTAGAAGAAAACCCATGAAAGATTTACGTTATTTAAAAATCCACATTGTATTATACATATTTTGGACTATGGAGGGCATCAGTATTTCGATGGTGCCAAATGGTTGCAAATCTGTTGATATTTTTACCGTAATCCAACTCATAAAATAAAATACTGATACGATGGCCACAGCTAATGAAAGAGCTTACAGGTGGCAAAAAAATATAAGCGTAAGCTTAAACCAAATGCTGTACCATTGATTTTTCCCCACAAGGAGTCTAAACGCTCCTGGATATCAAGTGAAATCCGTGCTGAGAAACTCCTTCAGTGGCTGTGGCGTCATGATAAGCATAAGAATGTTTACATCCTGTCAGGATGGCATCTAGCATTTCTTGTCTCTGCCGTGTGTAAGCTCTTTCTGTAGCTGTGGTCGACTAAAAGCCTCAAAGGCATCAGGGCTGAAGTGGAGAGAACAAAGACGCAGGTCTTTAGGAAGTTTTATTCGTCCATTTTTTTCTCCTCTTCTTACCACTAAGAAAAGCATTGAAGACTTACATTGCTTCTTTTGTTCTGACTAAAATGACTAAAAATTACAACTAAAAGCCACACAATGTGGCATCATATCAGTATTTTATTTTCAGAGTTGTTTTGTGGTAAAAATAGCAACAGGTAGCTCCAGTAGCTCACCGAATGCAACCATTTGATGCCATTGAGATAATGGCGTCCCCCATAGTCCAAAATATGTATAGAATGATGTGAATTTTTAAAATCTTTTCAGTTTTCTACTACATATTTTAGTAAGAGACATCATTTATGTTATTTTAAGCCTAATCCTAACCCTAAATCTTAAAGGAGTAGTTCACTTTCAGAACAAAAATGTACAGATAATGTACTCACCCCCTTGTCATCCAAGATGTTCATGTCTTTCTTTCTTCAGTCGTAAGTTTAAAGCGCAACATTTCAGGATATCTCTCCATATAATGGACTTCTAAGGTGTCCCCGAGGTTGAACTTTCAAAATGCAGCTTCAAAGGCCTGTAAATGATCCCAGCCGAGGAAAGGAGGATGTTATCTAGCGAAATAATCGTATATTTTCTAAAAACATTTACAGCTTATATACTTTTTAATCTCAAATGCTCGTCTTGTCAAGCTAGACATATATATAATATAAATTGTATTTTTTTTTTTTTTTCGTTTTGCTAGCTAAGATCCTTTTTTCCTCGGCTGTGATCGTTTAGAGCCCTTTGAAGCTGCATTTTGCAAGTTCACCCTCGGGGCACCATAGAAGTCCATTATATGGAGAGAAATCCTGAAATGTTTTTCTAAAAAAAAATACCATTTCTTTACGACTGAAGAAAGAAAGACATGAACATCTTGGATGACAAGCGGGTGAGTACATTATCTAGATTTTTGTTCTGAAAGTGAACTACTCCTTTAATACTCGAGGTCCCCTTTAAGACTTTTATATTTCTTCTATTACTTTATACTTGGCTACTTGTTTTTTTGCATGTGAAAATATTTCTTGTTCTTTCTCTACCGCAGCTGTTCTGGTTTATCGTGTCTTCAGAAATGAGACTAAGCGTTCAGTAAAAATTCTCCACGCTCTGCTGCATATGATGGCTCTTATCGTCAGTATTGTGGGTAAGTCTGACATATTTTTGATAACAGGTTAGAAGAAACATATTATGTTTGGCAGCACTGTTGTTTTGCTAGGTATTTGTTCACAGACACAGATTTTAGCTGTAATTTTCAACTGCTGCGGTCACAATCATTTCCCATGTCTAATGTGCCATTTGAACCGTTAAATAAGGGGAAAACTAAAATTTCCCTTAGATAAAAACGTATAAAAAGCACAAGATAACTAGATTTGCATTTTCAAAGGTCACTAATACGTACAATACAACTGCATTCAGCATTTTGGGGTTAGCAAGAGTTTTATCTTTAAGTAAAATAAATAAATACTATTTTAAAATGTTTTATTCATTAAAGAATCCAAAGCCACACAACTGTTTTCAGCATTGATAGCAGTGGTATATGAAGTACCTGAAATCCATACTTAAGTAAAAGTACAGATATCTTACCAGAAAACAACTTTGGTAGAAGTTGAAGTCACCGTTTAGAATATTAATTGAGTAAAAGTCTTAAAGTATGTGATATTTATTGTAATTAAGTACAAAAAGTATTGTTTAAATCTTAAATGTGCTTAAGTAATGAAAGTAAAAGTACAAGTAAATGCAATTTTTTTTCACAGTTGCGAGTTTATATCCATTTCTGGAAAAAAAAGTCTGAATTATGAATGTATATTGCAATTCTGACTTTATTTCTTGCAATTGCAAGTTTATATCACCCAATTTGGAGAAAAAAAAATCAGAATTGAGTTTGTATCTTGCAATTCTGGGGAAAAAAAAAGTGAAAAATCATGACGTATTGTCAAGTATGGTGACCCATACTCGAAATTGGCGCTCTGCATTTAACCCATCCAAGTGCACACACACAGCAGTGAGAAGTGAACAAACACACACACCGAAGCAGTGGGCAGCCATTGCTCCAGTGTCCGGGGAGCAATTGGGGGTTCACAATCCCCACCTTCAATTCCTGCCGGTGTGGGAATCGAACTGGCAACCTTCGGGTTACAAGTCCGACTCCCTCACCATTAGACCATGGCTGCCCCGTGGGGCAAAAAAAGCCAAAATTTCCTGAAAAGAAATCAGAATTGTGAGATCCAAGCTCATTGTATCTAGTTTTATCTTGCAATTCTGACTTTTTTCTGAGATAAAAAGTCAGAATTATGAGTCTGTGAACTTTGTGTTTGCTCACAAAAACTTTTGTGATGGAAATAAAGAGGTGAAAGAAAGAAAACTAAATTTCAACTTGCAAAAAATGCTTTTCTTACTTAGACTTTTTGTCTTGTTTCCAGCCAAAATATCTAAAAATTCTTAAATCAAGAAGGATTTTCTAGATGAGTTTTTAGATTGTCTTGTTTTTAGAAAAAACAAGTCAAAATTAAGTGCAATTTAGCTTGAAACAAGCAAAAGAATCTGCCAATGGGGTAAGAAAAATAATCTTGTTTTCTGTTTGAAATAAGATTGTTTTTTTTCTTACCCCACTGGCAGATTCTTTTGCTTGTTCTTTTGCTTGTTAAGCAAAAACTCACTTATTTTGAATTGTTTTTTGCTGAAAACAAGAAAATAATTTTAATTTATCTAGAAAATCCTTATTGATTTAAGAATTTTTAGATATTTTGGCTGGAAACAAGGTAATAAAGTAAACAAGTAAGAAAAGCATTTTTTGCAGTGAATGCAAATGCAAAATTGCTTTAAGGGAAAGGCAATATTTTTTTTGAGCAAACATTTTCTAGATAGAATGCAATACTTTTGTGAGAGAACTTTTTTTCATCCAGTTTTGCAAAATTAAGAAAAAAAAACTTTTTTCTTACAGTTGTGATTTTACATCTCGCAATTCTGACTGAGATCCTGACTATTTTGTAGTAAGTAACGAATATGCGTCGGGGAAATGTATCGGAGTAAAAGTATACATTTTAATTAGGAAATGTAGTGGAGTAAAAGTAAAAGTAGGCTGAAAAATAAAAACTCAAGTACAGATACTCCCAAAAAATACTTATATTAGTATTATTACTTTGCTACATTACATCACTGATTTATAGTAATAAGAAATGTATAGTGAGGAGTGTATCAGCATATTAGAATGATTTCTAAAGTAATGATGCTGAAAATTCAGCTTTTCCATCACAGGAATAAATGATATATAGAAAACAGCTATTTTAAATGACAAAAATGTTTCACAATATTACAGTTTAATGTAATGTCTCATTTTTTCTCTGTTCTCAGGTCTGGTGGCCGTATTTGACTTCCATTCGGCAGCTAAGATCTCTCATATGTATTCCCTGCACAGCTGGTGTGGCATGCTGACTTTCGTGCTGTTTTTCCTACAGGTAATTTGCAGTCATTTCATTTTGACCAGCATTTGCATTTAAACATCTTCCTTCTTCCTTATTTGAACAGCTGAGTGTTTGTGGTTTGGAAGCACTTTGCTCTGCATTAGCAAACCCTCTTGTGGATGATCACATCCATTACACTGCTAACATCAGGACATTGCCGTTAGTGTTTGCATTAGGTTTTATTGACAATGAATGGAAAACCAGCCTTGAAACCTGCTAGTCCACTTCATACTTTACTTACAACTGAAAAATACGATTATTTTAGTTTAGTTTAGTTTATATGTCGTCTTTGGGGTGACTGCTTCTCCTCTTATTTCCTCCAGTGGTTACTCGGCCTGGGATTTTTTCTTTTCCCATGGGCCTCTGCTCACTTGAGGAGCTGGTATCTCCCGCTGCACGTCTTCTTCGGCCTGTTGCTGCTGGCCATGTCTGTGGGAACCTGTCTGCTGGGCATCACAGAGAAACTGCTCTTCAGTATCATGTGAGTCTCAGTGAACGTTTCAGAAAAATATATCTTTAAAAATAACAACTGATGTCACTAAGCTGAGGTAAAAAAAAAAAATGTTGAACGGGAGGAAAAGAATGAGTCACCGTGAGAATGAGTCACAGCGGAAAGAGACTTTCAATGAATATTAATGATATTTGGCTTCTTTTCTCCATCTCTCACTGTTTGGCACCAAATGCTGGTTTTATTCAAGATAATGTTCCTTATGTGTCATTTACTGCAGACATCGTGAATACTTAAAGGAATAGTTCACTCAAAAATGACAACGACCCCATGATTCACTCACCTTCAAGCTATCCTATGTGTATATGACTTTCTTCTTTCAGACGAATACAATCAGAGTTATATTAGAAAATGTGCTGGCTCTTCCAAGCTTTATAATGGCAGTGAATGGCTGTTGAGATTTTGAAGCCCAATAAAGTGCATCCATCCATCATATAAAGTGCTCCATATGGCTCTGTGGGGTTAATAAAGGCATTTGTTAGCTGAAACTAGAGATTGTGGTTTTTAAAGTTTTAAATCGTTTACACAAACGATTTGCTTCAGAAGACCTTTATTTACCCGCTGGAGCTGTGTGAAGCACTTTTTATGATTCTTCTGAGACTAAAATTTGTGACTGTATCTCCTCCTAGAGCTTTAACTCTACAAACTCCAAACTCAGCCCAGATCTTCAGACTGCTCTGACTCCAGCTGCTGTATCTTTTCTAACTGATCGGACTTACAGTTATCCTAAAAATGACGATTAAACCTGGGGAAAATCCCATAGATTTACATTGACGGAATGTTCAAAGACTTTTCAAACTCCAACTGTTAAAATTCCCAGAATCCCTTGAGACTCAATCAAGCTTCCCTTCTATGTATTATATTTCTAATATATTCAACTTATTCAAACTAACTTACTAATCATGCTAGAAACATGCTAGTAACATGCTTGTTATGCTAAAATAATGTGAACAACATGCTTATCATGCTAGAATCATGCTAGTAACATGTTAATCATGCTAGAATCATGCTAGTAACATGTTAATCATGCTAGAATCATGTTAGCAACTTGCTAATCATGCTCAAAGCATGCTAGTACCTTGATAATCATGTTAACATGCTAGTAACAAGCTAATCATGCTAGTAACATGCTTCATGCTAAAATCATGCTAATTATGTTACTGACATGCCAGTAATGCTATAAACATGCTAGTAACTTGTTAATCATGCTAAAATCATGCTAGTAACTTGTTAACCATACTAAAATCATGCTAGAAGCATGCTAGTACCTTGCTAATCATTCTAGAATCATGTTAGCAACTTGTTAATCATGTTAGAATCATGCTAGCAGCTTGCTAATGATGCTAGAAACATACTAACAACATGCTAATCATGTTTGAAACATATTAACAACATGCTTATGTTAGAATTGTGCTAGTAACTTGCTAATCATGCTAGAAACATGTTAAAAATATGCTAGCAACTTGCTAAACATGCTAGAAACATGCCAACAATTTGCTAATCAACGTGTTAATCATGTTAAAACAAACTAGCAATGTGTTAATCGTGTTAGCAAGCTAATCATGCTAGTAACATGCTAATAATGCCAGAAACATGCTAGTGACTTGCTAATCATTCTAACAACATGCTAGTTACTTGTTAATCATGCTAGAAACATGCTAGTGAGTTTCTATCTATCTATCTATCTATCTATCTATCTATCTATCTCTCTCTCTCTCTCTCTCTCTCTCTCTCGGTCCAGCTTTCTCAAGCCAACTTAAAGTTTGTCTTGACAAAGTTTTTTTTTTTATCTAGTTGAACTTAAAAATCTCAACAGCCATTCACTGTCATTATAAAGCTTGGAAGAGCCAGGACATTTTTTAACACAACTCCGATTGTATTTGTCTGAAAGAAGAACGTCATATACACCTAGGATGGTTTGAGGGCGACTAAATCATTACTACAGTGCTTTTCTATTCATCAAACAATGACTACTTTATGCCACTTTCTTGTTCGCAGGGAAACTTACTCCAGGTTCAGTGGTGAAGGGGTCCTGGCGAACATTTTAGGCTTGTTGCTGGTGTGTTTTGGGGTCGTGGTGGGTTATGTGGTGACGAGAGAAGATTTCAGGCGACCACCGAATCCCGAGGAAGAGGCTCTATCCATGCACTTTAAGACACTGTCGGAAGGAGAAATCCCCAGTTCTCCTTAATGTCTTAATTACACTCCTAAACTGCCTTTCTGAACTTCCCGCCTTTCTGCCTTCCTATCTGTGTCCAAGCAAACCTGTCAGCCAGTTCCTCCTTTTGTATTCCTTCATTCATAACACTAAAGATATTAAGCAAGTTATGGCAGGATTAAATGACCACTGTGTAGGCTACAGAAAAACAATTATGTTATTATTATTATTGGTGTAATTAAATGTTATATATTTTTAAATTTATTCTTTGAGGGTTATGCTTTATTTTTTTAAGCAATTTCTAATTGTGCCAAACCAAAATAACATGAAAAAATAAGTGAACTATATATACTTTGTCTTTAAATGTATTAGATCCAGGATGTAATTTATTGTGCCTTAACATTTTTTTGAACCAGACTGTACTGAAAAACAGAAATTCTCTATAATGATAATTATTATTGTTTCGAATCAGAGGGCACAGCACTACATCAGCCAATGTTTACTTTCCCTCGCAGGATTTGAATGTTTGTTTTATATTACAGACTAAACTTATTATATCCAAAAACCAACTTTATGCCGTATTTATATGAAAGTGTTTTACAGCTCTGCTTGAATAAACGACTAAAAAATACTTTAAAAAAGTTGGTTAAGACCAAAATCTCTAATATCCAGAATCTACAGTAAAAAGAAATTTTAAATATTTAATTCATCTTGTCTGAATAACAAAAAAATTTATCCAAACAAAGCTGCCTAATAATGGTGTTGTGCTTGTCTTACTGTTTCCCATGTGCTGGTTATTAAAGTCAGCTTGAAGAGGAGAGATACTGACTGTTTTACACTGTATTTTGTGTGTGTATACTGTAAACACACACACACACACACACACACACACACACACACACACACACACATTCTGTCTTTCCAGTTGAAAGTGTACAAATGATCTATAAGTGCCCTTGTACTGTATGTTTGTGTTGGCATGTTTGTATTGTGTAGTGGCAATATTTTTAATATGTTTACCATATAAAATATCAGTAAATATGTGACCCTGGACCACAAAACCAGTTATATGGGTTAATGAAATAGGTTTTGAAATCGAGATGTATACATCTGAAAGCTGAATAAATGAGCTAATTTGAAAATCTGGAATCTGAGGGTGCAAAAAAATCTAAATATTGAGAAAATCACCTTTTAAAGTTGTCCAAATGAAGTTCTTAGCAATGCATATTACTAAATAAAAGTTAAGTTTTAATATAGTTACGGTTTTTGGCATAAAATAAAAATACAATGTATTGTTGGCTATTGCTACAAATATACCCGCGCTACTGGTTTTGTGGTCCAGGGTCACATGTGTGTTCATAATGCTTGCTTTATAAGTGATTTTAAGCAAAATAAATTCATGAGAAATAAATTAGACTCAGTGCAAAGTTATTTCAGCTCAATTTCTTTGAAGTGGTATTCTTTTTTTAAATAAGTTCAATATTTCCCTCATACATACAGATGATTGTACAGTTTACAATCATGTAACTGGATAAAAAGTCCTCATTCACGTTTCAGATTTTCCATCCCAGAAAACATCACAGCTCACATTTACAGACAATTTACAGAGAATCTTCCTTCGCAAGCTTAGTTCTAAACAAAATCAAAATATTAAAGCAAAATACATACAAAACCTAAACTTCACCTGTTCTTTTTTTGCCTAATAAGGGAAACAAGGAAATATATTGTGCCACAGTCTTTTCCCTCATACGTAAAACCCACACACATACACACACACTCGGGGTTTGTGTATTAGCAGAGAGCATGCGTTCTAGTTCAGCACATTATTTACAGCCATTTACATTTCGGTCATACAAAAGGAAAACAAATAGTTAAATACAAACACTGTTGTACAGTAAGCAGTATTCCAGGTCAACTCTGAGTGCACCTCATATAACTTTAAAAAGAGAGGAAAAACAAAATTAAACACTGCAAAAAGACCTGCTCTTTTTTCAACAGCAGTTAAACATTGATTAGTAAAGCCAGATCCAGTGAGCGAATCTGGTTGCTGCCGTCATCCCGCAATATGCCGCCGAAAAAGTATGTAGTATGTTAGTTCGATGGCGATGCATGACACAGGCTTTGACATCAAGTCAGGTTTCCCATATTTGAAAGCAAGTACTCACAGTTTAAAACAAACAGGGAAAATGTTCTGAAGGCATGTTTCAGTGCACAAATAAACTCTCAAAACATCATGAATGAGAGCATGTGGATTCTGACGTTTTCCCCGCGCCTACTTCCCATGAGAAAAGTTTCTTTGGAAAAGACAATTTCCGCTTTAGTGGTGTGATAAAATTAACGGCTGACCACCTGAATGCTACTTCCCTTGAGCAGATCTGAAATTACCAACCAAACCCTACAGGTATTTGCATTGCAATTTGACCTTTGTAACCTGTTGACAAAAATAAAAATGCCCAGAAAAGTCTAAAAATATTCACATTGCTGAGTGCAAACTGAAAACACAACTGCATTGAAATTTAGGTGTATATATATATATATATATATATATATATATATATATAT
>NC_133361.1:50103036-50121708 GCF_049309525.1 Garra rufa
GTAGAAATCGTCATCCATGAGGTGGCCATTGTGAGCATTGTTGGTGCGGTTGTAGTAGGCGATATGGCTGAGGGGTGCCGTTTGCTGCCCGTAGCCCATGTTGCTAGGGGAAGTGGCTGGACTGTTCACCACTGTATCCAGAGAAGAAACGGTCCAGGGTCGAGAACCCGAAGACGACGATGCAAGCGAAGGCGGCTGCTGAAGGTACTGCTGAGTCCGTGCGGTCTTGTCGATTATGCCCATGAAAGGCGTAGTACGGGAGCGAAGTGCTTCTCCTGGATATGTTCCACCCACCACCCGGAAGTCTGTTCCTTGTGGGGGTGACACTGGTGAAAGGTCATCATGGTAGCTGCCTTCGTAGGAAATCTTTAGGGGGATCTCCATTTGCTGCGCTGAAGCTGACGCCCTGAACCCTGGGCCAAGGTTAGCAGCAGAACCTGCCACCAAACTGTTGCTGGATGGAGAGAAGCGTAGCCCCGTACTGTGGGAATGAATAAGGGGGCGTGGAGCTGGTGGGTGTTGTTTGGGTTCACCACTATTCGCACTAACCGGTCGTCGATGGGCTTGAAGGTTCTCGGGGGAACCCAGAGTCACCTGTCGCTCCATTTCGTGAGGAGAGACGGGATAGTAGGCGGTCGACTGACTGCGGCTGATCTGTGGCGTTTGAGCATAACGGACTCCTCCGGGACTGGGTCTGTATGCAGAGGAGGGCCTCTGGGGAAGCTCGTCCTCCACAAGGCCAGGATCCATGCTGATGGCACGCTGGTACAAAGCTCCTGCGCTCAGACTCCCCTGAGGTTGAAGTGAGGAAGAGTACACTCCATCTCCAAGTTCATCCATGTCTCCCGGACAGCGAGCGCTCATCGAGTGAGCAATTTGACTGTACGCACTACTACCCAGTACGGCACTGGAGTGCACTGCGGCGCTGGGTTGGTTGGTGCGGACGATCTGTGCCTTGGCTGGCTGCAACCACTGGGTCTGTTGTGATGGCTGGGAAGTCTGTTGGGAATACTGGAAGGAGCGTTGGCTGCTCATCTTGGACAGAGGGGACTTGGGTCGTCCTGCGAGCTGGTCCTGCTGGTAGCGTCCCGCAGAGGCGGACTGGGGACGGTACATGGCGACTCCCTCAGAGGTGGGGCTTGAGCGATACTGCGGTCCACGGCGTAATGGTGATGGTGGTGGGCTGAAGTGATACGAGGCCTGATGAGGAGGACTGGGTCGGAAGTGGGAACTCTGGTGTGTTGGTGAGAGCGACGGAGAGGGGGACTGGTAGCCTTGCCTGGTAGGAGAGGACATTGAAGTGGGACTGGGGCGAAGGTCATACGCTTGGCCCAAGTAGGGTGAGTCATGATGGCTCGGAGATGGAGGCATGTTTTGAATGACGGGAAGTCCTGATGGTATAGTGTGGGGCTCTGCAGGAACACCGAGCGGTAGGCCGTCCATATCCCGCTCAAGGTAATCATCATCCTCCTCAAACAAGTCCTGGACAGGCTCCATGTCTGAAATATGGGGCTCCATTGGAGGAGGCGGGACCATGGATGGGGCTTGTTCGCGGGGAGGGGAAGGAGGCGGATCCAGCTCCTGTTGTTCTTCAACCTGACGGCACTCTTCTTCTACACGTTGCAGCAGGCGCTGGATCTCGCGGTTATTGGGACATAGACGCATAGCTTCACTCAGGTCCTCCAGGGCTGCGTGGAATTGCCTAAGTGAGGGAGAGCAAGAATGAGAGAGCGTAGGAAGGTGGAATATGGCAGTAGAGAGAAAGAAAGGAATATGCTTTTTAACCAATGAACGACTATTGGCAATGGAATATTCAGAGTTTAATGCAAGTCAATTGTCAATTACCGTATTGACCCGAATATAAGACGACTCTGATTACAAGATGTTCCTTTTGGAAAATCAAATCTTGTTTTTATTAAGAAAAAAAAACATTTTTTGATATTAGCATAAAAACAACAGGTAGCCCATCTGAATTCTATAACAATTAGGCTATCCATCTCATAGTAGCCCTCCAAAATTTAATTACCAGTAGAAGTGAAATCTTATTGTAATCTTCAAATCTGGATACTGTCTTACATTTTAAAATCACTTATAGAAGAAGTTTGGTCTCATAAGGCTAACATGACAGTCACGACTTTTCTTTTGTTTTCACTCGCGATGTTCTAACATTACAAAACACATTACATTAAGTATTTCTTGACGCACTCGTTTTATGCGTATTTGGTGACACCTGTTGTTGTGGGTGTTTTATTGACATGTCAAAGTCTAGTCCCTGAATATAAGACGATGAGGTTTTTTCAGATGTATTTCCAACGAAAAAAACACTATTTTATTCAGGTCATTACGGTATCTGCTTTCAATTACCACACAGAATAATTATGACTCATTCCTCTGTTTGTAAAAGTTTTTTACTCAACCCCATGTCATCCAAGATGTCTTTCTGTCCTCAGTCGAAAAAAGGTTTTTGATGAAAATATTCCATGATTTTTCTCCATAAATTGGATTTCAATAGGGATCAATGGGTTGAAGGTCTAAATTGCAGTTTAAATGCGGCTTTAAAAAAGCTCTACACAAGGAATAAGGGTCTTCTCTAGAGAAACGATCTGTGATTTTCTAAAGAAATTTAAATACTTTTTAACCACAAATGCTCATATCTGCGACGTATGTTTGACGACTTCACATTTTATGTAACCACATTGGTTACACGCTGTTAGTTCTTTGTTAGTGTACTTCAGTTCAAAAAGTATTGTAGGCCGAAAAACTATATATCATTTTCTCCTCCAACTTCAAAATCAACATCATTGTTTTACCTTTTTTTGTAAAGGGTGTTTGACTTTCTTTGCACTTTCATCTACTTCATGCGTGGCCTTTCCAACGTGACATTGTAATGCGGCAAGCCGTGGATGCAGAGCTAGCGCAAGACGAGCATTTGCGATTAAAAAGAATATATATATATATATATATATATATATTTGAATTTGTTTTAGAAAATGACTGAACATTTTGCAACATAAGATCCTTATTCCTGGGATCATGTAGAGCCCTTTGAAGCTGCATTGAAACTGCAATTTGGACCTTCAACCACCATTGAAGTCCACTATATGGAGAAAAATCCTGAAATGTTTTCAGGATTTTCTTTTTCGACTGAAGAAAGAAAGACATGAACATCCTGAAAGACATGGGGATGAGTAAATTACCAGTAAATTATCATAGGAACTGATAATACATAACTGGAATTTAATCTACCTAAACAATGACTTTAAGCCCTTTAAATTCAATAAAAACACAAGCTTCAGATTTTTTTTTTTGTTCTTTTTGGATTCCCACAGACTTTCATTGTAAAATTCAGAGTTAACCAAATTGTATTGAACCTGGAACATTTCTTTAGTAATTATACCTATTAATCAAAATCATAGACCCAAAAAAACTGCTTTTCCACAACCAAGCAAGCTGTATAAGATATAGGTGTTCTGGGCCACAGAGAGTCAAAGTAAACAAAATCGTGGGGAGAAGAAAAGGAATAAAATATGAATGATGGACATTCTGAGGAAAAATAATCTGATTGGTCAACAAAACATGAAGTATGAAGAACAGGTCTAATCCTGCTGTTGACATCTAATGATGCAGAAGTCTTAAGAAGACTTAAATTGACTTCTGTCTTGAAGCTCTAGCATAGCACTACGTCAACCAATCGAAACGTATTCGGCCAGTTTGGGTCATGATCTGTCAGCACTTTATCGGTGCTGGAGACAGAATGTGTTTTAAAGGCTGTCCTGCCTGTTGTTTGCTATGGTTACCTGCTGCTGCGCTTGGCACGGGCTCGTGCGTAATAGGCTTCATAGGATTTGGGTTTCAACTCTAGTGCCTTGGAGGCAAACTCCTCCGCCATCCCAAAGTCCTGCAAGCAACAACAGGACCAACAGTCATACACTGAGCCGTACATGAGGTCAGAGGGAGGACACACACACATGTGCATGCGGACATGCACACAAACACTCACACAGTCAGACTCTTACATCGCTTACACACACACACACACACCCTCAGGTTGAACATGAAAATGTCACATTTTTATGAGGATGTGAACATTGATTATTACAAAAACAAACATATTTTGAGCACCCTTAGTGCAAATATGATAAACAGACATACAATTATGGAAATGTTTGTACACACTTATAAAATGTACTAACACACACATACAAATATACTGTATGCTCTACAGGGACAGTGGGAAGATGCAGTGTGACAGCTCAAACCTCTTCCTGTACTAAACCTAACAAAGGTCAGAAAAACCTGATGAACCAACAAATCAAACTGAAACCAGGATGAGAGCATGGTAGGAAGGAAAACTACAGCATGAGCTGAGCCTACTGGGAGATCTCAAGAGGATGTCCCCATCCAGAGGATGGAGGTTTGAAAATCCAAACTCAAAATGTTCTTTGGGTGACATTAAAATGAGAAATAATGTAGCCATAAAGAAGAAAAAAAATGGGAAGATAAAAATATCTCTTAATACATCAATACTATCTTTGCAATCCTTGTTCCACAACTGCTTTGGTCTCAAGTGTTTTCAAAAGCAATTAAGAACACAGACCAAACACAAAAAACTATTATGTGCAGTTTGTTGGTAAAGTGTATTTGCATGGATGCTTGTGAACAAGATTTATGGTATACTAGTGGTCATAAGATATGTGCTTTTAAACCAGTGTCAGTATTTACAGTGGAGTGTTGCCAATGGCCAATTTAAAGCACATATCATTTACTTTAGTTAGGGTATCCATCATATTTAATATAACGCACTAATGAGTACAGTGTCAATTCAATGTCAATTCACTTAATGTTTTGCATATGGTAGGTTTATTAAAGATACAAATCTTTAATTCAAGATAAATATGTGACCCTGGTCCACAAATCCAGTCTTAAGTAGCACGGGCATATTTGTAGCAATAGCCAACAATATACTGTATGGGTCAAAATGATCGATTATTCTTGTACGCCAAAAATCATTAGGATATTAAGTGAAGATCATGTTCCATGAAGATATTTTGTAAATTTCCTACCGTAAATATGATTGCTAAGAACATCATTTGGACAACTTTAAAGATGATTTTCAAAAACATTTTTTTAGATTCCAGATTTTCAAACAGTTGTTGACATACATTAATGGAAAGCTTATTTTATTTTTCAGCTTTCAGATGATTTTTAATTTTATTGATGAATGAATTTTAATTTCAAAAAATGTATCCTTATGACTGGTTTTGTGGTCCAGGGTCACATATACTACAAATTAGTGTTGTCACGATACTGGAATTTCTAACTTCGATACGATACCTTGAAAAATAACGATATTCGATACTATTTTCGATACCACAGAGAAAAAAACTGCCACAATATTAATAAAAAATTTCTTTTTTAATTTAAAGATAAATATAGTCTAGAACATGACAATGATGTATATGCATATGTACACTACTACAGCCGTGTTCAGCTTCTTAGCTTCATTTGAGTTTGAGCTTCAAACTTTATTTGCTGTTCAAATACAACTGGTAGTGTAGGTCGTAAACTTTTTCTTTTTCTTTTTAGACCACAAGTATCTAACTAATCTTAGAACTTAAGTTAATGGTAAAAGATATTTGTTAGTTAACATGAATAAACAATGAAAAATACTTTCAAAACATGTATTAATCTTAGTTAAAAATTAATTTAATCTATAATTTACTAATACATTAACCAATTAAAATCCAAAGTTATATCTGTTAATATTTTTTATTGGACCGTGCTAACATGATCCGTTGTATTTTTATTACCTACCGTTATCAAAGATTCAAATATTCTGTAACAAATGCATTGCTCATCGTTCATAAATGCTGGTTAATACATTAACATTATTTGAACAGATTTTAATGCCGGATTCATAATCAACGATCCATGCAAGCAAATATGCGTGCGTCACACACGAAAACAATGCTCAGTTGCTCACTGGATAGACATTAAGACAAATCACAGAATTTAAGTAATGTTTTTTTTTTTTTTTTTTAAATAAAGTTAAATAAGCGCAGTTAATTTACATTTGACCGCAGTTAAAGTATTTACTCATCTAAGATTCCTCAATCTGATTATATTAACGAACTACGGTATAAAAGAACGGGACAACATTCATATAACCAACAATGAAAGGCAATCTTATTTAATGATTCATTAATGTTAAAATGAGAACAGTTCTTCTTTATATAGATCCGGGTGTCTGTCTTTCAGGTGCTTTGCGAAATTAGTGGTGTTAGCACCTTTTGTTAGCACTGCTCTGTAGCAACTCTTACATATTGGCTTGCTTGTGTACTTCGGCTTTCCATGTTCGTTTGTTTCATATCCGAAATATTTCCAGATAGCACTCCTGCTGTGCTCTTTATCAAACAAAGCCGGTCGCGGGGTGCCGCGCTCTCCTTTCTATTCGCTTCACTTGAATGAGACGAGACAGGCACCGCGGTCACGTGTGGTGTTTGTCAACTCGCCTTTGTGGAGAAGTGAAAGTGACAGCTCGGCTAGTATCGATACATCGGGAAATTAGTATTGGTATCGTTCGGATATTTCAGTATCTTTATATTATATTTTTACAACACTACTACAAATACTGTCTTATATACTACACTGTATACAATTATAAATAATAAAAAAAATAAAAAAAACACAATTGCTTAACAATTATTAAAAAAATGACAAAATATTTGAAAAATATTTGCACTTAATTAAAATATTTAAACAGAAAAATGTTAATTAATAGAATTATCTTATTAAAATAGTATTATGTTGTGTTTTTTTTTAGCACAAGGCCAACCAGACAGTTTTCAGTGGATGCTCGGATAAAAGCCCAGTCAAAAAGTCATTATATGAGGTAACCAAACTACATTATTGTAGACAGTGCAACCTTAATGCGCACTCATAACGAGTAAAGAGAGACAGAAAGAGGAGAGACTTATGAAACCGAGTGCTTTGGACTCACGTTCATTTTCCTCCGGCAGCGGGAGAGGTTGAGCAGCAGAGAGACTTTGAGCTCACGGAAGGTCTTCAGGTCCTCTGTGAAACCCTCTCGTGGGAACTTCTTCAGAGCGTACTGGTACCGTTGGGCAGCTTCTTTCACCTTTCCTTTCTGGATCGGCAAGACATTGTTACTTTTGAATTTACTCTCTTGATATATGTTTATATTATGTGACCCTGGACCACAAAACCAGTCTTAAAGGTTGTATCAGCGATTTCAAGCCTGAAACATTAAGTGTCACTTTCAGCTGACCTTTCATCACAATCCGCTCGCTGCCTGCCCCATAAATTGTCTGTGAAAAAAATGCGTCTCTCTGGTCAGTCTAGGGTCCGAGATATGCCAAAAAAACAATCGGTGCTACCAACGATTCCACAGAAAAACAAACAGTGTTCCAACCAATCAGCGTCAGGGGTTGGTTTTGTGGACTTTTGCTCTGCCTCCCTCACATCCCTCGACCAGTACGAAAGTCCACAACACCCACCCCCTGACGGTGATTGGTTGGAACACTGTTTGTTTTTCTGTGGAATGGTTGGTAGCACTGATTGTTTTTTGACATATCTCGGACCCTAGGCTGACCAGAGAGACGCGTTTTTTTCACAGACAATTTATGGGGCAGGCAGCGAGCGGATCGTGAAGAAAGGTCAGCTGAAAGTGACACTTTATGTTTCAGGCTAGAATCGCTGATACAACCTTTAAGTAGCACAAGTATATTTGTAGCAATAGCCAAAAATACATTGTATGAGTCAATTTTTCTTTTATGCCAAAAATCAAGTAAAGATCATGTTCCATGAAGACATTTTGTACAATTCCTACCGTAAATATATCAAAACGTAATTTTTGTTTAGTAACATGCATTGCTAAGAACTTAAATCTAGACAACTTTAAAGGTGATTTTCTCAATATTTAGAATTTTTCAAATTTGTATCTTGGCAAAATATTGTCCCACCATAACTATCCATACATCAATGGAAAGTTTATTTATTCAGCTTTAAATTGACCCTTATGACTGATTTTGTGGTCCATGGTCACATATAGTATAGTTAAAAACAAATACAATAAAACACAAAACTATAATGTTTATCTCTAATAATACACAAACATTTCTTTGGCTGATTATTTAAAACGCAACTCACCTTATAGAATCCATCTCCTTCCTCTATCAGTTTGCTCAGCAGAACGATCATAATATCAGGTTTTGATGTGGCCATTGCCCACGTTGCAGGACCTGAGAGCAAAGGAAGAGGCAAAGCAAAGATTCAGCACATGTTGACAGTCTGTATGGCCACAAACTATTTTGCTAATCTCTGAGGAACACAAAGGAATGAGCAGACTGCCAGGATACTGTATCTTGCTTAAAAGGAGGCAAAGTCTATGAACAACTTTAGGATATCACAAAAAGCCATGGCAACACGCCAGACAACAACAACAACAAAAAAACAAACCACGATCAGCTTGGCTGTTTATACCTTGCTGAAACTGATATGTGTTTATACTGGCAATAAAAACATTGAGTCCAACAGCTTCAGAACTTGCAGTCAGCAGCCTGAACAGAGGTCATTTGTTTCTACTGGTTTGGACTTAATGTACAGCGAAGAGAGTGGGAATAAGAGATTGATAGTGGTCTATTAGGGCTGTAGATTTGGCCATGGGCAGCCAGTAGCAGTATTCAGGCAAGCAGTGATTCAGTGCAATTCATGCAAGGCACAGTCGAAGACACGCTAAGAAGCAGAGGGCCAGATACCAAACAGGCCAACAGCCTGAAAAGCAAAGGCATTTGTTCACACAGGATGCATTCTTGCATTCACAGCTAGACGCAATATACAACAGAACCGGACAGTATTCAGATATCTTGGGACGTGTATTTAACTTCATACCGCATCTTAAAGAGGTCATCGGATGCAAAACTCACTTTTACATGTTGTTTGAACATAAATGTGTGTTGACAGTGTGTGTACACAACCACCCTATAATGATAAAAATCCACACAGTGGTATTTTTTAATCCCTTATAAATAATATCCCCTTTTTCAAATCAAGCCATTCTCAGTTTCTTGGCTGTGTGACGTCACACTGTCCAAGGCCGCTCCCACGATTGTTGATTGACACAGCCGTCTTACCTTAGACCCGCCCTGAGTAAGCTGTGAACAGTCCAACCGCCATTGTTTCGACACCGAAGCAGGAGTAGACAAGAATGGCTCCTAATGATTGAGGTGTTTTGATGTTGGATGTAATAATGATCATAGCAGTTGTCATTTACTCCCGACATCTGAGCCGCTGAAGATGCAGAGGATTAACGTTACTTTAGTTTTTGAAGGGAATAAAGCCCTACAATCTACTTAAAATGCGTCTATGTTCGTGCAAATCATTCGTGATCCAGCTTCACCTACAGAAGAAGTGAGTACAAGGGTTTTTTATGAATCTTTGCAAATCGCCTTTCCTAATAATGTGCTAGTTAGCAAGTTTCGCAGCTAAATGCAGCTATAGTAAACAAGACGGCTTGTCACCCCACCGAAGAGAGGGTCTCATTAGCATTTAAAGAGTCATGCAACAAAATGGGTTATTGTGAAAAGTGCTGATTTTGACAAGGTTAAAAAGGTGTTGTTTTACTCTACCATTGAGAAATTTTAACCAAAGTATGTTAACCCTAAAGACCCTAAAGAATCATATCCGCTTGTGGAAAATGGGCATCCGATGACCCTTTTAAAAAGTCTGAGCCAATGGTGTGAGGTGCTAAAGAAACAGCAAAATGTGTTGCAACAATTAAAGACAGAATGCAGGTGCCCTGAGATGCTTTTTAAAACTACAGCATCTTAAAAATGTGAAGTTCATGGCACGATATGCTGAAAATGAGCAGCATAGTCAAAATCGTCTATCGCAATGTGGCATTGCACTGCAGTGGAATAGAACAATATGTGCAACATCTTAAAATGCGTTGCTAATGGCGGAAATAGCTGCTTGCAACAAAAGATGTCCATTACAATACAACAACACAAAGGACTTGAACAAAACGCAGGCATCTCAAGATGATTTTTTAGCTTCTGTTAACTTGACACAGCATCTTAAAATGCAACGCCAATGGCGTAAGATGCTGTAAAAACAAGCACTGCAACATTAAAAGATGCCCATCTCAATACAACAGCACATCTTAATTAGTTTTTAACTTCTTTTTAAACTAACTAAAGTTTTAACACAGCATAGTAAATGCGAAACTAATAGAACTAAATTAAGCTAATCTCAAGATGAGTTTTTAACTTTTTTTTTTTAGTTGATAGAGCATAATAAAATACAATGCCAATGGTGCAAGATGCTACAAAAAAAAAACAAGAAGAATTAAAGCTGCAAGCAGCGATGAACGGGCCCTCGCACCCGGGCTCACCGCCGACCGGTGGCTTTAGTAAAAACAGCAAATGGTGGGTAGTATGCTTTTAATACAGTAAAAATAGGAGAAATATGTCAAAGTCACTTAAATGTGCCAAATTTCCTGCTGCCAGCTGGTGGCGCTATGCATATAACTGATTATTGGCATGTAGATGTGTTCAGGCCACCACTTTCATCAAACATATGAAGTTTGGTACCTTGGTATGTTTGAGTTAGTGAAAGATATGATATATCCTGCTGCCAACAGGTGGCGCTATGATAATATCTGAATATTGGCCTTTAGGTGTCTTCAGGCCAGGACTCTTACCAAACCTGTGAAGTTTGAGGCAGATCGGACATTTTATGGCTGAGTTATAACAACTTCTATGTCCATGGCGAAACATGAAACTTTGTCAGGCCGCCACAGACACGCCCTTTAACGAAAACTCAAGAGCTTCGCAATTTAACATGTTTAAGGCCTCTAGATCAGAATGACCAAATATAATGTTAATATCATTAAATCTCTAAGACGAGTTTGATACAAGTCATTTCCTGTTGCCAACAGGTGGCGCTGTGATTATAATAGAATGTTGGCCTTGAGATGTGTTCAGGCCAGGACTCTTATCGAATATGTGAAGTTTGAGGCAAATCGGACATTTTATGGCTGAGTTATAACAAGTTTTATATCCATGGCGAGACCTCGAAATTTGTCAGGCCGCCACGGACACGCCCTTTAACGAAAACTCAAGATCTTCGCAATTTAACATCGCTAAGGCCTTTATATTAGACTGACCGATTTTGGTGTTGATCTGTATAAATCTTTTGGAGGAGTTGGTTGTAGAGTACAGCATGACACTTCCTGTTGCCTGCAGGTGGCGCTATGACTATAACCGAATATGGGCATGTAGATGTCTTCAGGTCAGGAGTGTTATCACACATGTGAAGTTTGGGACAGATCGGACATTTTATGCCTAAGTTATAGCAACTTCCTTTTTCATGGCGAAACATCGAAATTTGCGAGGCCGCCACGGACACGCCCTCCCATGAAAACTCTAGATCTTCACAATTTAACGCCACAAAGGGCTTTAGATTAGACTCACCAAATTTGGTGTTGATCGGAATAAATCTCTAGGAGGAGTTCGTTCAAGTATGACACCTGAAAATGGCAAAAATGACACAAATTTTGCTGAGAAAATTAATAATAACCGACTTCCTGTTGGGTTTCGGATTTTATCTCAAGAGGCTTTTTTGTAGGTATTGGTGTGTTACATGTGTGTACCGATTTTTGTGCATGTACGATAATCACAGCAGAATGCGCACACCGCGGAACGTGTAAAGGTGGCGCTATTGAGCCATTTTGCCACACCCACTTCTGCAACCCATATCAGACGTCCATTTTCGCCAGGTCTGATGTGTGTGCAAAGTTTCGTTAGTTTTCGGGTATGTTTAGGCCCTCAAAAATGCGATTCATTCCGGATAAGAAGAATAATAATAATAATTAAAGCTGCAAGCAGCGATGAACGGGCCCTCGCACCCGGGCTCACCGCCGACCGGTGGCTTTAGGAAAACAGCAAATGGTGGGTAGTATGCTTTTAATACATTAAAAATAGGAGAAATATGTCAAAGTCACTTAAATGTGCCAAACTTCCTGCTGCCAGCTGGTGGCGCTATGCCTATAACTGATTATTGGCATGTAGATGTGTTTAGGCCAGCACTTTCATCAAACATATGAAGTTTGGTGCAGATTGACCTTGGTATGTGTGAGTTAGTGCAAGATATGATATATCCTGCTGCCAATAGGTGGCGCTATAATAATATCTGTATATTGGCCTTTAGGTGTCTTCAGGCCAGGACTCTTACCAAACCAGTGAAGTTTGAGGCAGATCGGACATTTTATGGCTGAGTTATAACAACTTATATGTCTATGGCGAAACATCAAACTTTGTCATGCCGCCACAGACACGCCCTTTAACGAAAACTCAAGATCTTCACAATTTAACATCTCTAAGGCCTCTAGATCAGAATGGCCAAATATAATGTTGACATCATTAAATCTCTAGGAGGAGTTTGATACAAGTCATTTCCTGTTGCCAACAGGTGGCGCTGTGATTATAATAGAATATTGGCCTTCAGATGTGTTCAGGCCAGGACTCTTATCGAATATGTGAAGTTTGAGGCAAATCGGACATTTTATGGCTGAGTTATAACAAGTTTTATATCCATGGCGAGACCTCGAAATTTGTCAGGTCGCCACGGACACGCCCTTTACCGAAAACTCAAGATCTTCACAATTTAACATCGCTAAGGCCTTTATATTAGACTGACCGATTTTGGTATTGATCTGTATAAATCTCTAGGAGGAGTTGATTGAAGAGTACAGCATGACACTTCCTGTTGCCTGCAGGTGGCGCTATGACTATAACTGAATATGGGCATGTAGATGTCTTCAGGTCAGGAGTGTTATCACACATGTGAAGTTTGGGACAGATCGGACATTTTATGGCTAAGTTATAGCAACTTCCTTTTTCATGGCGAAACATCGAAATTTGCGAGGCCGCCACGGACACGCCCTCCGATGAAAACTCTAGATCTTCACAATTTAACGTCACAAAGGGCTTTAGATTAGACTCACCAAATTTGCTGTTGATCTGAATAAATCTCTAGGAGGAGTTCGTTCAAGTACGACGCCTGAAAATGGCAAAAATGACACAAATTTTGTTGAGAATATTAATATTAACCGACTTCCTGTTGGGTTCCGGATTTTGCTCCAAGAGGCTTTTTTGTAGGTATTGGTGTGTTACATGCGTGTACCGATTTTTGTGCATGTACGATAATCACAGCTGAATGCGCACACCGCGAAACGTGTAAAGGTGGCGCTATTGAGCCATTTTGCCACACCCACTTCTGCAACCCATATCAGACGTCCATTTTCGCCAGGTCTGATGTGTGTGCAAAGTTTAGTTAGTTTTCGGGTATGTTTAGGCCCTCAAAAATGTGATTCATTCCGGATAAGAAGAATAATAATAATAATAATAATAAACGGAGCAGATTCAATAGGGTCCTCACACCATCGGTGCTCGGGCCCTAATTAAAGCTGCAAGCAGCGATGGTAGGGCCCTCGCACTCGGGCTCACCGCCGATCAGTGGCGAATGGTGGGCACTATGCTATTAACACAGAAAATGTAGGAGGAATATGTCAAAGTCATTGATATGTGCCAATCTTCCTTCTGCCAGCTGGTGGCGCTATGCCTATAACTGAATATTGGCATGCAGATGTGTTCAGGCCGGCGCTTTTATCAAACATATGAAGTTTGGTGAAGATTGAACATGGCATGCTTGAGTGTAAGTCATGACATATCCTGCTACCAACAGGTGGCGCTATTACGAAATATTGGCTTTTAGATGTCTTCAGGCCAGGACTGTTGGCAATCATGTCAAGTTTGGTGCAAATTGTACATTGCATTCTTAAGTTAGTGTAAAACAAGTATTTTGCTGTTGCCAGCTGGTGGCGCTATGACTATAACTAAATATTGGCATGTAAATGTATTCAGGCCAGGACTCTTATCAAACATATTAAGTTTGGGGCTGATTGGACATTGCATGCCTGAGTTACAGTAACTTCCTGTTTCATTGCATTAAGAGTATGCTTTAGCACTTAGCTAAATGTTGCTAACATGTTTCTAGCATGTTGCTACCCTATTTAACACTTGTTGATATTTTTAAAATGTTGCTGGGCATCCACATCGGTATTAAACATGTGACTTTCTGTTGCCAGCAGGTGGCACTATGACTATAACTGAATATAGGCATGGGCTTGTGTTCAGACCAGGACTCTTATCAAACATATTAAGCTTGGGTCAGATTGGACATTGTATGCATGAGTTACACTTATTTTTCTTTGTATTAATATCATGCTTTAGCTCTTAGCTAAGTGTTGCTAGCATGTTTTAACATGATTCTAGCATGATGCTAGCCTATTTAAAACTTGCTAACGCTTTTTAATATGTTGCTAGGAGTCCGTAATACCATTAAATGTCACTTCCTGTTGTCAGCAGGTGGCGCTGTGATTATAACTGAATATGGGCATGTATATATCTTCAGGCCAGAAGTCTTATCAAACATGTGAAGTTTGGGGCTGATTGGACATTGCATGCCTGAGTTACAGTAACTTCCTGTTTTATGTCTTTAACAACATGCTTTAGCACTAAGTAAGTGCTGCTAGCATGTTTGGGTACGTTTTAAACTAGTTTAGCACTCAATGGCTTTTTTTAGTGTGTTGCTAATGATGTGTCACAGTGTTAAACATGTCACTTCCTGTTGACAGTAGGTGGCGCTATGACTATAACTGAATATTGGCATGTAGATATATTCAGGTCAGGACTGTTATCAAACATGTGAAGTTTGGGGCTGATTGGACATTGCATGCCTGAGTTAGAGTAACTTCCTGTTTCATTGCATTAAGAGTATGTTTTAGCACTTAGCTAAATGTTGCTAACATGTTATAGCATGTTTCTAGCATGTTGCTACCCTGTTTAACAGTTGTTGAATTTTTTTAAAATGTTGCTAGGCATCCACAACAGTATTAAACATGTGGCTTCCTGTTACCAGCTGGTGGCGCTATGACTATAACTGAATACGGGCATTGGCGTGTGTTTAGGCCAGGATTCTTATCAAACATGTTAAGTTTGGGGCTGATTGGACATTGTATGCCTGAGTTAGAGTAACTTCCTGTTTCATTGTATTATTAGCATGCTTTAACATATTAGCTAAGTGTTGCTAGCATGCTTTATTATTTTTGTAGCATGTTGAATATTAAGTTTGGGTCAGATTCAACATTATATACATGAGTTACAGCAATTTCCTTTTGTATTTGTATTAATAGCATGCTTTAGCTCTTAGCTAAGTGTTGCTAGCATGTTTTAGCATGTTTGTAGCATGTTGCTAGCCTATTTAAGACTTGTTAACGCTTTTCAATATGTTTCTAGGAGTCCGTAACAGTGTTAAACATGTCATTTCCTGTTGTCAGCAGGTGGCGCTATGACTATAACTGAATATGGGCACTGATGTGTGTTCAGGACCGGATTGTCATCAAACATGTGAAGTTTGAGGCAGATCGGACATCGTATGCCTGAGTTATAGCAACTTCCTTTTTCATGGCGAAACATCAAAGTTTGTCCGGCCGCCACGGACACGCCCTTCGACGAAAACTCTAAAGCTTCGCAATTTAACATCGCAAAGGCCTTATGATGACACTCAGCAAATTTGAAGATGATCGGATAAAGACTGTAGGAGGAGTTCGTTAAAGTATGAGGCCTGAAAATGGCAAAAACTGCACAAAAATCATACAGGAAATTCAATATAACGGACTTCCTGTTGGGTTTCGGATGTTGCACCAGGAGACTTTTTTGTAGGTATTGGTGTGTTACATATGTGTACCGAGTTTCGTACATGTACGTGAAACGTAGCTCGAGGGGCACTCCGTTGAAATTTTATAGGTGGCGCTATCGAGCCATTTTGCCACACCCACTTTTGAAAACCATATCAGATGTAAATTTTCGCCAGGTCTGATGCGTGTGCAAAGTTTCGTGAGTTTTCGGGCATGTTTAGGCCCTCAAAATGACTTTTCATTTTGGAGAAGAAGAAGAAGAAGAAGAATTAAAGCTGCAAGCAGCGATGAACGGGCCCTCGCACACGGGCTCACCGCCGACCAGTGGCTTTAGGAACACAGCAAACGGTGGGCAGTATGCTTTTAATACAGTAAATGTAGGAAAAATAGATCAAAGTCACTTAAATGTGCCAAATTACCTGCTGCCAGCTGGTGGTGCTATGCATATAACTGATTATTGGCATGTAGATGTGTTCAGGCCACCACTTTCATCAATCATATGAAGTTTGGTGCAGATTGACCTTGGTATGTTTGAGTTAGTGAAAGACACGATATATCCTGCTGCCAACAGGTGGCACTATGATAATATCTGAATATTGGCCTTTAGGTGTCTTCAGGCCAGGACTCTTACCAAACCTGTGAAGTTTGAGGCAGATCGGACATTTTATGGCTGAGTTATAACTACTTATATGTTTATGACGAAACATCAAACTTTGTCATGCCGCCACAGACACGCCCTTTAACGAAAACTCAAGATCTTCACAATTTAACATCTCTAAGGCCTCTAGATCAGAATGGCCAAATATAATGTTGACTTCATTAAATCTCTAGGAGGAGTTTGATACAAGTCATTTCCTGTTGCCAACAGGTGGCGCTGTGATTATAATAGAATATTGGCCTTCAGATGTGTTCAGGCCAGGACTCTTATCGAATATGTGAAGTTTGAGGCAAATCGGACATTTTATGGCTGAGTTATAACAAGTTTTATATCCATGGCGAGACCTCGAAATTTGTCAGGCCGCCACGGACACGCCCTTTACCGAAAACTCAAGATCTTCACAATTTAACATCGCTACGGCCTTTATATTAGACTGACCGATGTTGGTGTTGATCTGAATAAATCTCTAGGAGGAGTTGGTTGTAGAGTACAGCATGACACTTCCTGTTGCCTGCAGGTGGCGCTATGACTATAACTGAATATGGGCATCTAGATATCTTCAGGTCAGGAGTGTTATCACACATGTGAAGTTTGGGACAGATCGGACATTGTATGCCTGAGTTATAGCAACTTCCTTTTTCATGGCGAAACATCGAAATTTGCGAGGCCGCAACGGACACGCCCTCCGATGAAAACTCTAGATCTTCACAATTTAACGTCACAAAGGGCTTTAGACTAGACTCTGCAAATTTGGCGTTGATCCGAATAAATCTGTAGGAGGAGTTCGTTCAAGTACGACGCCTGAAAAAGGCAAAAATGACACAAATTTTGCTGAGAATATTAATATTAACCGACTTCCTGTTGGGTTCCGGATTTTGTTCCAAGAGGCTTTTTTGTAGGTATTGGTGAGTTACATGTGTGTACCGATTTCGGTGCATGTACGTGAATCACAGCTGAAAGCGCACACCGCTGAACGTCTAAAGGTGGCGCTGTCGAGCCATTTTGCCACACCCACTTCTGCAACCCATATCAGACGTCCATTTTCGCCAGGTCTGATGTGTGTGCAAAGTTTCGTTAGTTTTCGGGTATGTTTAGGCCCTCAAAAAAGCGATTCATTCCGGATAAGAAGAATAATAATAATAATAATAATAAACGGAGCAGATTCAATAGGGTCCTCACACCATCGGTGCTCGGGCCCTAATTAAAGCTGCGAGCAGCGATGAACGGGCCCTCGCACCTGGGCTCACCGCCGACCGGTGGCTTCAGGAAATCAGCAAACGGTGGGCAGTATGCTTTTAATACAGTAAATATAGAAAAAAGTCATAAGTCATTTAAATGTGCCAAACTTGCCGCTGCCAGATGGTGGCGCTATGCTTGTAACTAATTATTGGCATGTAGATGTGTTCAGGCCAGCACTATTATCAAACATATGAAGTTTGGTGCAGATTGACCTTGGTATGTTTGAGTTAGTGAAAGATATGATATATCCTGCTGCTAACAAGTGGCGCTATGATAATATCTGAATATTGGTCTTTAGGTGTCTTCAGGCCAGGACTCTTACAAAACCTGTGAAGTTTGAGGCAGATCGGACATTTTATGGCTAAGTTATAACAACTCGACCCCTTTACATATTCTTATCGGCCGTGTTTTGACAAAACCTGTGAAGTTTGAGGCAGATCGGACATTTTATGGCTAAGTTATAACAACTCGACCCCTTTACATATTCTTATCGGACATTTTATGGCTAAGTTATAACAACTCGACCCCTTTACATATTCTTATCGGCCGTGTTTTGACAAAACCTGTGAAGTTTGAGGCAGATCGGACATTTTATGGCTAAGTTATAACAACTCAATGAAAACTCAAGATCTTCACAATTTAACATCTCTAAGGCCTCAAGATCAGACTGACCAAATATAATGTTGATTTAATTAAATGCAATCAATGCAAGGACTTCAGATAATGCCAACTGTGAACCAATATGCTAAATTTTCATTATACTCTGATGATGATGATAAGAACAAGATTCATGATGATAACAAAATGTTATTATTGCTTGCTTTACGTCCACCACTTCTGCTGAAATGTCATCGTTACCTATCTGTACAATTTGTGTGTGGATATTGCTTTGCTGGTGACTCCTGTTATAAGACATCACTCTTAAGCGCTACATTACTAAGAATCAATAATGAAGACGGTGCCCAGTTGGCACATGCATTCAAAGTAACCCTCTGCT
>NC_133361.1:50122208-50176224 GCF_049309525.1 Garra rufa
GACTACTTTTAGATTACTTTCGATCTAACTTATTTATTTATCATTTTGATATAAATAGGATAATATTGTACCATATTGACATAAAAATACAAAGAGTAAGAAAATATATTCCATTTGTTGTTATTAACAACATGAAGTGCATTAAATATTATCTTACATCAAAGTTTTGCAAACTGGGGTTTGTGAAGGAACTGTAGGGTTTGTCAGTTTAATGAAACGCTAATAATTAATTAAATCATGAAAGTGCTAAATTAAAATAAATAATTTCAGAATCCATCAAAATAAAAAACTTACTAAGAAAACAAATAACGTAAATAATTAAATATTATGTTTGTTTACCTGCATGTCATATGACCATAACCAACGTTAGAAAACTAAGTAACACGCAAATGTGATACTTAATTATTAAAATATTTATTTTAAAGCCTCAGGGGTACTTTAAATATATATATATATGAGGTGAAAGAAGATCAGATGACAAAAAACGTTTGTGAATTTGTGCATTTTAATGTGTTTGCAAGACAAAAGCCTTCAAAAGACAGTAGTTGATGCAATGTTGAAACAATTCTTAAACCTGAAATGATTTCTGTAAATGAGTGGTCAAATGCTGTGTCGCCACCTAACTAATGAATGATCTTGTGTGAATTTCAATCAGAATTTAAAGATTCTAAAAGAATGTTCAAACGCTCACTGACGCTCCAGAAGGAAACAATGCATTAAAAGCCGGGGGGTGAAAACTTTTTGAATTTGAAGATCAGGGTACATTTAACTTATTTTGTCTTCTGATACTTAGTATCTTCTAGCTTCTAAAGGGCAGTATTTTAATAAAATAAAAAAAATGATATTTAGGCAAAATAAGAAAAATATACCAATCTTCATTCTGCTCAAAAGTTTACACCCCAGGCTCTTAATGCATTGTGTTTTCTTCTGGAGCATCAGTAAGCATTTGAACCTTCTGTAATAGTTGCATATGAGTCCCTCAGTTGTCCTCAGTGTGAAAAGATGGATCTCAAAATCATACAGTCATGCTGAAAAACCTAAGAATTTGTGGGACCTAAAAGATTTTTCTGGAAAACAGCAGGGTGTTCAGGACAAATAAAGGACTCATGAACAACTATCACCACACAAATAAACACACAGCTGTGGATCATTCAGGTAACAACATAGTATTAAGAATCAAGTGTATGTAAACTTTTGAACAGGGTTGTTTTTTTGTAAACTCAACTATTATTTTCTCTTGTGGACTATATGTAAACAGTACCAAATAAAAAATAACATGCGTTTGGTATGATACCTTTTATTTTGGTAACAACATTTTGCAGATTCTGCAAGGTGTATGTAAACTTTTGACTTCCAACTATATGCTATATCTTCCACTCATGTCGCATGCTGACCACAAGAGGGATGCAATGAGCTGAGCATCTAGCTGCAGTTGATCTGCAGTGTTTCCTGTCGTCACTGTTCACAATATTAGAGCTTCTGCTGAAATAATGTGCATGCATGTGTCACACTGACATTATCTCCAGCGCTATAATCCCGCTCTCCGTCAATAACACCATTCTATCCCTCACTTTCATTTCCTGCCTTTCTGCTGGGGGTGGGAGTGAATGATGGGGAGATGACATTTCGACTATGACTTCACAAAGCAGTGACTCACAATTGATTCACTGTTTTACGCGTACAAATATAGAAACTTTCTTTCGCGTCCTTATGAGCTAAAGACCAACTTTCTGTCAGGTGAGGAGATCAGATATGAGACTGTAGCGGTCGACCACTCTTTACTCTTGCACAAGGATGCAGGGATTTCTCACAGACATCTAACTGTTATCTATATGGATGTCTGTCCTGTTTTGACCTTGTTTGACAGCCGCAGCAATGAATGTGTATGGGAATTGCGTGGTCCCGCTCACCTCAGCAAAGTCAGGCTGGAAGATGTGTGTGTGTGTGTGTGTGTGTGTGTGTGTGTGTGTGTGTGTGTGTGTGTGTGTGTGTGTGTGTGTGTGTGTTTGAGGGCTAAAGAGGCTGGTTAGCGTTAGAGAGCTTAAATTGGTCGATGCGGTGTTCCAGAGCACGCTAACCTGCTAACTGATAACCTGCAGTACTGCGACGTGTCGTGTCTCCATGACAACAGCCGGCTCTCTGCACTAGCACTGCTGCTGCCTGTCGGCCTCCAACACCAGCCAAGAACACAACAGAGAGAAGGAAGACAGGAAAACAGCTAAAAATAAAATGCAAAAGAGCACATGTGAAAATAGACACAAGTGGAGTCCAAATAACGACTTCCTTATTGTAATTCCTTTTGTAATTTGAATAACATGACCAAATGTGAGTAGTTGATGATGTTATGAGATACATAGCGTCGATTACAATTATGTCTGTTTTGACTATCCTAGATAGAAAAAACACCGTGCAAACTTTATATGTGTATGAGTGTGTGGGGGATGCATGTAAATATTTTTCAATGTAGGTTACGTAAGTAAAGCATAACAAAATACGGCGGAAAGGAAGTAGCTTTGAAATTTGTTTGTGTGAAATAGTGCAATAACCCCAGTGTGTTTTAATTCTAGTGAGAGAGAGGCTACTAAACAATGGATGACCATCATCTCTGTGAGGAATAACGTCACAGATGCTTCTGGGAGGACTGACCGACCGCGGAGGTTTTCATGCTTTTATTCAATGCGCTAATGGTGAGTCATAACTGTTAGGACTGGAGATGGTTCTCCATGGAGACGTGATGCTGGAGCAGTCTCCTAAAGATTTGGACGGCAGTTTTTTAATTATCAAGCAATTTATAGCTACATTTTTTACTTTATCTCAGTATTATTAGTAGAGGTTATGGTTGTCTTGGGGTTTTAGGCATGTTTGTTTTGCAAATCAGCTAAAATGAAAACCACTGGGTAACACTTTATTTTAAGGTCTAATTCTCACTATTAACTATTTGCTTATTAGCATGCATATTACTAGCATACTGGCTATTTACTAGTACTTGCAAAGCAAATATTAAAGCACACGGACATGTGAACCTGGACCACAAAACCAGTCATGAGGGTCAATTAAAAAATGTATTTATATATACATTATCTGAAGCTTTCCGTTGATGTACAGTTCATTAGAATATGACAATATTTGTCTGAGATACAACTATTTGAAAATCTGGAATCTAACGGTGCAAAAAAGAAAAATTGCCTTTAAAATTGTCCAAATGAAGTTCTTAGCAATGCATATTACTCATCAAAAATGAAACTTTGATATATTTATGGTAGAAAATTTACAAAATGTCTTCATTGAACATGATCTTTACTTAATATCCTAATGATTTTTGGCATAAAAGAAAAATCGATCATTTTAAACCATTCAATGTAATTTTTGCTATTGCTTCAAATACACCCATGCTACTTAAGACTGGTTTTGTGGTCCAGGGTCACATACATATATACAGTATACATAAATTACTAATAATATTACTTTTTCCAAGTAACTAGTAAAGTAACGCATTACTTTTTAATTGACAAGAAAATATCTGAGTTGCTTTTTCAAATAAGTAACGGCAGTTACTTCCCCCATTAATGTGAACATGCATTAATTCATCTCATTCACTTAAAAAAAACAGATACGGTATTCCTCAAACTCAAAATATGTCGCAAACCTGCAATGATTAAATATGTTAAATAATACAAATATCCTTTATGTATTTAACCCCAATTTAACTGATGTCTTTGCTGCCGACCTTCGATTATCCAATTCTTTCTAGGAAGCAAAAATTTCTCAAGATAATCTAACATTTGTTTTGCTTTTTTTTTACTGCTAAAGAGTTACATTTTTTTCTTCTGCTGTCTACTGTACAGACGTAAATTTACTTTTCTTTTGGTGTGAAAAGGCTTTTACATTTCCCAAAAATATAACTTTTTATATTAAAAACAAACAAGCAAGCCCTGTCCAGATTTAAAAAGTAATGCAAAAGTAATGTAACGCATTACTTTCCATAAAAATTAACTAATTAATGTAATTAGTTACTTTTTTAGGGAGTAAGTCAATATTGTAATGCATTACTTTTGAAAGTAACTTTCCCCAACATTGCATATACACACTCACACACACACACACACACACACACTGGTTTACATGCTTTATGGGGACATTCCATAGGCGTAATGGTTTTTATACTGTACAAACCGTATTTGCTATGGCCCTACACCTACCCTACACCTAAACCTAGCCCTCACAGGAGATTGTGCATACTTTTACTTCCTCAAAAAAACTCATTGTGCATGATTTATAAGCCTGTTTCCTCATGGGGACCTGAGAAATGTCCCCACAAGGTCAAAATTTACTGGTATTCCTATCCTTGTGGGGACATTTGGTCCCCACAACGTGATGAATACCAGGTACACACACACACACACACACACACACACACACACACACACACACACACACACATGTTGGGTTTACATGTTTTATGGGGACATTCCATAAGTGTAATGGTTTTCATACTGTACAAACCGTATTTTATATGGCCCTACACCTACCCTACACCTAAACCTAGCCCTCACAGGAGATTGTGCATACTTTTACTTCATCAAAAAAACTCATTGTGCATGATTTATAAGCCTGTTTCCTCATGGGGACCTAAGAATTGTCCCCACAAGGTCAAAATCTACTGGTATTACTATTCTTGTGGGCACACACACACACACACACACACACACACACACACACACACACACATTATATACATTTTGTTGTTACAGCCTTTTTCCAAAATGGATAAAATGTTTTTTTTTCTCTCAAAATTCTACAAACAATACCCCATAATGACAATGTGAAAGAAGTTTGTTTGAAATCTTTGCAAATACATTGCTCAGTACTTTGTTGAAGCACCTTTGGCACCAATTACAGCCTCAAGTCTTTTTGAGTATGATGCTACAAGCTTGGCATCTATTTTTGGGCAGCTTCTCCCATTTTTCTTTGCAGAATCCTTCAAGTTCCATCAGGTTGGGTGGGGAGCCATTTTCAGATCTCTCCAGAGATGTTCAATCGGGTTTAAGTCTGGGCTCTGGCTGGGCCACTCAAAGACATACATAGAGTTGTCCCATAGCCCTGTTGAAAGATGAACCGTCGCCCCAGTCTAAGGTCCGGAGCGCTCTGGAGTGGGTTTTCATCAAGGATGTCTCTGTACATTGCTGCATTCATCTTTCCTTTGATCCTGACTAGCCTCCCAGTTCCTGCTGCTGAAAAACATCCGCACAGCATGATGCTGCCACCACCATGCTTCACTGTAGAGATGGTATTGGCCAGGTGATAAGCGGTGTCTGGTTTCCTCCAGACATGACGCTTGGCATTCAGGCCAAAGAGTTCAATATTTGTTTCATCAGACCAAAGAATTTTGTTTCTCATGGTCTGAGAGTCCTTCAGGTGCCTTTTGGCAAACTCCAGGCAGGCTGTCAAGTGCATTTTACTGAGGAGTGGCTTCCGTCTGGCCACTGTACCATACAGGCCTGATTAATGGAGTGCTGCAAAGATGGTTGTTCTTCTAGAAGGTTCTCCTCTCTCCACAGAGAAACACTGGAGCTCTTTCAGAGTGACCATCGGGTTCTCGGTCACCTTCCTGACTAACTGCAGATCTGTGCATTGATACAATCCTGTCTCGGAGGTCTACAGACAATTCCTTGGACTTCATGGCTTGGTTTGTGCTCTGACATGCACTGTTGACTGTGGGACCTTATATAGACATGTGTGCCTTTCCAAATCATGAATTTACCACAGGTGTATTCCAGTCAAGTTGTAGAAACATCTCAAGGATGATCAGTGAAAACAGGATGCAACTGAGCTCAATTTTGAGTGTTATGGCATAGGCTGTGAATACTTATGTACATGTTTTTTTTTTTTCTCATTGTTTTGTATTTTTTAATAAATTTGCTAAGATTTCGAACAAACTTCTTTCATGTGTCATTATGGGGTATTGTTTGTAGAATCTGGAGGAAAATAATAAATTCAGTTCATTTTGGAATAAGGCGGTCACATAACAAACTGTGGAAAAAGTGAAGCGCTGTGAATACTTTCTGGATGCACTGCCTATATGTGTATGAGTGTGATTTTCATCAGCCATTACTCAGTGTCACTAACTCAGTCTTCAGTGTCACACGATCCTTCAGAAACCATTTTAATATGCTGATTTATTATCAATGTTTGAAACAGTTGTGCTGCTTAATATTTTTTTGAGACCTGTGATAGTGTTTTCATGATTCTTTAATGAATAAAAAGTTTAAAAGAACAGCATTTATTCAAAATAGAAATATTTTCTAACAATATAGGTCTTTTCTATCACTTTTTATCAATTTGACATATCCTTGCTGAATAAAAGTATTAATTTCTTTTCAAAGAAGGAAAGATGGAAATAATGTACTGACCCCAAAATTTGAAAGTTAGTGTATATTGTTAGAAAATATTTCTATTTTAAATAAATGCTAATATAAAAAAAAAATCATCAAAGAATCCTGAAAAAAGAACCACAGGTTCCAAAAAAATTAAGCAGGATCATGTGACACTGAAGAATGGAATAATGATGCTGAAAATTCAGCTATGCATCACAGGGAAAAAATATATTATAAAGTATATTGAAATAGAAAAATCACAATTTTAAATATTTTTAAAATATTTCACAATATTACTGTTTTTCTGTATTTTTAATCAAATAAATGCAGCTATGATGAGCAGAAAAAACGTCTTTAAAAAAATTTAAAATCTTACTGATCGCAAACTTTTGAAAGTTATTTTTATATACAGTGGGTATGGAAAGTATTCAGACCCCCTTAAATGTTTCACTCTTTGTTATATTGCAGCCATTTGCTGAAATCATTTAATTTCATTTTTTCCCTCATTAATGTACACGCAGCACCCCATATTGACAGAAAAACACAGAATTGTTGACATTTTTGCAGATTTATTAAAAAAGAAAAACTGAAATATCACATGGTCCTAAGTATACAGACCCTTTGCTCAGTATTTAGTAGTAGCACCCTAATACAGCCATGAGTCTTTTTGGGAAAGATGCAAGTTTTTCACACCTGGATTTGGGGATCCTCTGCCATTCCTCCTTGCAGATCGTTTACCATCCAACCTGACAGAACTGGAGACGTTGGTGGACAGCCATTTTTAGGTCTCTCCTGAGATGCTCAATTGGGTTTAAGTCAGAGCTTTGGCTGGGCCATTCAAGAACAGTCACAGAGTTGTTGTGAAGCCACTCCTTCGTTCTTTTAGCTCTGTGCTTAGGGTCATTGTCTTGTTGGAAAGTAAACATCTGGCCCATTCTGAGGTCCTGAGCACTCTGAAGAAGGTTTTTGTCCAGGATATCCCTGTACTTGGCCACATTCATCTTTCCCTCGATTGCAACCAGTCGTCCTGTCCCTGCAGCTGAAAAACACCCCCACAGCATGATGCTGCCACCACTATGCTTCACTGTTGGGACTGTATTGGACAGGTGATGAGCAGTTCCTGGTTTTCTCCACACATACCGTTTAGAATTAAGGCCAAAAAGTTCTATCTTGGTCTCATCAGACCAGAGAATCTTATTTCTCACCATCTTGGAGTCCTTCATGCGGGCTTTCATGTGTCTTGCACTGAGGAGAGGCTTCCGTCGGGCCACTCTGCCATAAAGCCCCGACTGGTGGAGGGCTGCAGTGATGGTTGACTTTCTACAACTTTCTCCCATCTCCCGACTGCATCTCAGGAGCTCAGCCACAGTGATCTTCACAGGTTCTTCTTTACCTCTCTCACCAAGGCTCTTCTCCCCCAATAGCTCAGTTTGGCTGGACGGCCAGCTCTAGGAAGGGTTCTGGTCGTCCCAAACGCCTTCCATTTAAGGATTATGGAGGCCACTGTGCTCTTAGGAACCTTAAGTGCACTAGAAATTTTTTTGTAACCTTGCCAGATCTGTGCCTTGCCACAATTCTGTCTCTGAGCTCTTCAGGCAGTTCCTTTGACCTCATGATTCTCGTTTGCTCTGACATGCACTGTGAGCTGTAAGGTCTTATATAGACAGGTGTGTGGCTTTCCTAATCAAGTTCAATCAGTATAATCAAACACAGCTGGACTCAAATGAAGGTGTAGAACAGGGGTCACCACACTCAGTCCTGGAGGGCCGGTGTCCTACAGAGTTTAGCTCCAACCCTAATCAAACACACCTGAACCAGCTTATCAAGGTCTTAATAGGTATACTTGAAACTTCTAGACAGGTGTGTTGAGGCAAGTTGGAGCTAAACTCTCCAGGACACCGGCCCTCCAGGATCAAGTTTGATGACCCCTGGTGTAGAACCATCTCAAGGATGATCAGAAGAAATGGACAGCACCTGAGTTAAATATATAAGTGTCACAGCAAAGGGTCTGAATACTTAGGACCATGTGATATTTCAGTTTTTCTTTTTTAATAAATGATTTCAGCAAATGGCTGCAATATAACAAAGAGTGAAACATTTAAAGGTCCACTGAAGTGCCTTGAAACACGCAGCGTTATTCTATGTGGTGACGTAATTTTAACTGAAACAAAAATATATCGCCCAGCCCCGCCCACTTCTTTTGAATAGCCAATAGCGTTCCATTTATATCTGCTCGGGCCAGAGCCGTTGAGCTTGGTAAAGCCGCATTTGTAAGCTTATGACAGCCACAGACTAATAAATTACCCCATAGATTCAATATGAAACTCTTGCTAAAACAAAATAGTGATCATAATCAGGCTGTGTAGTTTAATACACGCCGATCGTACATATGAGCGCATATGATCTGCTCCGGGTTATTGCGTCTCTATGTAGAGGGCGGGACACTACGGACTCTAGAGAGCATTTGATTGGACAGAACGTTTGATGAGAAGCTGAAGTGCACGGTGATATCATCAAAATTGTTGATTCATATTGGCGGAAGTGACGAGACTGTAAGTTTTGAATGCCCATATCTTGTATACACGAATTTTGTCGTTGTTTTGAAGCACACTAGCTTATAGATAATCCTAAGGCTAATATACTCATACTAAAAGCCAAAAAACTTTCATTTTTATTTCAGGGGGACTTTAAGGGGGTCTGAATACTTTCCGTACCCACTGTATATATTTTTTATTTTATTTTATTTATTTATTTTTTATATTTCCACTTTCAATATTGTGGAACTTTCCACAGCTCCCATTGGTACTTATTTGTCCATACAATGACAGGCAATGGTCAAAACGGTTTGGTTACTAACATTCTTAATGGTGAGTAAATGACAACAGTAGTTTAATTTGTGGGTGAACTACACTTTCGAGGCTGCATGGTGAAGCCTATTGTTTGTATTCATCTGTAATATGGCAGCATTGTTATTGTTACCCACTGGACTGCCCATTAATGCCATTACCAGGCTCTGGATCAAGAAATCCCATTGGAATTCACTTAAGTATATGTGCCAAGCTCAAACAACCCCCGTTTTTTCCATTCAACTCTTCCATTTTAAGAGCAAATCTGCTTTTTAAATGCATGCAATAACCTCATACCTGCGGCTTTTAAACATACACATTTCCCCTCCTGCAGCGTGTTGTAGGTGTTACTGCTAAACAGAAAGGGCTGGTTTCTGTGACATTTCCTCAATCTTTGTTCTACGTTCATCCTCCTCTTATCCTGTTTTCTCTCTTGTTGTACCAGGAAGAGAACAAAAATTCATGTGTTTGTCCCTGCGGCTGTGAGGTGGTGGAGGGATTTTGCTGCGGATGGTTTATTTTTAGCTGCTTTTCTTATCTGTCAACATGTGCACATCGATCGCTCCACACCACCTTCACATGAATGAGCCTTTGACGTAAAAGAGCAAACTATCTGCCGCTCGCTGGGACGAGAAACGCACAGATCTGTTTCCCGCTTTGCCTGGAATTCCAGCCTGTTCTGATGCACGGCTTCACTCCCGACCGGCCTGAAGTCTAAGGGCGATGACTGTGTTTATGTGTGTAAGCGTAGAGTGAATGCATGTATATGTGCAGACGCGCACAAGCGTATGTGTTTATGTTTAAGGCATGGCTCTGTAGTGACCTGTGGACTAGAATGAGGCACGCAAGCCAGATGCATCCATGGCAACCTGGTGAGTGTGCAGAGCAGAGTAAACAACCACTATGGACTGTGTGCGCATATGAGAGAGTGCATTTATGAGACCACCACGATAAGACGTGATCTAAGCGATATGTAGGGTAATTGCGCACTGGAGAACACAATGGCGAACCACTTGAAATGAATTGTTAAGATGAACCGCCCACGAACAAAAAGCCGTCGTTCCACCTCCTGAAACGGTAATAACAACGAAATTTCAAAAGCATTACCAATGTGAAAACTCATTCGAGAGCATTGCAGCGTTTGAATGAATATTTTGCACAATACAGGTGGGTGTGGGGTCAAGATGTCAAACCCTAGCAGGATGCAAAACCTACGCGAAGAAGCTCTACTCTCCATCCCGAAAGCTTTGGTTGAGTACAGACTAGAGGGTTACTCAGTTTAAAAAGCAATCTCCCGTGTTCTGAAATCTTTACCAATAAGTGTCATTGTGGTCATTTTAAAGTGCTGCAATATCACTGAAGTAATAGTATCGTTTTGATCTTTCATTCAAAAAATTCACAAAATTCTAACCTTTCATTGAAGTAAAACAATGGAAAGTCTCATTATGAAATAAATGTTTTTTCTCTAGTGCGCACTGGCCACAATTATTGGCAACCAATTACTGCAACATTATTTTGCCAAGATAACAGCTCTGAGTTTTCTCCCAGCTTTTCTCTTTAGTTCTTCCCACTCATTTTCTATAGGGTTTAGGTCAGGAACTGGGACTGCTATGGCATTAGCAGAATTTTGTGCTCAGTGACACATTTTTGTGTTGATTTTGATGTTTTTTTAATCATTGTCATGATGGAAGATCCAACCATTATACATTTCTAACAGAGGCAGTCAGGTTTAGATTTTTTATCTGCTTCATCTGTCTTAACCACGGAAAAAAACATGTGGAAGCTGCTAAATCATATAGAGAAGGACTTGGTAAACAAGAAGGGGTGCAGTATTTTGACAAACTAAAGTTAATAGGTGGTAAAGATAAAGGTAAGCAGTATTAATTAAGATATTAGCTTAATATTTCACCTACCTGACTAGAAATGATAAGAACAAACACAAATATTGTTAAGATTCTTGCTCTAGAAATCCTGGTTTAGTTTGGCCAACCACAAACGCCTTTTGTTCCTCAAAGACAGTTTTTGTACATGTGTCCTTTATTCGTTATAAACTCAAAATGTTTTCCCCGGTCTGACTAAAGTTTTGTTCGGTTCAGTGGCATTGTTTACATTCAGTGCCACCAATATGGCCGATTGATGGCGCGTTATAAAAACACTCTATTGGTGGCTTTTTAAAATCACTAAATCATAATGGAATATGTCCTAAAACACACTACAGAATACCATTTTTAATGGTTTTGTGGTTAAAAGTTGATGTTTGTAATGGTATTTGCACTCTTTTTCTATAGGGTTTAGGTCAGGAACTGGGACGGCTATGGCATTAGCAGAATTTTGTGCTCAGTGACACATTTTTGTGTTGATTATGATGTTTGTTTTGGATCATTGTCCTGATGGAAGATCTAACCATTATAGATTTCTAACAGAGGCAGTCAGGTTTAGATTTTTTATCTGCTGGTATTTAATAAAATTCGATGCCACGTATCTGAACAAGATGTCAAGGACCTCCGGCAGAAAAAAAAAATAGGCCCACAACATTAAAGATCCAGCAATATATTTGACCGTGGGCATGGGGTACTTTTTATGGTGGGTTTGCTGCCAAAAAGCTCTTTTTTTAGTTTCGTCTGACCATAGAAGCCAGTCCCGTTTGAAGCTCCAGTCATGTCTGACAACTGAATATGCTAGAGTTTGTTGGATGAGCGAGGAGGATTTTTCTTAGAGAGTGTTTGATATTTTTTAGGCTTTCTGACCCCTCAACTAATCTCTGCATTTCTCCAGCTGTGATCCTTGGAGAGTCTCAAACTCTCCTCCTTACAGTGCATTAGGACAATATAGACACACATCCTCTTCCAGACAGATTTGTAACGTCTTTAGTTGATTAGAACTTCTTAAATATTGACCTGATGGTGAAAATAGCTTTAGCTCTTTTCTTACAGCCACTTCCTATTTTGTGAAGCTCAACAACCTTGTTCTGCACATCAGAACTACATTGTTTGGTTTTACTCCTTGTGATGGATGGTTAAGGGAATTTGGCCTTTGTGTTCCTCATATTTATAATCCTGTGGAACAGGAAGTCATGGCTTGACAATTTCATGCTCTAGTCATCCTGGTGTGCTAAAAATGTAAATATGAAAGGGAATATACTTCAGAGTTATTTTACTCATAGGAAATCCTAGGGGTGCCAGTAATTATAGCCAACTTGCAGTAGAGAAAAACATATATTTCATAACGTGAGTTTCCCCTCACTCTCAAATGTTTTACTTCAATGACAGGTTAGAATTTTGTAAATTTTTGAATGAAAGATCAAAAAGTTAAACAATGCAGATTAATTATCACAGCCGCCTTTGCTCATGTTTACCAAGGGGGAGGGCACGGCACATACATTTTATATAATTTTCAATTGAATATATTTTTATGACTATATCCTTAAGCTATGACTAGCTGGATAAGATAAAATTATTTTTCAGTTGTAGAGTCAAAGTTTGTTCTGTAATTTCTCAAAAATGACATATTTTCTTTATAAAGAAATAGTGAAATGTCGAAGACTCAAAAGAGCACCAGTCAGTTTTTCTAGAGGACTGTCTTCAGCTCATGTGAATGTGCCTCCCTTGTTGAATAAAACAATACACACCATTACAAAATTTGTAATGGTTTTACTGGTTATAATGGGACTTGTATTGGTTTCAGTGGAAACTGTGATGAACCCTGTGGGGTTCCACTGGTAATTGGTCACCTTCTGTAGAGGGTTTGCACTCACGTCACGGTTTGGTCAGTTACCCGGATACGTGGCTATCTGGGCTCAGATGTAAACAACAGTATGGATTGCATGGTTAATGTACTACTGAAAACATTGTTCTGCTAATGTATGCTGTCTAAACCACGAAAAAACCATGTGGAAGCTGCTAAATCATATAGAAAAGGACTTAGTAAACAGGAAGGTGGTAAAGATACATATGAGCGGTATTCGTTAAAATATTAGCCTAATATTTCACCTATCTGACCGGAAATGATAAGAACAAACACGAATGTGTCAAGATTCTTGCCCTGGAAATCCTGGTTCAGTTTGGCCAACGCCTTTTGTTCCTCAGGCAGTTTTTTGCAGTCTGTTCCTTGATTTGTTATAACTTTTGGCAGTCTGTAGCACTCAAAATGTTTTTCCCGGCCTGACTGATTGGTATAGCCCAAAACATGACAATAATTGACCATTTTCAGCAGCAATAATCAGCTAAATATGCAAGTTTCGTTCGGTTCAGTGGCACTGTTTACGTTCAGTGCCGCCAATATGGCCGATTGATGACATGTTGTGAAAAAACTCTATAGAAGGTTTGCATCTATGTCACGTTTTGGTCAGTTAACCAGATGCGCAGCCATATTGGCGATACTTGTTCTGCTAATTTATGCTGTCTAAACCACGGAAAAAACATGTGAAAGCTGCTAAATCATATAGAGAAGGACTTAGTAAACAAGAAGGGGTGCAATATTTTGACAAACTAAAGTTAATAGGTGGTAAATATAAGCAGTATTAATTAAGATATTAACTTAATATTTCACCTACCTGACCGGAAATGATAAGAACAAACACAAATGTTGTCAAGATTCTTGCCCTGGAAATCCTGGTTCAGTTTGGCCAACCACAAACGCCTTTTGTTCCTCAAAGACAGGTTTTTTTGCACACCTGTCCTTGATTTGTTATAATTATAGTACTCCAAATGTTTTTCGAATTAGTACAGCCCAAAACATGACAATAATTGGCCATTTTCAGCAGCAATAATCAGCTAAATATGCGAGTTTTGTTCGGTTCAGTGGCAGTGTTTACATTCATTGCCACCAATATGGCCGATTGATGGCGCGTTGTGAAAACACTCTATTGCTGGCTTTTTAAAATCACTAAATCATAATGGAATATGTTCTAAAACACACTACAGAATAACATTGTTAATGGTTTTGTGGTTAAAAGTTAATGGTTCATAAGTGGAAACCATTAGAATTCCTGTTTCTATTGTTTTGTTTTTTTCAGCAGGGTCATTTTACTCCTGTTTCTCAAAAGTATTGTGTACAACTTTACTTTTCGAAAAAAAAAAAAAAAACATGACGAAGTCTGGCATAAGTTCGTGAAAACGACTGAAATCGCACACAGCGCCTTTAAGAAAATGTTATAAGTGAAACAAGGCACACGCATCCTCTCTCGCCCACCTCATTCTCCCCACGCATCACACTACTCCACAACCCACCGAAAGGGGGCGCCCTCCCCCCTAAAACCAGTTTAGTTCCTGTTCAAAAATATATATGTAAAAAACAGAAAACTCCCGGTAAACTGGGACCACGGTTTGTAGCAACCTCAGACACTCGGAAGACACCATCATAATTAACAGCGGTGTTCGCATTGGCATCTTTGAGACCCGCTCTGCGGGTTGTAATCTGTCGTGTCGCGGGCTATTTTTAGAACCCACAGCCGTGGTCACGTGACCGTCGAGAGCACGTCATTAATGTTGTTGTTGGTGGAGAAGCTGCAAATATGGAGGAAAGAGAGTTGAGACAGGAAAAATTGCACTTTTCATGAACAGAGGAGGAAAATAGCGTTGCAAAAGTGATAAAGTGGCAGACGGGCGCTGAAATAAGACGGACCGTGACGGCGCGCAGAACGACAACAAGTATCAGGTAAAGTAACGTTAGAAAGAAACATTTACATCGTCTGATAGTGATGGTTTATGTTCTGTCTTTTCCCTCCTGGGTTTGACACCCACCGACAGGCAGCGGTTTTACCCGCAGGGAAACACGTTAGGTTGACAGCGGATTGATTTTGTACTGCATTTAGACAGCTTTACACCTTTTGCACACTGCTGGTTTCGCAGCCTGGACAGGCTTAAACAAACATCAAGAGTTTTAGTCCGAGTTCCTGGCGTTAGTGCAAACTATCGCCATTTCTTTATCCGTGGGAATCGCCTGACGGGATGAGTGTAATATTTTCATGACCATTCAGGCTCCCAGTAACACATCTGAGCGTTTTGTACAGTCACTTGAAGGTTGATCGGGTTGAACTCCAGTATAGCGCAGGAGCTGTTTCTCGAGCTGGAGGAGAAGCGATTATATCATCATGATCATATTCATCATGATCTTATTTTATTGCGCAACTATGTATGAAAAGAATCAGAATATCGCGCAAGGTTTTACAGCCAGGTTGTGATCACTTACAGTGATTATAAAATGAATTATTAAGTATTTTATTCATCATATTCATGTCGCGTGTCTTGGCTTCAGCATACGTTCTAGATGATGATTATAGGAAAAATGCTGAGTTCATTCTCTGATAAAAACTTTTTATCGAAGAGAACATTTTGTACTTTGGTTGAAGATTTTGTTTAATAAAAATGCATCTCTCAATCAATCAATCTATCTATCTATCTATCTATCTATCTATCTATCTATCTATCTATCTATCTATCTATCTATCTATCTATCTATCTATCAACAAACCATTGCTTAATAGGCTAATACGATTCTTCTATCCGTAATAATACTTCCTCCAGTGAAAAATCAGGAGAGAAATATACACAGATCATACATGCTTTTACAAGCAAAAACAGTCCAAAATGATTCTAAAGAAATATATCTGGATTTTAAAGTGAGAGGACGTTATTATTGATTACAAACACGTAGTATTAAAATTGTATTGTCTATCTATTTAAGGCTGTCAAATGATTAATCGCGATTAATCGCATCCGAAATAAAAGTTTGTGTTTATATCATATATGTGTCAGTACTTTGTATATTTATAATGTATATAAATACGTACGCATACATGTTTATATATTTTTAAAATATTTATATCTATATATATTTATATTTAAATATCATTTAAATGATATATAAATATACATTTTTTTTATATAGAAATGTAGAATATTTTTCTTAAATGCGTAAATGTTTTTCCTGGTCTGACCGATTAGTACAGCCCAAAACATGGTAATAATTGACCATTTTCAGCAGCAATAATCAGCTAAATATGTAAGTTTCATTCGATTCAGTGGCATTGTTTGCATTCAGAGCCACCAATATGGCCGATTGATGACACGTCGAGAAAACACTCGATTGGTGGCGTCAAAATGATAATTCCTAATGGAATACGTCACAAAACACACTACAGAATACCATTTTTAATGATTTTAATGCCTAAAAGTTGATGGTTTGTATTGTTTGTGATATTTGTAGTGGAAACCATTAGATTTGTCTGGCATGTTGTGATATTTTCATGTCTCTACAGTGACATTTCCAATAATTATCTTTTGGTTATGAGATAATAACTGTATTTCACCGAGGTCAAGTCAAGGCTGTCCCGCTGTTCAGCGTTTTCACCTCTATTGTCAAGTGGGTTGACTGAGGACTTTAAGCAATCAAGTCATTTCTCAGTTTTTTTCTACTGATTAACTCATCAAATTAAGTCATTACTTCAACAGTCCCAAGAATAGGCTGGTGTATCACTCATGCACCAAGATTGACATTTTTCTTTGGGCTAAAGCAGGATGTGGCTCATTTGTCAAGATTTGTGTGGATGGCGGGTGATGCTGTTATAGCATTATTATGTTATGAGTTCAGATGGGTGTAACAAATAACACTTCATTGTAGGTTAGTGTTGCTAGGTCAGGTTCAATTATGTAACAGTAATTGGTCTAGTTGACTGGCAACAGCAAATACTTTGGTTTGGCTCTTTATTGTGGTGTGTCTGAATTTGGAGGATCTCAAGTCAAGTGGTGACTTTTCTTAACATGCATTTAGAAGATTATTGACTTAATGGGTGGTTTAGACCGACCATAAACGTAGCTTAAAAAGCTGTGTTTGCTCTTTAGGATGTGAGAGGGGTCGACTGATAGTGGATGTGACAGCGCTCAAGGATACAAGCACATTCTGCCTTAGTCACGTTTACTAGCGCGTTGAGGGCATTAGTTATTTCCAGGAAACTACACCCTCTTCACTGCTTATGGATCTGTGGAGGACCACCATCTGTTGGTGAAGGAAAAAAAAAAGTGTTCCTTAAAAATCTGCTTTTAGTATTGGCGTAGCAATAGGTTCAGGGATTGATACGCCAAAGTGCTTGTTCAGATTTTGAAAATTATGAAATGCTATATCCTCAGGATTGATTTGTTATGCAAATCATCTGGATTTTGTATTTGACTCTTGGACTGTGCTTCTGTAATTTGGATGTAAACGGTGAGGATAGTTGAAAGAGTAGTTTAACCAAAAATGAAATTTTGCTGAAAATGTACTCATCCTCAGGCCATCCAAGTTGTACTTCACTTGCTCACCGATGGATCCTCTGCAGTGAATGGGTGCCGTCAGAATGCGTCCAAACGGCTGAAAAAAACATTACAATAATCCACACGCTTTGTGTTTGTTATAAACTATTCCTTCATTAAGATGTTTTGTCTTTAAACTAGTGCTGTCAAAATTAGCGGGTTAATGTTTGAGATTATGTTTTTATAGTTTATATGTCTCTTTTTTTCGTGACAAAAAAAATGTGTTTATTTAGACACAGAACGTTGCACACTCCAACTTTACGTTATTGCCAGGGCTAGCGCGGAAATGGTGCCGATATCAAGGCAGCGTCAGGACAACAGTGAACTGTGGTCAGTTAAGGTGTTGTCAGGCCATATGTGACCCTGGACCACAAAACCAGTCATAAGGGTCGATTTTTAAAAAAATTGAGATTTATACACCATCTGAAAGCTGAATAAATAAGCTTTCCCTTGATGCATGGTTTGTTAGGATAGGACTATATTTGAAGCTATTTGAAAATCTGGAATCTCAGGGTTCAAAAAAATCTAAATACTGAGTGAATCGCCTTTAAAGTTGTCCAAATGAAGTTCTTAGCAATGCAATTTACTAATCAAAAATTAAGCTTTGATATATTTATAGCAGGAAATCTTCACGGAACATAATCTTTAATATCCTAATGGTTTTTGGCATAAAAGAAAAATCAGTTTTGACCCATGTATTTTGGCTATTGCTACAAACCTACCCGTGCTACTTATGACTGGTATTGTAGTCCAGGGTCACATGCCAGTAAAAACGAATTTACCTGTTCTGTCAGCTGTTATACTGTTCTCGTAGCACGTGCGCTTTAATTGCACGTGCAAATGCAGTGACGCGCACTGTATTAGAAGCGCAAATAAAACTACAAGCATGCAGTGTCGTAGTTAAGTCGTCAGTTAAGTTACTAAAAAGGCGATTAAAGCTTTCTTAAAACTGTGCTTACATGTAGGTATTTGTTACATGTGAGTCAGATTTAAGAACATGACTCTGAGGTGCAGTGGTTTTCAAAACTGTCCTGGAGCAGTCCAGCAAAATCTCCCTCATCTAAAACACCCGATTCAACTCGTCAGCTCATTAGTAGAGACTTTAAGACCTAAAGTGAGTCAGAAAAGATAAAAACTTGTGAGAAAATACGATGCATGTTAGATCGTGTCACGTTGAGCAGCGGCAGCTCTTAAAGTAACAGCAGCCAAAATAAGCTAATAACCCAGCTGCTGTGATGTCTGTTAAAGGAGAAGTTCACTTCCAGATCAAAAATTTACAGATAATTTACTTGCCCCATTTGTCATCCAAGATGTTTATGTCTTTCTTTCTTCGGTCGTAAAGAAATTGTTTCTTGAGAAAAAAATTCAGGATTTCTCTCTATATAGTGGACTTCTATGGAGCCTGCGATTTTGAACTTCCAAAATGCAGTTTGAATGCAGCTTCAAAGGGCTCTAAACGATCACAGCCGAGGAAGAAGGATCTTATCTAGCGAAACAATTACAATTGATATACTTTTTTAACTTCAAATTCTGTGCTCTGGTTTAATACAATTAGGGTATGTCGAAAAACTCCCATCTCATTTTCCCCTCCAACTTCAAAATTGTCCGACATTGCTGTTATACCTTTTTTTGTAAAGGGTGTTTGACCTTCTTTGCCTGTTCACTTTGTAAACACTGGGTCGGTGCTTCTGCAGCGTTGTAGGACGATTTTGAATTTGGAGAAGAAAATGAGGCGGGAGTTTTTCGACCTACCTAACTGTATTAAACCAGAGTGCACAGAGTATGGATGCACATCACAGAGCTAGACAAGACGAGCATTTGAAGTTAAAAAGCATATAAATTGTTTCTAAAAAATTTTTAGAAAAAAAGATAAGACCTAGATAAGACCCTTCTTCCTCGGCAGGGATCGTTTAGAGCCCTTTGAATCTGCATTTAAACTGCATTTTGGACCTTCAGATTTGTGGACACCATTAAATTCTACTATATGGAGAGAAATCCTAAAATATTTCCTCAAGAAACATAATTTCTTTACGACTGAAGAAAGAAAGATATGAACATCTTGGATGACAAGGGGGTGAGTAAATTATCTGTACTTTTTTGTTCTGGAAGTGAACTACTATTTTAATCACAGAACAAAAGAAAAAAGGAAACCAGTATATAAGGATTGATCTATATTTAATTTAGAATTTAGTGTTTTATAACTTTTATATTTTACTCAGTTTCTGCATTTCCTACTTGCTGAAGAGCACAGGTAGCTATATATGATATTTATTCCAATGGGTTTATGTAATTATTGTTTTAGGTTCACTTAAATTTGTTGTTGTTGTTTTTTTTTAATCTAATAAATGTTAAAATTGATAGCTCTCAGTTATACAGTAATGTTGAATGGCTGTAGTCAATGGTTAAATATTAGGAAAAAGACATTTTCATAGGGACATCAGTAGTATTACTGGCCTTCATAAAAAAAGATGCCCTTAAATAAATATAAATTTTACTCTTTATGTTGTTTCTACATTAATTTGCAGATTGAATGTAACATTATTGCAATATAAAAATATATTTAAAAACTTTAATGTTAGGTGGGATTGATTAATTAGTTAATTTTAATTAAATCGATTGACAGCACTACTTTAAACCATTGCTTTTAGGCTAATACAATTCTTGTATCCATAATAACGCTTCCTCCAGTGAAGAAGTAAGCTGAAATACACACAGATCACGCACCTCCAAGTCCAAAGCACTTCTAAACAAATCTATTTATGGATTTTGAAGCGAGAGGATGTTATTATGGATTATGGACTCATCATTAGATGTCCATTTCTTAGAAAAAAACCCCAGCAACTTATCACTTCACAAGATGCTAATCATTGGACTGGAGCGGTGTTGATTACTTGTGGATTATTGTGATGTTTTGATCAGCTGTTTAGACTCTAATTCCAACGGCACCCATTCACTGAAGATCTATCGATGAGCAAGTGATGTAATAATACATTTCTCAGACTGTGTTCAAATGTAGAAAAAAACTCATCTACATCTTGGATAGTCTGAGAGTACATTTTCTCCACAGACAGTAGTTTCTAAGTTAAAGGGTGTCCTTGTATTGTCTAAATCACATCAGCTTTGCTTTGATTGTACAGATTTAAGCTAATGTGGTTTGGAAGCAAGAAAATTCACATATTCACAGCTTTAGATTTGTTCCGACCAACTAATGTGATTAGGCTGTGACCGCAGATGCATTAAAAAGTTGCATAACTGTTTTATCTTTGAAGTTTTATTCAGTTGCATTTGCTGTTATCTTACAGTATGCGTAGTTTTGTCTATTTTTATCTGTTTGTTCTGTGCTTTGTTTTGATTGGCTCAGTCTGGTCTGACAGGCGTTTGGACTTTGAGCCACTCTTCCAGAGAAGCTGAGTTAGACATTGCTTGTAGTAAATGTAAGGCAATTGTACTTTATAGGCACATCAATACTCCATAAGCACTTTTTGTTTTTAAATGTAAGGGTTGCATTTCATATTTAAAGGATGTTTTGAGCATGTGTGTGTGTGTGTGTGTGTGTGTGTACCTGGTATTCATCACGTTGTGGGGACCAAATGTCCCCACAAGGATAGGAATACCAGTAGATTTTGACCTTGTGGGGACATTTCTCAGGTCCCCATGAGGAAACAGGCTTATAAATCATGCACAATGAGTTTTTTTGAAGAAGTAAAAGTGTGCACAATCTCCTGTGAGGGCTAGGTTTAGGTGTAGGGCGATAGAAAGTACGGTTTGTACAGTATAAAAACCATTACGCCTATGGAATGTCCCCTTAAAACATGTAAACCAGTGTGTGTGTGTGTGTGTGTGTGTGTGTGTGTGTGTGTGTGTGTGTGTTTATATTGAAAAAAACTTGTTCCACTTCTTTGGTTGTCTTGTTCCTCACCTACACATCCAGGTTCACACCCTCGTCTTTACGACGTCGTTTGTGAGAAAGGAATGCAGAATGCTGGTCTGTTTTGCGTTCTATATGAAGGGCACGGTGAGTCCTAGTAATGAATAGTCTCTGGGTGTAGAGTGACGGAGAAAAGATCCGAACCTCTGCACCACCCACAGCCACACCAGCTCCTTCAGCCGCTTAACAATACGCCTGTAACCCTCTGGGCCAGGAGGTGAGTGTGGAATGTAGGAGTGTGGAGATCTGAAAATATTTTGATGCCTTGAAAACAGATGTTGCTGTGGTTACGCTACACGGATGACCTGTACCCTCTTTCACGATCCTGGCCGCTCGGAGGTGTCCAACAACTCCCTGTCAGGATTTCAGCAGCCTGCTGAGTGTTTAAACTTTTATGGTTAGGGCTAAATTTCAAGCCAGATTGAGTGTTGGGAAATCCACTCTTCCACAGTTTGCGCGCAGATGACTGGTGAATTTTGTAATCGCTCTGGACATTACGGGCTCGAAAACAGTTGAGTAAAGTGGCATGTAATCAATGTGTAATCTAGTGACTGAGTAATCAAGGTGTGTTTCAGACGGTGCGAGATCCAGTTCCTGGAAGAGTTTGTGTAATGAGCTTGTGAGCGTGGTATGGATCAAATAGACAGGAAGCAGACGGTGATGTAGCTGCGTCTCACGCAGACTCTGCAGTGAAGGAAAACTCATTGCATTTGTGCATTTGTGATGAAAAACAAGCCAAGAACAGTCATCTTGCTTTGGATTTATAAGAGACTTTTAGCTCACATCCAACTAAGCTTATATTTAATATGAACAATGCTTTGTGACTCTGGACCACAAAACCAGTCTTAAGTATTGCAATAGCTAAAAATACATTGTATAGGTCAATTTTATGCCAAAAATCATTAAGATGTTAAGTAAAGATTATGTTCTGTGAAGATATTTAGTAAATTTCCTATCGTAAATATTTTTCAATATTTAGATTTATTTGCACCCTCAGATTCCAGATTTTCAAATAGTTGTATCTCGACCAAATGTTGTCTTATCCTAACAAACCATACATCAATGAAAAGCTTATTTATTCAACTTTTAGATTATGTATAGATTATGACTGGGTTTGTGGTCCAGGGTCACATTTGATTTATGTAATATATTTAAATTCAAATATCTATTCAAAATATTAGGGCCATTTTGTTTTATTTCCTTGTATTTAGCAAATTAACCAAATGTGACCTTTATTACAAAATAGTTCTATTTCAATTAAATGCAATTAAAAAAAACTTTCTATTCATCATCATCTTTAAATAAATGCATAATGATGTCCACAAAAATATTAAGCAGCACAAATGCTTATGAATAATAATAAATGTTTCTCAAGCAACAGATCGGTACAATAGGATCTTTCTGGAGATCATGTGACACTAAACTAAATACTGAAGTAACTATTGTTGAAAATTGCTTTTAAAAAAATAGACACGCACATAAATTCTAATAATTTTTCAGTGTTTTTGTTTTTATGGTATATGAGCATAAGAGACTTCTTTTAAAAATATATATAAAAAAAATCCTTACTAGTCATTTTGTTTTAAACTATTTCCTAACCCAGATTTTTCTCGTTATATTACTATTTGTAAGTATATTTGTTAAGGTCTTAAAGGGATAGTTCACCCAAAAATTTAAAATTATCTCATGATTTACTCAACCTCAAGCCATTCTAGTTGTATAAGACTTTCGTCTTCAGGCAAATACAATTAGAGTTATATTTAAAAATGTCCTGGCTTTTCCAAGCTTTATAATGGCAGTGAATGACTATTTGATGTCCAAAAAAGTGCATCCATTTACAAAACTGTTTTTGCAGTTGGTGCTACTACAACAACTAAACATATTTAATAATGAACCAAAGAACCAGCCACTGTATTTTAATGACAATATAAGCAAATGAAACACATGTAGCATGAGCATTTTTTTATTTAAATTTGATTGTATCATTTCAACATTTGAAGTAAAAAAGAATGGTCTAACTTTAGCTTTGTGAATTTATGCTAAAACCTGTATTAGAGCCCGACCGATAAAGGATTTTGAAGGCCGATACGGATACAAATATTTGTTGGTTTTAAAATCCGATATTCCGATATATCGGCCGATATTTTTTTTTTTTTTTTAAATTTCAGAAACAGATTTCCCTAACATTAATTATTTGTGGTTATTTATGAGTTTTAACTAACATAATATGATAATGCATTTTAAATAGAAACTTTATTGTCAACAGAACAGAGGAACATCAAAATATATTAAAGTTCTAATCAGTGAACGTTCGGGAACCAAAAACTAACGTTCCCATAACGTTCTGGGAACCATAAATTGTTAGCTGGGTTATAAGCTACCTTATAATTACAATGTCAGCTTGCTTATCCCTTTACCTGCACTTTTTAAATTCTTTCCACCAAGCTACATCAAACCATTTTCAATCATCAGTTGCTGCCTGTCTTCTAAAACCTACTATTTAGCGATCTAAATCCATTATGTGACTCGTTAATGCTGCGGCTGAACGACAGTCTGCAACGCACCCTTGGCGTCATTGGCTTTCACACACGTGGAAAAGAAAAGCTAACTTTTATGCACAGGCTACATTTGATACTTTTTCTCTATGTCTAAATGTTCACTCCTCGCAAGTCTAACTTACATTTTACAATGCAGGGTCTGTAACTAGAGATATGCTAGTTATAAATACAGTAATCATTACTTTATTTAGGCAGAATAAGTTCGTTGTGGTTTCCAAGCTCGTTAATGTTAACGTTAGCGGTCTTCCACTGATAGTGGCATTAGCTAGCTTTTTGGTTAGCTAGTCTATGATGAGCCATAATTTAGCAATGGATAACGTCATACTGCAAATTGTAAAACATACATTTTCAATATAACAGGCCAAGGAGAGATGATCCGTCTCATTGCTATAACTGTCATGCTATTAAAGAAATACTTAAAAAGTTAAAAGGACAGTCAGTCAACTACACTGTAGCAACATAACGCAATTACTAGCTAATTCCGCTTCACTCTCGGCTTTTTTAACAGCAGCAAAACTGGACATGATAGTCACAAATTTTGTCATGCTTATTTGAGTTAAGAGAACTGATGGGGATGTTCTTTTAATTGTTATTCAAGCAATGTATGTCTCGTGACCAACTCACCATGAACACACTTCACCGATGATCTCACTCGCGGAAAACTGGTTCTCTCTGCCCGACTCTGGCTGGATCAGCAGGTTGCAGGATGTGTGACGCATTAAACACGAGTGTTGCCAACGGGGACGGTGTAGAGTGCCCTCTGGTGGACAAACTATACAACGCCAACACTCATGACATGGTTGAAGGGTGTTTTGTCCGTTTTTATTTTATTTTTGAAACGTTCATTTATCGGCAATTATAAATGCCGATACCGATAGTTTGGAAAATGCCTAATATCGGCTCTGCATGTACAGTATTTTCTATGAACTGATATTCATGAACTGATCGTCTGGATCAAGTGCGCTTTTCAGTTTGAAACAAGCAGCGAAATAGACTTGATGAAAGGATAAAGCCATATTACGCTTAGTTCGTTTGATGGACACTTTGCCAAAGTGATGGCACGAAACACAATGTTAAACACCTTTTATGGTAAAATGACAAGTATAAATATATTTGCGGTTTATTATGAAACTGGCGGGACAAATTAGACTGTGGCGGGCTGTAGATACACTTTATTGGACTTCTATTGGACTATTGAAGCTCAACAGCAATTCACTTCCATTATATAGCTTGGAAGAGCCAGGACATTCTTTTTTTAAAAAAAATGTAACTCCAATTGTTTTTGTTTGAAAGAAGAAAGTCACCTAGGATGGCTTGAGGGTGAGAAAATCTTGGGGTGATTTTCACATTTTTGGGTGAACTATCCGTTTAAAAAAAAGCGCTATATATTTAGGATGTTTTTTTGGGTTCACCTGACCCCTATTTGGACACATTTCTTTGGGGAGCATTTATATAAGATGTGAAAACACTTAATGGAACAGAACAGTCAGGTTCACAAATTATTAAAAAAAAAAAAAAACATAACTTAAAAACATAACACTCAAGATATTAATCTGAATGTGTACAGTTGTAGATTTAAAAAATAGAGGATGACTGAATATAGTACGACCATTATATTATAATAAACTAGTGAGTTGTTTATTTTTTGAATTAGTTGCTTGAGGGTCATTGTGGTCAAGGCTTTGAGATAGATGAGTTATCAGGTGATGTCAGACCATTACAAATTCTTACCATACACAGTTTAGCCTCCCTCCAGACCTCTGTGTATGCAGTCATATCTTTTGTGTGTATTTGTCTGTGAGCGGTTCTGTTGGTTTCTCTGACGTCTGATTTGAACTTCACAGTAATTCTTAGTAATGCCGTGGATTGTGTGGTGTTGCTCAACAGAGCCCTGTGCAAATCTGAATATCATTCTTTGTCAAAGTATAGTGAACGATTGAGTGAGAGAATAGCAGTCTTTTGTAAACCATGTCACACAGCTTATTTTAGACATTACTGTTTTATACTGGTCTATATTTCAGCAGGTTGTTGAAAAGAACAGACAGAATTTCCCAACAGACTTCTGACATTTTTCTAGGTTTCTATTTGTTATGGGTCTCATGTTCAAGGTTTTTGCTTCAATTTGCTGTGAGCAGACTATGCCACGACCATTAACTACACAATTTTGGGGAGCATAAAGCCAGATTCATTTTGAGAAAGCCATTTTCCACGAGATGCACTGATGCATTGGAGTGGTGATTTTTGTTATTGCTCTGGACATTACAGGTTCAAAAACAACTGAGTAAAGTGCCATGTAAGCGGTGAGTAATAGTGACTACATCATATGTGTGTTTCAGATGTGTTTCAGTCGCTTGAAATTGCTATAAGTAAGCTATAGCATGACCCTTAAAAGCACAATAGCGGTAACTACATTATGATATGATACATTGCAATGAATCACAGCAGTACTACTGGATTGTGATTGAAACTACTGCAAGAATGAGAGTCCGCATGTTAAGAGGGAATGAAATTTTTATGCTGTGGGCTTATTTGCATTCTGGTATGTGCTGGATTAATTCAGTGGTTTTCAAACTGGGGTCTAGGCTGGGGAATGTTAGAGAAAAATACAATTTGTTTGTTTGCTTATTTATTTTACTATTATTTGTATATTAAAATAGACAGAATTACGAATACATGTATTTATTTTTTATAAAAAATTTTTTTTTTTAATTGACAGAATTTGGCAGCGTTTGCTATTACTTGTATGTTAAGAGATCATTCATCAGTACTGATGCAACTAATGGTGAAAAAGAAAAAGATTAAGTCAACTTAAGGAGGGTAAAAAAAACAGATACACTGTAAGGAATTAATCCGTAGAAAAACGTATAATGTCCTGGCAGAAAATTACCAGTAAATCTTCCTTCAAAATTACAGACTTTTCCTTCAACCTTAAGGGTGTGTTCACACTTGACATGTTTGGTTCGATTAAAACGAACTCTGGTGCGATTGCTTTGTTAGTGCGGTTCATTTGAGTAAGTGTGAACGCTGCCATCCGAACCCTAGTGTGCACCAAACCATCTAAAAAGATGGGTCTCGGTCCGCTTCCAAACAAGCTCAGGTGCGGTTCGAATGAAATATGAATGCAACAAGGACCAAATACTTCTAGACAAACCAAAAACAGGAAGCAATGACAAGTTGCGACGTTATGCGACATGAGGGGGAACTAGTGGTGTATCCAGAACAAAATGAGCAGAGGGAAAACATGGAGCAACGAGGAGGCAAAGTGCCTTTTATGAGCTCTTTGTAAGTTTGCAGGTGGTGAAAATAAAATCATATACACGCAACAATGAGCACGGTTAGTCCAGCAGACGGCATTAGGTGTGTTCGACTTAAAGTCGAACTCACCTTTTCCTTTTGTTTGGGGTGTTTGGTGAGTTCGTCACGAGATATACGTCCCTCAACCTTAGGGTTGGGTAAATTTCCAATAACCGGGTATTCGATAAGACACGTGCATTTCGATTCGAGCATGGAGCGATGCGGGTGCCCGACCTGTGTCCGTTCTCGAACAGTTCCGTGTATTTTCACTGCAGAAAACGACTTCTCTTTCACATTTATTGACCCTTATGCACGAAATACGTCAGCATATCCTCATAAACAGTGTTTTTTGTCTTGAGTGAACGTAAACAGGTGAGAAAGAAAACGCATGTGTAACAATATTTTTAGATCTTTGTTCGGTGATAAAGAGACAGCCGTCTAATAAACGTGCCGCCTGTCATTAATGTTAATCAAATAACAAAAGAAAATCATTAACTGACTAAATATCTTTTATAAATTTAATGAGGATTAATCAATATTTTATTTCTGAAAAGAAAACTATGCAGTGTTTTTAAACTTTTGATTTTAATTTCTCACATTACCTGACATTTGTTCAGTTTTATTTATTTATGCTATTCCTAATTGATTTGTTTGTTCCTATTTTATTACTTGTCTTTAACAATTTAATGTTTGAAATTTATATTAGTCTAGTTGTTTTTTTTTCTGTGGTATTTTTTGGTAAAACCATAGGCAAAATACAGAATAAATATGTTTGACATCTAAATGTTTGACTTAACTAAAAAACCGTACTTTTTTTTTTTATTGGAATCGGAATTAGGAATCGATGAGAATCGGAATTGATAAGCAGAATCAGAAACCGGGATCGGAATCGCTAAAATTCAAACGATACCCAACCCTACTCAACCTGGCCAGTCAGGTTTGAACTGCCTTTAGGTTCTGTATCTTTAAGTTTGCTGTCAAAATTGCCAGTGTAAACACTAAGCGGACCAGGACCAGATGTATCATTTTCCTTTTTCAGACCTAATGAACCAAATGAACCGAACTACAAATGTGAACACACACTAAAACGCTACACAGTGCAATGCGGAATTCACAATACAGGTAAAACACTTGTGTAAAATAATCTTTCATATTAACACAGTACATTGGGCCATAGTTTTATAGACTTTCCTTAGCATCTACATCCCAATTAAGAATTGCAAAAAAATGTTTGTATTACAAGTTTTCTTTAAATATGCAAATAAGGCATTATCTATTACATAATGATACATAAATTGCATCAATTTCCAGAAGAGAAATCTGAACGTGTTAAAACCGTGTTCAAAATTCTAGTTTTGCTTTGTTGACTTATCTTACAAACTGAGAGGTTTTTACAGAAGGATTTTTTGGTATCTCTTTTTATCCCTTCATGGTTGCACTTTACAATAAGTTTCGTTGCTTGACATTAGTTACCTACATTAGTTAACATGAACTAAGAATGAGAAATACTTCTACAGCATTTATTAATCTTAGTTAATGTTATTTTTTTGCATTTTCTAATGCACGATTAAAATAACTTGTGTTTGTTAACATTAGTTAATGCACTGTGGACTAACGTAAACAATGAAGGACTGTATTTTTATTAACTAACATTGACAAATATTAATAAATAGTGTAATAAATGTATTGTTCATTGTTCGTTTTGTCAGTTAATACACTAGCTAATGTTAACAAATGACACCACTTCATAAATCAGAACACACTATCAACAGCTAGAAAATAAATTCATCATGTTAAAATAAAACAAACCCCTCAGTATGTAGATAGGAATAAAACTGTAAAAGTTTGGTGTGTATATAAGACTTCTGGCTCGGTGCGTGAGAAAAAACAGCCTTTGATGATATGTATTGCAATTGAAATCTACAGATAAGAATAGATAAACTGCAATAAAAGTGTCTATTTTGCATGAAAAGCCAAGTAATTCAAAATTGGCCAGTGCTTGAAAAAAACGTTTTTTTTGTTTTTTTACCTGTAGTGTCTTGCCGTCTTAGAAATATATTATTAATATATTCCAGATAATATTTACACATTTATTACACACTTAATGCATGTTATTATATAGCTGCCTTAAAGGATTAATTCACTCCAGAATTTCCTGATAATTTACTCACCCCAATGTCATCCAAAATGTTCATGTCTAACTTTCTTCAGTCGAAAAGAAATTAAGGTTTTTGAGGAAAACATTCCAGGATTTTTCTCCATATAGTGGACTTCAATGGGGATCAACGGGTTGAAGATCCAGTGGAACTTCAAAGGGCTCTACACGATCCCAGCCAAGGAATAAGGGTCTTATTCAGCATCACCATCTTCTAAATAAAAATGTACATACTTTTTAACCACAAATGCTTGTCTTGCACTAGCTCAACTTCATGCGTTACTTAGTTACGATGACGGATGATTTTGATGTCACACTTTTGCATTGCAGAGCCAGTGCAAGACCAGCATTTTTAGTTAAAAAGTAATACAAATAACCAATCGTTTCGCTAGATTAGTTTCTTATACATCGGCTGGGATTTAAACTGCAATTTGGACCTTTAACCCACTGATCCCCATTGAAGTCCACTATATGGAGAAAAATCCTGGAATGTTTTCATCAAAAGTCGTAATTTCTTTTTGACTGAATAAAGAACGACATGAACATCTTGGATGACATTGGGGTGAGTAAATTATCGCTACATTTCTATTCTGGAAATAAACTATTTCTTTAATCATTAAGGAAGGGTATCATCATATTTGCTTGTTTTTGTGTTATCAAAAAGTCTGAAACCCAGGTTAATGCCTGGGGTGTTCGGTAGCCATTGCTAAAGGGATAAAGAGCTGAATTTGTCTTTGTGGATGAGCTGTGCAGGATCCTAGAGCACAATGGGCAGAGACTCAAGAGGTCTGATGGAGGACACCGCCACTCTCTTGGGCGGCTGCCATACCTGACATGCTCCATGCTGCATGATAATGACCAATTTCGGCTTTCGGTTTGACCGCTCTGCAGCGGCAAGGACTCTGTAACCTTACCTGGCTACGTGCACCTGCTACTAAAGGTGTAAATATTATAGACCTTATATGTTATAGTATGTTATCAACGTGTTCATTTTATGACGACACATGACTGATCATCTGTATTTGTTTAAATAAGTGTTTACTCTTGCTCTCAGCTTTGAATCTGAAGGGCCTCCTTTAAAATCAAGTCAAACAAACCTCTTGATCTCATCACGGGGGGAATGACGCAAGGGCTTTTGTCTCTGCCGTCTCCTAGGCGAGCACTTCTTGGGTCACCAGGCAGCGCTCACCTGATTCTTGTGGAACAGCACACCCGTCGCCCCGCTTATTCCCCGCCGGCACGCCGTGTCTGTACGTCCGTCTCAGGGGGTGGGAGAGCGATGGGGAGTGCGGCAGCACGCTAAATCTGTTGTGCTATTTTAATCTTGACACGTCACTTGGATAATGCATCCGCAGCGCTCCAGCCAGCAGTCAGAAGTGGTTAAAGGTTTTAAATACTACAATTACTTCTGTGACCACTTTCCGCCACAGATCCTTATGGTTTTTGTATGACTTCGAAAATGGACTGTAGTCAGGGTGGAAGTTTAATATGAACTGCAAGAAAATGAGGCTGTAATGGATAGATGTGGCGTCAGTTTAGTAGGTTGTGTGGTTTCAAATGAAAGGATTAGTTCACTTTATTAGTTCATTAGTTCAAAAGAAATTAAGGTTTTCGAGGAAAACATTTCAGGACTTTTCTCCATATAGTGGACTTTAATGGGGATCAACTGGTTGAAGTCCAAATTGCAGTTTCAGTGCAGCTTCAAAGGGCTCTACATGACTCCAGCTGAGAAATAAGAGTCTTATCTAGCGAAACAATCGGTCAATTTTTAAAAAAGTAAAATCTGTTACTTTTTAACCACAAATGCTCATCTTGCACCATCTTTACGATGTATGTCTGTTAATTCATGCATTACATAATCATGTTGTAAAAGTCACACAAGATTAGTACTTCGTCTGTGTACTTTGGTTAAAAAATGTAGGATAGGGCAAAAAACTTAATCTCATTTTCCCCTCCAACTTCAAAATCGTCCAATATTGTTTTTTTTTTGTTTTTTTTGTAAATGGTGTTTGAATTTCTTTGCACATTCACTTCCGCCTGCATCACGCGTGACCTTTCTAACATAATTGCATAATGTGTGAAGTTAAGCTAGCGCAAAGATGAGCATTTGTGGATAAAAAGTATGTAATTCATTTTTTTTCCCCACTAGATAAGACCCTTGTATCTCAACTGGGGTCGTGTAGAGCAGGGTTGGGGTCAATTCAGGAATGAACTCAACAATTCCAATTCAAAGAAGGAAATGGAATTGGAATTGGAATTCAACAAAAATTACAGGAAACAGAGTTGGAATTGAATTGGAATTACAGGAAGTGGAATTCAATTCAGGGAAATTCCACTGAATTCCGTTTATTGCTGTTTCTGAGCATTTATTTGTGATTACGTTTAGAGACATAAATTTGAACTTTATTTATGATGCTTTACAAATACCATGTATTAAATAGAGTTGATCAAATGCAAGTAAATAAAAATGAGAACTGTACATTATGAATTAATAATTGAATGACAGTGGTGATAAGTTTGTGGATGTACTATACATTCAATAAATGATTACCACATAATATATGTCTCAACTCACAAAAAAATGAGTCATGTTCATTCATGTCTTTCATTCACTTTTTATTGCATCGAATCATCATTTCCTGAAACATACTAAACATACAGTACTTTATTTCTTTTATATGTTTGTTGTTTATTTGATTTACAATATTTAATCTACTATAAACTATTAAGCAAATCAAGTCAAATTATTTTATTTAGCAACTCAAGTGGAATTTAGTGGAATTTATTTGAATTCAGTTCTGTTTCCTGGCATTCCAATTCAATTCCAATTCCATTTCCTGTCAGCTGCATGCAATTCCATTCCAGGAAGTGAATTGGAATTTACCATTCATTCTCAATTCAATTCATGAATGGCCCCAACCCTGGTGTAGAGCCCTTTGAAGCCGTTGGTTCCCATTGAATATTTTGGATGACATGGGTGAGTAAATTATCAGGAAATTTTATTTCTGGAGCGAACTAATCCTTTAATTTTATGTTTTGGGTCATATAGCGATTTCATTATTTATTTATTTTTTTTTGGTTATTATTCTATTTTAGTTTTTTTTTTTTTTTTTTTTTGCCTCACCTTAGTGAGCCAATTTCTGAAAGGATCCTGAAATGATTAATGCTTATGAGTTTGTTTAATGAATAGTTCAAAAACACACATTACTGGTTACATTTATTGAGAGTAAATTCTGAGAGAATTTTCTTTTACTTCACTTGGATTTTACTTGAATGAGCCAGTTGTTTACTTTTTAAATCAATAACAATGTAGCCTGAATCCTGAAATGATTGACTCTTATGAGTCGGTTTATTAATGAATGTGGTGTGTAATTTTTGATGGAATTTATACTTTTATTTTATTGTGCTTGTGTTTTACTATAATGAGCCTTTTTTTATCAAAAACAATGTAGCCTAAATTCTGAAATGATTTAAATGAGTCGGTTCTTTTAATTAATATCTGTAAAAGACGAGTTACTTGTTTGAATCAGTCTGAAACATTTACCGAGAGAATTTATTTCATATGTGAGCAAAATCAACAATGTTATTAAAATGAATAGTACAAATAGATTAATTACTGGTTTGAATCAGTCTGAAATATTTTTGAGAGTAAATTCTGTAAGAATTCTATTTTGCTATTTAAATCAAAAAATTTTATTGTAGCTAATTCTTTAGTTTTTAGTTTTTTAATCAAAAATAATGTAGCCTGAATCCTGAAATGATTGACTCTTATGAGTCGGTTTATTAATAATTAGTTAAAAAAAATTATTCTATGGAATGTCTGGATACTGGATTCTGATTGGCTGGCAGGTGTGCAGCAAAACCGTTTAATGCACAGGTAGTTCCAAGTCAGTTTAATCACCGTTCTATATTAATGCGCTGCTTTAATTTATGCACGCAAACACACAGAGAGAGAGAGAGAGAGAGAGAGAGAGAGAGAGAGAGAGAGAGAGGTCGGAGATCGCATTGTGCTGCGCGCATGCATAAACTTCTTGTCAGCGTTTGCCTGCGATCCTTATTAAAATAGCCTAGATACTAGATCGCTACATTATATTCCTCAGCAACGGGGTGGTAAAACTGCTGTTTTTGAATGAATTGTTGTTTGTAGAGAGAGACGCACAGCATGCAGGCAGGTAACGTTACGCACACACACAACTGTCATCTCTCTTGCCTTCACACTCACTCTTGGTCGATCGATAATCTACTGAAACAAATGCTATATTTCATTCAAATAAATGTGATTTTTACCGGACTATTTAATCTCTGATTCTGATTTGAAGCGGCCAGAATGCTAGAGCTGCGTGTCATAACTGAAAATAACCGTCTTTTTTATCCATTCAGTCAAATTTTGCGCTGCAAATATCAATCCTAGTTTTAATTTGTCTATAACCATGGAATAAGCGGGATAATCAACGGCTTGCCGTGCGTTAAAGGATTTAAAATGCACTTAGCCTCCACGTCGTGCATTTAAAATCCTTTAATGCACGGCAAACCGTTGATTATCCCTTACTTAATCACTGGTTTGAATTATTCTGAAACATTTACTGAGTGTAAGTTTTGAAAAAAAAATTTTAGTTTTATTTTATTTCACTTTTATTTTACTTCAATGAGCCAATTTTTCTTTGATTTTAAAGCAATAGCCTTAATCCTGAACTGATTGACTCTTATGAATTGGTTCTTCTCAACATTATTACTGAATTAATGAATAATTCATTATAAATGAATAGTTCTAAATGTCAAGTTACTGGTTTGAATTAGCCTGAAACATTTACTGAGAGAAAATTCAGAGCAAATTTATTTCATATGTGAGTAAAATCAACATTATAACTGAAATAAAAATAAATAAATGGAATCAGGAAATCTGTATCAATACTCTAGAGAGATACTGTGCTTAAGGCCTCAAGAAACAAGACCAACACTAGACAACAATACATGAGTCCCAACAAATGAGTCAATAATTCTAGTCCAGTTTAATGTGTGAAACTAAAACAAGTTGGCGCTGTGCTTTTAGCAGTTTAATTGTAGAAAATCAGTTTTTTTTATTCTTTATACTGCTATGCTTATCTACTGTAAGCTTAGCGTGAATCCTAACATTTAAGGTGTGTGTGTGTGTGTCTGTGTGTGTGTGTGTGTGTCTTGATGCCTTTGAGTATCTACTATGTTTTCTCTAGGGGTTTGTGTCATCATTTTGTGACACAGATGGAGAGAATTAGTGGACCTGGATGGTCTGGAAACCTTCATTCAGAGAGATGCGTGAGGGTTTAACATCAATCACGGACGCTAGCGAGCGCTAATCAACACATCTCCACCCCCACGGTATTCACACCCGCGTTGAGTGAATGATGCCTTCTCATATTCTCAGCCTGAAAGAAAGAGAGCTAAGCACCTCGGGAAGCATGATTCTCTCAAGCGGGCGCATTGACTAGCGAGCCAGTGTTTAAACTCTCCTCCAATGTCCCATCCTTTTTAAGAGCATTAAACGCTGATCAGCATTCTGGCACCAAGCCTGACCGCTTGCACGAGAGTAGAGAGAGAGAGAGAGGAGTGACAAAGATTTGGACAGGAGGAGCTTTCAGCTCTTCCATTAAATCACTGCCAGAGCTTTAAAGACCAGCTTCAGCCTGCTCTTTAGTCAATACAGGGCTTTCCAGGAACTGTACCAGCATGTTAGCGCCCCACAAGGCCCTGGGACATGTCAGAGCTGGCTGTGGCCAAAGACAAGCCTTTCCCAATGACGTGAGTAACAATCCATACTGTAGGTCCATAGTTTTGTTTGCAAACCATGACAGAAAATACTTCCTGCAATTACACATTTTTAATGAGTGGTGCCGTCACAATTAATAGGCTCTTCTGAGTGATTTTTATTGTATTCCTAAGTGTTTGCAAGGGAGGTTAGAAGTTAATTGTTCGGTGATTGGTAGTTAAAGGCATAGTTTACCCAAAAATAAAAGTTCTGTCATTAATTACTCACCCTTATGTCATTCCAAACCCATAAGACCTTCCTTCATCTTCGTGACACAATTTAAGATATTTTTCAAAATCCAAAAGTTTTCTGTCCCTGCATAGACAGCAACACAACTGACACGTTCAAAGCCCAGAAAGGTAGTAAGGACATGTTAAAATAGTCCATGTGACATCAGTGCTTCAACCTTAATTTTATGAAAACACAATAACGACTTCATTCAATGATGCATTGTGGTACTCGTGTGAATGTGCATCAGTAACTGACAGGGATGAGAAGAAATCTTTGAATAAAGTAGTTATTTTTGTTTTCTTTGTGCACAAAAAGTATTCTTGTAGCTTCATAAAATTACGGTTGAACCACTGATGTCACATGGACTCTTTTAATGATGTCCTTACTACCTTTCTGGGCTTTGAACATGTCTGTTGTGTTGTGGTCTTACAGGTTTGAAACAACATGATGAATTAATGACAGAATTTTCATTTTTGGGTGAACTATCCCTATTTATTTTATTTTTGCATCCTAAATATTAATTTCCATTATTAATTAGCAAAAAAGATATACAGTCTTACATATTATATATTATCTTATATATTAGATAAATCTTATATATAAGATGGAAAACATTAATTTGTAGTTGTTGAAATTTAATTTTGCGTGTTAATGTTCATTATTTTTACCATTTGTTCTCATCTAACACTCACTTAGTTCATCTTTAAATACACTAATTTACAATAATACGATAAATACAATAATTTATTTTAATACTATTAGTTGTCATCTTTAGCAAATCTCAAAATGAATTTTACAAACTACACTACTGGAAATTTTATTGTAGTCATGCCAAAATTAAAGTTAATCAGACAAAGTTATATTGAACTTTAACGTCTTTGCATATATATTATGCAATTTTATTTTTTTGTATTTTGCATTTTACTAGGGATTCGCATCCCAACTCTTTAGTGGAAAATCATGCTCTTATATTGAAGCTATTTGTTTGCCTTATCAAACTTCCAATATTAATTTCCAGTTGGCATACACTGGCTATTATTATACAGGTACGTCTACACTACCAGTCAAAAGTTTTTGGACAGTAAGATCTTTAATGTTTTTAAAGAATTCCCTTCTGCTCACCAAGCCTGCATTTATTTGATCCAAAACACAGCAACAGCAGTAATACTTTGAAATATTATTACTATTTAAAATAACTGTTTTCTATTTGAATATATTTTAAAAATGTAATTTATTCCTGTGATCAAAGCTAAATTTTCAGCATCATTACTGCAGACTTCAGTGTCACATGATCAGAAATCATTCTAATATGCTGATTTGCTGTTCAGGAAACATGTATTATTATTATTATTATTATTATTATTATTATTATTATTAATATTATCATATTTAGTTGAGTACATTTTTTTTTATTTTTTTTATTAATAGAAAGATCCAAAGATCAGCATTTATCTGAAATAAAAAGCTTTTGTAACATTATGCACTACACTATACTATTCAAAAGCTTTAAGTCAGTATTATTATTATTTTTTTTTATCAAAAGTCAAAAGATTTCAGATAAATACTGTGCTTCTGAACTTCTATTCATCAAAGAAACCTGAAAAATTCTACTAAACTAAACTTTTGAGCAGCAAATCAGAAGGATCATGTGACACTGAAGACTGGAGTAATGCTGCTAAAAATTCAGCTTCACAGGAATAAATTACATTTTAAAATATATTCAAATAAAAAGCAGTTATTTTAAATAGTAAAAATATTTCAAAATGTTACTGTTTTTGCTGTACAGAAGAGAATTCTTTAAAAAACATGAAAAATCTTACTGTCCAAAAACTTTTGACTGGTACACTTCCAGTCAAAAGTTTTTGGACAGTAAGATTTTTAATGTTTGCAAAATTTTGAATGTATACAAAATTAAAACCATTCATATTTTTTGTGCAGTTCTACTCTTAATACATAAATCATCATAATTTTTTTCTAATTTAAAAAACAAATAGCTTTGATATTTGAACCCAGTTGTATTTGCATTCCTTTATAGAAATAAACTGTCTTTCAGGACATGAAAATTATGAAATTTAAGAAACCGCTTCTTAGGAACAGTCCTGCAGACCTTCATTATGTTGAGCCACATTCTTAGAGACTCATAAATTGGGGATTTGTAGTTTGAGATTAGCGGTAAGTCGAAACACTACACAAGAAATCCAGCAGCCACCATAAAGTTCTGGCCCAAGTTCAAATTACGTTCTAAGTTCGTCAAAGCAAAACAGCAAGACTATTTCTGACATTTATCAGTCACTGATTACGCTTTATTGGCTCCCAGCTGATAACACATTGTGTTCTTATAGATAATGATTCATTTAAGTAGGAACACTATACGCATCTAGTATGCTTTTGACCACTTAATAATTAAAGACTAATCGAAAAGTGATCGATTCTATTAACTATTCCATAGCAAAGGAAGTGTGCAGAGGACATACTGGGTCATTAGACCCGGACTGCATTTGCATGATTCAACCAGCAGGTGAGGCCACTGTCCCAGTGCATGCAAGTCAAGGCAAGGCAAGGCAACTCAAAGCTTGCAATCTTCTCAATACAAAGCCAGTTTGATCAATTATTTAATGCAGCTTGATTCAAAAGCAGAGAAAAGTTATGGACCTATTTTCAATCATTCTGCATGTTGATGTGTTGCTTTGCATAGAAATATATTTCAGACTGTTAAAATACCCAAACCCGAATGCTTTCGGTGCATAACATTATCAACTTGAATACTTAACAGTCCCAAGTGTGGGCCAGTGTTTTTAATAATCACAGAAACTAGACGGTCCAGAACCTTTCTCTTCTTTGCTTGGGGCAGGGCTCGCGGTAGAATGATAAGGCAGCGTGGGTAATGTGCTACCCTGCTGCGTATCCAGTCGCTGCTAGGCAGCGTGGGTATTGTAGTGCGTCTCCGCTGACTTAGAGGCAGGGTGAGTCATCCATTAACATCCTCTGGATCTGTTTTGGAAGCGGCAAACATACAAGCCTGTTACGAGCGCAACATTCTGACACAGGCATTAATGACTCTCACAAGCCCTGTTAATAGCCAGCTAGGGGACTTTATACTCTCTTTGAAAAGCAACTTTATTGTTTAAATTCTTTTTGCTTTACAGAGCTCGTATCTTGCATGGCAAAACTTCTCAGCTGCATTAATGTGTTTGTGTTTCTTTCAGTTGGCCATCACAGTCCTCCTCGTGAGGTCTACGGTCATGGCTGACGCCGAGGACCCCCTTTAGAGCTCGGCGTCTTGCCTCTGAAACTAGACGAACCTGAGGTTGCACGCTGAGGTTGATCCAAAAAGCATCTTTTTCCTGCTACTTGGAGAATTTCAGAGGCGGAGAAGATCCGTGGTGTCATCCATGAATTCATCAAACATCCCCGGTAAGAGATTTTACTCATTTGTGCCGGACTTTGCAATGCTAATGTTTGATTTCGTCTTGTTTGATAATACTTCTAGGTGTTTTATCATGCTTAAAGGCTGGAATACACTACATGACTTTTGGCCAGCTTTGCAGTCTGCAGGAGGCAGCACTAGTTGATGAAAGTCAGAGTCAGTCTGCAGATTTTTTTCACAGAAAATTGTGTAATGTATGATGGGCACAAACTCATTTTTTTTTTTTTTTTCAGACTTTTCCAGTCTGAGGTTATCAGACATGTTTGATATTTTGAGGCATTTTTTTTCTATTTGTCATGCGTTTCCGAGATTGTTGTGTTTGAAAGTCTGGTAGTGTGTGATCCTCAGTCATTTTTCATTTTTTAGCCATTTACAAAGTCAGTAAGTGTATGATGCCTAGTGTTTTAAATGTGTTTAGTTAGTGTAGTGTATTCCAGTATTAATTCCAAAATTCTACAGCTTTAACTCTAGAATCTAGAATCAGCCCAGAAGTCTTCAGATTCCATCTGGGCCTACAAAGAAGAGCTGCAGTATGTGAATGTTTGCATTTTCTAAATTGTGGTAGCACTGTGCACATATAGTGTTGTTGTTTTCCCTGGTTTGACTTGGACAGATGAGTATAAATCTGTTCAAGGAAGCACAATTTGATTGCATTTTGTTCAGCAACTTTTGAGCTTTTTTCCTACCTGACCTTTGAGAATAGTTATTTTATTTTATTGGATAGCTCAGTGTATATTTCTGGAATTAAAAGGGTCACATTGCATATTTGATTTGATTTGATAGCTCAGTGTATATTTCTGGAATTAAAAAGGGCCACATTGCATTTTTTGTTTTATTTTATTTTACTTTATTGGATAGCTCAATGTATATTTCTTGAATTAAAAGGGCCACATTGCAAATTTTATTTTATTTTATTTTACTTTACTTTACTTTACTTTACTTTACTTTACTTTTACTTTACTTTACATTATTGGATAGGTCAGTGTATATTTCTTGAATTAAAATGGCCACATTGCATATTTTATTTAACTTTTTTGGATAGATCAATGTATATTTCTTGATTTAAAAGGGCCACATTGCTTTATTTAATTTTCTTTTTCATTTTATGTCTCATCTTGAATTAAAAGGGCCACATTGCATATTTTATTTTATTTTACTTTATTACATAGCTCAATGTATATTTTTTCGAATTAAAAGGACCACATTGCATATTTTATTTTATTTATTTATTTTACTTTACTTTATTGGATAGCTCAATGTACATTTCTTGAATTAAAAGGGCCACATTGCTTTATTATTTTATTTTTATTTTTATTTTATTTATTTGCTCATCTTGAATTGAAAGGGCCACATTGTATATTTTATTTTATTTTACTTTATTGGATAGCTTAGTGTATATTTCTTGAATTAAGAGGGCGACATTGCATATTTTATTTTATTTTATTTTACTTTACTTTACTTTATTGGATAGCTCAATGTATATTTCTTGAATTAAAAGGGCCACATTGCTTATTTTATTTTATTTTATTTTGTTTTATTATTTTATTTTACTTTACTTTATTGGATAGCTCAATGTATATTTCTTGAATTAAAAGGGACACATTGCTTTATTATTTTGTTTTTATTTATAGCTCATTGTATATGTCTTGAATTGAAAGAGCCACACTTATTTTATTTTATTTTATTTTATTTTATTTTATTGAAAGCTCAATTTGAACTTTTATTTTTTATTTTTATGTTTTGAAGTCCTAACTATAATGGAAACAAATTTAGCTGATTGACTATAAATACTATTCTCTCCCAGCAGCTGTATTGTTTCAATTTGTAATTCACTTTCAAGCCACAGTGCCTTATACAGTGGCTAAAACTTTCATTTCTGTTTTCATTTTGTGCTAATTTACCTGGAATTATTATATTTTTCTACTTTTAAACCTCCAGTTTCCAATATTGTTATTTGTTTTGCAGTGATATGATGGCTACCTCTAGTCCTCACTGTGTGAAACCATTGATCGAAAACCCTAAATTAAACTAAAATCGTAAACAATTTTTGTTCATAAAATGTGGTAATATTTTAAAACCAGCACTGTAATTGGATACAAGGCATCATTTGGATGTATTAGCATTGTGTTAAGAAAACAAACAATTAGTGTGGCTTTATTTAAAGGCGTTTGTTGTTATAGTACTAGTACTAGTGCAGCGTGACTCACAGCTGTAGCAATTACACATCACGTTTGGAAGAAGATTTTTGGTCTGTCAGCGGGCGATAGTGATGCGCGGATGGCGGTTATATCCGCGGGCGCTGCGGATAATCCGCGGGTCGGGTGGGTCGGGTAATAAAAAAATGCATTCTGATTATTTGCGGGTGGGTCGCGGGTGGATGAGATAAATCAATAATGATGCAAATATTAACTACATTTTCTAAAACTTGAACGTGTTTTAAATATGTTTTTCATCAGGCAGAGACGATTTCATTTGTGTGCGTGTGTGTGTTTGCCTGTTCTAAGTTTTTGGTGACAGAAACGTTGACATTCCATATAAAGTTTGAAGGGAGTTATGCCTGTGCTAATGCTATTGAGCACGGTAATGCAGCGGTGTAGTGCATTGGTCGCTTTGCGTTTACCCACGTCTCTGATGCGCATCATTCAGAAGTGTCCTGCATTAGCCAAAATCATGACAGTCCAACACATGAATAGCTAATTCAGTCGCATGTTAATAAATTGAAATATTCCCTAAAAACACCCAGTAAAGACAGTGATGTGGTCAGGACCGTGGCGCCGGCTTCTTTTGAAATATATTTGACGATTTTGCCTGATGCATCCATGCTGCCTGTTCATTCTTACGCGAAAGCATGTCAGGCTAGGCGCGCAGTGGTAGGCTATAATTATTATTGATTACTTATTTGAATCAGTAGATTATAATGAAAACAATACCTTAAAAATGAAAAGAAGCAGATTTTTATGCTCAGACCTTTCTTAAACTGGTGAACCCCTGTAAACTTCAGTCCAAGCATGCGTTCAAATACTAAGTTCAGAGCGGCTCTAATAGAGAGAAAACCCGACCGATTTCGTCAGAGATTGTGGAGAGTCGCATCCAGATGTCAGTTAACGTTATTCTTTTCTGCATGGATTTGGCTTAAAATCATGAGTGATAAACGTATAAGTGTGCAGCGATTTGCAGATCAGCTGAATCAATCTGCTGTTAACATGAACCATCAATTTATCATATCATCATGCAAAACTAAGAATTACAATAAGTGTAATATGACGATCGGGTGCGGGTCGGGTGCGGTTATCTAAATCAGAGAAAAATATAGGTGCGGGTGGGTGGCGGGCGGATAATTTATTTGAAGCTGCGGATTCGGGTGACGATTGAGCCCATCCGCGCATCTCTAGCGGGCGAGTAACCCGTTGTTATGATTGTGTGCGTAATTGCATATAATTGTCTCGTCTCAGGTGAAGCTCACCAGGGTTTCTTGACTTGTTGCTCAGGCAAACAAAACCTGTGGGCTTTGTCCGTCTTTCTGCATCTGTTGGTGTACTTTGCAGCTTTCTTCTCATCCCTGCCCCTTTCTTTTCCCCTCTTAATGCTCCTTTAATTCATACCTTCGGCCCTGTGCCCGCCCCCGCTCTCTCCTCCCCAGCGCTCCTCGCTTGCCTCTCTCTGACTCTCTGCCGTTTATAATTAGAACCGGTAACAACCTCTATTAACCCTCTGTCCCCCTCATGACGTCTTTGAATGTCAGTGGATGCCGTGGCAACCTTCTACGCTGCGCCCCACTCCACATCAACACTGCCCGAGGGCTCTTCAATGATTGGTCCGTTTGCTCGCTGTGATGCAAACTCATTGGTTCTTTTACGTGTGCTTTCTTTGTGTGTGCCAGTGTGATTGACATTTTATTGAGTGTATGGCTCCAGTGAAACCAGCATAGAAAGATACTCGTAATATATAACAGCAGATGTTGTGATTGTGTGGCTAACATTGATGCAGGTAGCTGGTTTGTTATGATAGCTTTTCAGCTAGCAGGCATCAAGTCATTTTGTTTTCTCTAGCTGGTCTTTTTCATCACATTGAGGAGTTTTATGTAATCTCTTTTAGGAGTGCTATTACTTTTGAAAACCACTGAGACAGTGGTATAATGAGGAAAATTAGTGAGTTTGGATTTTTTTTTTTACAACACGTTGTGAATTGAGCTCATGTCCTTAATTGTAACAAACATTTATAGATTAATAGTTTGAAAATGTACCTTATATGCCTTACAAACATGTGTGCCAAACTGAAAGACTCATACACATTTTTTCAGTACATACAGTCAAACCAAAATTTATTTAGACACCTTCAACATTTCTCACATTATCACAGTTTATTCACTATAGTTTAGAAAATGGTAATAAAATATGACAAGAATCCAGAGTGTGTCAGAACAAATTCATCTTGATAATGTCAGATAACTTTGATAGAAAGGTATGTAATGGATTACAGTCAATCAAAAATTCAGGCAACTGTTAGTATGACAATATTTACACAACTATCAATACTTTGCTGACCAATTACCAAGAAATGCTTTTTTTCAGTCTGTGGTGTAAAAAGGTCGCATTAACAATTAGAGAAAAAACAATTAAGCGAAACATGGTCAGGTCAAAGTGTATGAAGAAATTTTGGTCCCAAATTTTTCAGTTTTACTGTATGGACTTATTGTATGAAGAATTTTTGGGTATAATTTGTCACAGTTTACATTATTTTGCTATCTTCACTTACATAAATGAACTATAATGTCCTGCACCCACTAGTAAAAAATATCAAAAATTGTTTGTGTAACTGCCCTAATTATATTATATTGCTGTCTTAGATTTCCTAATTTCTGTTTTACATTAATTACATTTGTTAAAATATTTTTTTTTCCTAATAACAAAAAATATTATTTTTATTTTATTTAATTTTACTGCATTTATTTAATTTATTAAATCAGATTTTGGTTTTATAATACAGTTAGCCTAATGAACAGAAAAATATTGTTTTTATTTTTAGTTGTAATAAAACTTGTTGTGAAAGATTTGTGGTTATTTTTAATGCATTTAGTTTAGTTTTTTTTTTTTTTTTTTTTTTGGTACATTATTATTGGCTAATAATTTAATACAAACTTATCACTGATGAATGTAATTTTATCAAATGGGACATCTACACTTTGTACATTATATTTTTTGATGCCTAAATTCATCTGTAAGATTTCAACTACTTATTTTAGATTTTATTGTTTGAACTTGAATTTGAACTTTTATTTAACAAAATAGTAGGGCTGGGTTTTGACCATGGTTTTTTGACACAAATTTAATTAAATTATAATTATAAGTTCAGATTTCGGCTTCAAACGATTATAAAAAAATACTATAATCGAGATAAAACAATTATTTTTATCGATTCTGCCCCTTTGTGCACTTTCGCTCTTCTATAAAAGCCCAATTTCACATGCAAATCAGTAAAATCATGTAACGTGACTTGCATAAAATAGGACGTGCTTGATTTATTAATGTTTAATTGTTTTTAAAAGCACAAAAGAGAATTTGCGCTGTTCTGTGTATGTGTTCAGAGACGGAAGAGAACACAGACAAATAAAGTGAACATTTAAGCTAAGATGCGTACCTAAACAGTCAAATACATGCAAATATATGTAAAAATGTGGTGTTTGGTGGTTATTCGTGTAAACCTTTGTCAGTTATGTCTCAAATTAACGTAAACAGTTGAGAATAAAAATACATGTGTAACAGTGTATTAAATCCGTGCAGCTCTTAAAGCGGCCACAAGTAATATTCCTTCTGCCGTCTCTGTGCTTAATGTTAATCAAACAATAACATTCTTACAGTGAAGACTAAGCTGTTTTATTTGACATTTAATAAATCCAAACATTTATATATTTTTTTTATTGTATTGCTATCTTTAAATTATTCAGTCATATAAAGTTAAGGATCCACTTATAATCGTGTTAAATAATCATGATTACAATATTGGCCAAAATAATCGTGATTATGATCATAATCGAGCAACCCTAATTTTACCCTAACTGTTTATTAACTGAAAACAGGCTAGACTAATCGATTCTTGAGATTTAAGAACCAGTATCGTTTCGTAAAAATAAGAATAGATTAAAATTGAGAAATTGATGTTGTTTTTACCCAGCCCTACAAAATGGCAAAGAATTTTACTAGCATTAAAAATGAACCACAATCAGTGCATCCCTACTTAAATCTTTAAAAAGCTACTTACATTTTTTTTTTTTTTTGCTGTTATTTTATAAAAACTTACCATAGTGCCTAACGACACCCTTTAAATTACAGTAAAAGTCATGTTCCACCTCTTTTGTCATATTGCTTTAACGTAGAGCCACCTGTCATCATAGTTTAGCTGAAATAATCATGTTAATCATCTCAGGATGCTTTTGATGTTGTGCCGTATCAAAGGACCTTGCTTGTCTGTGACAATATCCAGTGAGCCTGGAGCTCCATGTGATCCGGCATATACATCAAGGAAAAACGAGTGTCAATCCATTCAACCATGTAGCGAGGCCTTTTGTTCTGTTGGGGACATGTCGTACAGTTCTGTTCCTCCAATAAAAGGTCATTTCATCTGCAGACGCCCTTCACCCTAATGGGCTCCATGCTTTGCACCGGGCAAGTTCAGGGACGCGCATGTTGTGCACTCTCGCTTTGCTGTGCTCAGATTTTTTAAGGACTATGTGTCTTTAAGATGTTATCTTGCACGTTCTTTTTGAACTTTAGTGCATGTCCGTGTCTTGCTGAAGTCAATCATAAGTTTGTGATTTAATAATGGCATCTTTAATGAAGCTATAATTGTAGCACAAAAGGATGCGCAAGAACATTCAGAGATGCCGTGGAGTGACAGGAGAACATGCTGCTTTCTTTGTTTTTGTCCCCCTTGAATTTTTAACACATATTTTCTTAAGTTTGGGTTAGGTGTTATCTAACATGTGACATCTAAAGGCATTTATAGATGAATGTATTAGCATTTGTTTAAAGGTCCCATATTGTACACATTTCTGGAGGTTTATTTTAGTTGTTGATGTCCTTAAGAATTTATATTTGCGGTATAAGTGCCAAAATCCATCTCAATATATTTTTACAGCTCCTTTTTTAGGAGCTCTGTCAAAAACAGGTCGATTTTGGCCCATCTAATTAATATTCATGAGCCTCTCTTCTGATTGGCCTGTTGTTTTCTGAGTGACGCACAGCCAGGCCAATCACAGGTAACTACGGTCATGTATCGTTGTAGCCGAACCCAGAGCCATAGAGAGAGCCTAGCCTGCTGATACTCAACAGGATATTTCAGAATGATCATTAATGTTTTTTTCTTTTTCAAACACCGAATGCAGTAAGCTACATAACTGTTGCTTTAGTAAAGCCCCTTTCACAATGTGCGCTGATTCTGGAAAATTACGGGAACGAGCGCTGTGTGAACAAAAGCCAGAAGCATAAAGGCAGTGTTGTAGTGATGATGCATGTTATCATGCGACTCTTCACGACGAAAAAATACGTGCAAAGTGGAATGAAGCGGCGATCAGGCAGAGCCAGCTCCTCACTATCAGCGCTGAAGCACAGTTTGTTCAGGTTAGTTTCAGTTTAGTGAAACGTACGCGTCGCATTACATCTCACATCCAAATGTCACATGTCTTTATGGGTTGTGTGTAAAGCACGCACAGATTCCGGGAAAACAACTGTGAATGAACCAAATTAAACAACTCCGGAGCAAATCATGGGAAACATTATCCGTGTATTTACCGCAATCGCTGAGTGAAAGAGGCTGAAGTTGACGTGCCTCTGGTCTCTTATATTCACGTTGTTCTGAAGCCTGTGCAATGATGTAGTTCCGACATCTATCGACTGAACAGGGTTTTCTCGACTTGTTTTCGTGTTGTTGTTGCTTAGCAATGTTATGGACGCGATGTTGTCTGGGTTTGACAAAAGGAGGGTGGGACGGTGGTTGGTGCTCGGGTGGTGACTGAAGGTGGTGACTGAGTAGATCAGACGTCACATCTGTACGGAAGTCACAGCGGCTCGTGAAAATGAACAGCTACTTTAAGCAGGCTGTGTGCAGTTTACTGTGGATTGACTGTTTTGAAACTCATATGGTAGTTACATAGCCCCTAGACCTCAGTTATCATGAAAAAAGCCAGGAAATTTCGATTTTGACAATATGAGACCTTTAATGATAAAATGCTTTTGATGTCAGCTCCCTGACTTTAGTTTTAATGAGTCGGCACAATATGGCTAAAACATCATGTTGTAGGGCCCTATGATGTGGAAACGTGAACAGAATTGTGGAATCCAGTCATACAAATGGAATTTACTGTAAAACGTGGAATGTCATGAAATTTGGAAAATTGTGGATAAGTCAAAAGTAGGTCAGTACACTTCAATCAAAACACGTTTTGGACCAGTGTATGTCAATATTAAGCTGCAAAATGCCATTTAAATATGAATCCTGCATGTTCTGCGAAGCTTGGTTTCGTTTATGGTCGCTGTGTTTTCAGCCTCATCGATATATGAGTACATAAACACATAAACATAATCTCTAGAACTGCTCTAAGAGTCACTTCAAGAGCAATTTACTGTTTCTTGTAAGAAAAACCAAAACTGCCGCAATATCATATACAAACAGAAACTTTTCTACCCGTCAAAATAAAAGTTTGGTTTAACTTTAAAGGAACACTCCACTTTTTTTGGAAATAGGCTCATTCATAATAAGTTGAGTTTTACCGTTTTGAAACCCATTCAGCCGTTCTCCTGTTCTGGCGATATCTCTTTTAGCATAGCTTAGCATAGATCCTTGAATCCTATTAGACCAATAGCATCGCGTTCAAAAATGACCAACGAGTTTCCATATTTGTCCTAGAAAATCGCAGCTTTACATTTTCCGCCGGTATTAGTACATGATATAACTACAGAAGAGTCAAGTTTTAAATAGGAAAAATATCGAAACTCTTTGGCCATTTTTTGAACGCAATGCTATTGGTCTAATAGGATTCAATGATCTATGCTAAGCTATGCTAAAAGTGATATCGCCAGAACAGGAGAACGGCTGAATGGATTTCAAAACCGTGAAACTCAACTTATTAACTCGGGGGGAGTTGGAGAATGAGCCTATTTCCAAAAAAAGTGGAGTGTTCCTTTAAAGAAATGTGACAGAAATATATTAATGTAATGGTAGTATTACTGCTACTAATAAAATTATTATCAAAAAAATTTCAAGGTAAGCAGATAAACATCAAATTTTCATTTTTGGGTGAACTATTGCTTTAATGAAACCATTAAAATTGAATCCAGAAAATGAATGGAAAACACAGAATTTGGTAAAAAAAAAAAAAATACCAATTTTTCATAGGGCCCTAATGCCATTTTTGTTAATTAGACATGCTTTTTGATTAATACAGTTTAATTAAAACAGTCAAGAAAAATGTAAATGGAAAAAATGGAATCCAGAAATATTAAAATAAAAAAGGAAAATAAATTAATTAATAAAACTGATTTAAAACGACCCTGTTGCAATTTATTTTGACAAAAGTGATTGCGATTTTTTTTTTTTTTGCTGCTTTGTAGATATCACATTTATTGTTGTTGTTGTATGCTATTATTATTTTTATTATTAGTAGTAGTATTATTATATTTAATTAAATTATTGATTGAACATTTATATTATATTTATATAATAATTAAATAGTTTTAAAATAATACATTTTATTATATTTCATTGTATTACATGCAATTAATGTATTAATTCATTCTCAGAATTTGATGTTTAATGATCGCACTTGACCAAATAGCAGTTTTGATGTTGTTTTGATAATTATGTAGCCCAAATTATGAGTTTTCTTTTTAAATTAACATGCGTACATTGCGGTCAAGTCTGTAAAAGAGTGCATCTTGTAAAAACCCTCTCTGTAGTTCTATGTAAAATATACTATTTGTGAATAAACATCTTAAAATGTGTGCATTTTCAAACATTATAAAATGTATGGCTATAAACCATCAGTTTTCTTACAGTCAGGGATTGTTTTTTAATATTTAAATGTGACCCTGGACCACAAAACCAGTCATAAGGTTAAATTTTACAAAACTGAGATGTATATATAACATGAAAGCTCAGTAAATAAGCTTACTATTGATGTATGGTTTGTTAGGATAGGACAATATTTGGCCGAGATACATCTGTTTGAAAATCTGGAATCTGATGGTGCAAAATAATCAAAATCCTGAGAAAATCACCTTTAAAGTTGTCCAAATTAGGTTCTTAACATTGCATATTACTAATCAAAAATTACATTTTGATACATTTACAGTAGGAATTTTACAAAAAATCTTAATGGAACATGATCTTTACTTAATTTCCTAATGATTTTTGGCATAAAAGAAAAATCTATAATTTTGACCCATGCAATGTATTTTTGGCTATTGCTACAAACATACCCCAGCGACTTAAGACTGGTTTTGTGGTCCAGGGTCACAAATGTGTAATATCTTTTTAGAATTTAAAGGTGCATTTTTTTTTTAACATACTCAAGTCAGAAATACCATAATGTTTGCAGATATTCAGGAAACATGCTAAGTTTACATACTTTTTTTTTTCTCCGAAAAACACTAGAGCCAGTTATTTGGCTTTGAAATGTGTGTTCCATGTTGAGGTTTTTGTTTTGGTATGTGTAATTTCTCCCACTGCCAATTTACCCAGTAGTATTTTGACACTTTGGGTTGCTATTTGGTGGAAAACACAGCGTAATGCAGCAGTGGAAGCGAGCAAACAAACTGGGTCAGAGATTGCAAATTCTACCTGATCTAAAAAAGCCTCTGAATCCATCTAAAAGGCTCTATGACCAGAGGTGTATAACAACTTGGTAATAAAATTAACTCATGAACTTACATTGAAAAGCTCATTCCTGTTCGTGAGTGTTGAGTCTGAGGAGGAGGAGGCAGAAGAAGCAACTCTCTCTGATATTTTGAGTTTGGACAGCAGTGCTCATTTAAAATGGTAGCTGTCAGTATTACATTCTGCAACTTTAATTTCTGCTTTTCGACAAAGTAAAATAAAAATTGCACAGTTAATGTTTAGTGATGCACGTTGTGCTATTCTTCATCCTTTTTTTTTCTTAACCTCCGTTTCCATTTGCAACTCAACTCACTTTATAATTAGACCGGTTTGTTGTCTAAAAATGCGATTGGGACACGGGTCAGTAAACGCGACTTTAAATGAGTCAACCTGTTCGAAACATTGATTTCTCTGGAATACCGCAGGAGGCCTTCCTCCAACACAGAGCATCTTGTCATTATCTGTATGTGTTAATATTTGAATCGGTGGAATGAATACACTCGAGTGTGTATGTGTATGTGAGCGCGTGTGTGTGTGTGTGTGTGTGTGTGTGTGTGTGTGTGTGTGTGTGTGTTTGCTGGCAGGGAGGAGCATTGCAGTTGGGGCTGTGCAGAGAATGAGTCATCGCAGCTTTCTATTTGAGGAGAAAGAATCTGTATGCGTCCCCTGTGCCGTGTGTGTGTGTGTGTGTGTGTGTGTGTGTGTGTGTGTGTGTGTGTGAATCCTCACTTTGGGTGTAAGTGCATCAGTCTATGCCTTGATATGAGTCATCAAATGATGCTTCTAAAAAAGGTTGTTTTTCTCGCTGTAAATGTATACAGGCAGCATATCAGGCTTTCATGGGCAGTTTAATGATACATTTGACTGCATTTGCTCATGTATGTGCTCAGAAGGATTTTTTAGAAGGCTTGCGTCTGTCTGTCTGTGTGTGTGTGTGTGTGTGTGTGTGTGTGTGTGTGTGTGTGTGTCCTTTAGACCCAATTGCAGAGCAGAACTGAAAGCTAATTCTCTTTGCCTTTCTCTCACAGGAATGTCTGGCAGTCGCTCAAACGAGGACATTTAAGAAACAATTTTGCAAACTGGAGCTAATTTCTCATTCCTTCCAGGTGATTCAGTTTAATTGCTTTTATTGGGTTTGTTTTTGGACTTGACAGCACTTTCAGAATGGATTTTGCGGACCTGAGAAATTCTCTTTGCTCATAATCAAGACAGGTAACAAATTGCTCATCGATCGGGCGGTTGTTATTCGGGCGCTATCGACAGGCCTCGGGCTCGTCTGTGCCGTGTTGGATCGACTTGCAGTGAAATGATCCCACAGCACCGACCGAGTTCGTTGAGCGCCTGGGCCAGATTCAGGTGCAGCGACATGCCACTTTTCAAAAGTAAAATGCACAAAAAATGATGTTAGGGTGTTTCTGTGTGGTCAGTGTGGCCCAAACTAAAGTTTGTGATATTTTGGTACCTACTTTATACAGATTTAAGTGTTTTTCAACATGGAAAGTAAAACCCACGTAAATCGTGTAGATCAAGCCTTAGATGTCACACCCACAGACCATTGGCTGAATGTCTGATGCATAAGGCACACAAAATTGGAAACACTTAAGGAGTGTCAAAGTCAGTTTTGTGAAATTGAGATTTATACATGTTGAGATGAGTAAATATGTTTTCCATTGATTTTTGGTATGATAGAATAATATTCGGCTGAGATACAACTTTTTGAAAATCTGGAATCTGAGGTGCAAAAAAAAATCAAAATATTGAGAAAATCGCATTTAAAGTTGTCTGAATTAAGTTCTTAGCAATGCATATTACTAATCAAAACTCAAGTTAGAAAATGTACAAAATATCTTCATGGAACATGATCTTTTGCCTCTATCAGGACAGGACCGTTAGTTGACAGGAAGTGATGTGTGAGAGAGAGAGAGGAGGAGGGGGGGATCAGGAAGGGTCCGCAAGCCGGGACTCAAATTTGGGACACCCGAAGCGCAATGGCCCACGCACGAGGCCATCGGTGGCGCCATTGAAAGACTGTTCACCCCAAACTCTGATGCTTCAAAATGTTCGTAAAGAGATCAAAAAATACAACAGAAGTCTATACGTGACCCCGGAAGACAAAACCAGTCTTAAGTAGCACGGATATATTTGGAGCAATAGACAACAATACATTGTATGGGTCAAAATTATTGATTTTTCTTTTATGCCAAAAATCATTAGGATGTTAAGTAAAGATTATGTTCCATGAAGATATTTTGTACATTTCCTACTGTAAATATATAAAAACTTTTTTTTTGATTAGTAATATGCGTTGCTAAGAATTTCATTTGGACAACTTTAAAGGCGATTTTATCAATATTTCTCAATGTTTTTTTTTTTTTTTGCATAATTTTTTTTGCAAACTAATCGAGTTAGCTTTTAACAGCAGATGGCACTGCATGCTGTAAAAAACGACTGTACCTTACAATTACAATTCCTTACACACCCTTGAGCCTAAAATTATCATTTATAAAGTTTGAAAAGGTTAAAGCGAATTACAAGGCTGTTTACATCAATCTTGCATCCTAAAAGCATTTTAAGACTCATGTGAACGCACAAGCGCTTTTCTTCGTGAGCATTTGAGTGTGTGGTTAAAAACTACATTAGAGCACTATCTGCTGTTAAAAGCAAAGTTCAGAATCAATTCCAGAGAGAATCGCGATGCATTCGGAATCGATTCGTGAATCGCGTTGCATCGATTTATCGTTGCAGCCCTGATTCGCCTTGTCTTCCTGTTTCAGTTGACATTATGTCAACACATAGAGTAATGCTGCGTGTTTCAAAGCCTTTCAGTGGACCTTTATGGTTCCTTATATTGTTTAGGAAGTCACCTACAAAGAGTTTACATGCATGCAAGGTCAAACAACGCTTTTGTTTTGTCAAAATATGTGTTTAATATCACCTCATTGTCCTGTGATTCTCAATCAAAGATTCAGTCTCTCTAAATCCCTCATTTCTATGAACTTACTCTGCTCTGATTGGTCAGATGGTCCAGTCCATTGTGATCGATTTACCGCGTACAAAGCATGTCAGAAACAATACGCCCATTGCCAAAACTCCATATTTTGAACGCTCAATAAAAAAATATAAATATCTATTATTTATCATGCTTACAGATTTAGATTCAGTGGAGCCAGCTGGTCCAAATAAACTGGGTACACAGCCATATTTCAAGAGCAAGCGTTTTGTGAATCTGTACGTGTAGCCGCCACAGAAGTGGGATTTGAATTACTAATGACTCGTTTAGGCTGTTCAGAGTTGATTCTTTCTTGTGGGAGACAATAGCTTTATTTATTGTACACTTTCAGCTTTAAGTTTAAGGCCTCCCTGCCGTTTTTTTCGATGTTTTTACATCGAAAAGCAAATAAATGAATACAGACATAAATATTGGCATTCTGATTTGACTGGTGTGTGGTAAAAATACAATTATTATTACTTAATACTTGTATTTTTAATGTACAGTGTAGTGTTTTATTGCAATAGTAAAGTATTTCTTTATTGATTTAATTGTTATCATTTAAATAATAATAGAATAATTTTATTTTTAATAAAAGTAGATTTTATTAGTAGTAGTAGTATTGCATAGTCATATTAAATGGGGAAAACATGAACTTTTTCCATTTTTGCTTGTTACTTGTGGCTCTGCTCTGTCTTTTAGTATTTTTCACTCATTTCATTGTCCTCCAAAATGAACTTTTTTTTAGTCAGATCACTTCAAAAATATATAGCACACCTCTTGTCTGCAATCAGCACAGTTTGAGAAATATCATGGTCATTTGCAAAGCTAAATAAATCAGTGTCAAAGTGGAATATTTGGGCTTTGGGGATTTAGAACAAATTGCAGACCCTACAGCAATAGTGCTGCTTGCCTTTGCATACTTAAAATACATTTTCCTAACATGGCAGCGGTCACAGGACAGTCCCCAGTACGAGTTGGTTATCTGTGTGAGAAACCGCTGTGTTTTTCTTGGCTTTGTTTTAATTAATCCCATCCAAACCGAGACTATTTTTGTGGGCTCGTAAGTGTGAGCTAATATAGTCCATGTTATTTAGGGTGAGAGAGAGAGAGGGTTCACATGCTCCCGAAGCTCGAGCGCACATTTAGCCCGTCTGTCCGCAGGCACGGTAGTGAGGAACGGCCACATTTATTTACCATTCTTCTCCAGCGTCCAAGATTCCTTCAGAACCCGGTGGCAAAAGGTTAAGGCTCGCTTTGGGTTGGCTTTAATTG
>NC_133361.1:50176724-50201985 GCF_049309525.1 Garra rufa
CCTGGATATTTGTAGCAATAGCCAAAAATACATTGTATGGGTCAAAATTATCGATTTTTCGTTTATGCCAAAAATCATTAGCATATTAAGTAAAGATCATGTTCCATGAAGATATTTTGTAAATTTCTACCATAAATATATATAAACTTGATTTTTGATTAGTAATATGCATTGCTAAGAACTTCTTTTGGAGAATTTTTAAGGCGATATTTAGATTTTTTTTTTTGCACCCTCAGATTCCAGGTTTTCAAATAGTTGTATCTCAGACAAACATTATCCTATTTTAACAAACAAAATATCAATGGAAAGCTTATTTACTCAGCTTTCAGATGACGTAATAATCTTAATTTCGACAAATTTACACTTAAGACTGGTTTTGTGGTCCAGGGTCTTTGTTGCATTTTAAACGTTGAAATATTTATTTTTAGTTTGAATTATTAGGTGCAAAATGTTTTGTTTTAAATGCATTTTGCACACTTCAGAGATAAAAAATAATGTTAATAAATAATGTTACATTTGTGTTAATAAATGTTTAAATATTTATGTAAAATTTGATTCATTATTTATATATTAAAAAAATAGCTAAAAAACAAATTAAATATGGAAATTTAATGTCTGTTTAAATGCATTTTTGCACACTCCATTAGATAATATTGATAGTGTTAATAATATATTTGTTTAAAAAAAAATTCAAATATATTTTAAGTGTGATTTATGTCTTTATTTACTAATTTATTAAAAAATCTTAATTAAAAATAAAAAGTATATGCCTTTTTAAATGCGTTTTTGCACATTCCATTAGATAACAATAATGATAGTATTTTGAATTTTTTTATTAAATCTTGAAATATATATTTTACATTTAGTTATAATGTATTTGTTAATTTAATTAAAAATCTGAAATAAAAAATGTGAAAAAAAATGTTTTTGCACATTCTAGTTGATATCAATTATGAAAATATATTTGTTTTATTAAATGTTTAAATATATAATTTAAATTAGATTTATGTATTTATTTATTTATTCATGTACTTAAAAAGTCTTATTTAAAAATATATAAATGGTATTCTTTTTAATGCATTTTTGCACATTCTATGAGATAACAATAATTCAAGTATTACAAAATATATTTGTTTTATTAAATGTTAAAAAATATATTTTAAATTAGATTTATTTATTAATTTACCTAAAAATCTTATTTAAAACATATATAAAGTATATGTCTTTTTAAATGCATTTTTGCACATTCCATGAAATAACAATAATACTAGTATTACAAAATATGTTTTATTAAATGTTTAAATATATATTTTAAAATGTATTTATGTATTTAATAATTTACTTATTTACTTAAAAATTCTAATTCAAAAATATAAATTGTGTGCCTTTTTTTGCACATTCCATTAGATAACAATAATGATAGTATTTTAAAAAATGTTTTATTAAATGTTTAAATATATATTTTAAATTTGATTTATGTATTTATTTATTTACTTACTTAAACATCTTATTTAAAAAAATGTATACATTGTATGTCTTTTGTCTTTTTAAATGTGTTTTTGCACATTCCATTAAATAACAATAATGCAAGTATTACAAAATATATTTGTTTTATTAAATGTTTAAATATATTTTTTTATTTGATTTATGTATTTATTCATTTACTTAAAAACTTATTTAAAAATATATAAATTGTATGTCTTTTTAAATGTGTTTTTGTACAGTCAATTAGATGCCAACAATGATAGTATTAAAAATATATTTGTTTTATTAAATGTTTAAGTATATATTTTAAAATGTATTTAATGATTTACTTATTTACTTAAAAATCTTAATTCAAAAATATAAATTGTATGCCTTTTTAAATGCATTTTTGCACATTTCATTAGATAACAATAATGCTAGTATTACAAAATATATTTGTTTTATTAAATGTTTAAATATATTTTAAATTTGAATTCTTAGGTATTTATATTACTTACAAATCTTTAATTAAAAATATTGTATGCTTTTAAGTGCATGTTTTGCACATTCTATTAGATGACAATAATGATAGTATTAAAAATATCTTTGTTTTATTCCGTTTTTAAATATATATTTTAAATTTTGATTTATTATGTATTCATATACTTAAATCTTAAAATAAGATAAATAAAAATAAATTGTATGCCTTTTTAAATGCATTTTTTGCACATAATAATGTGCAATACTTTTTAATGTTTAAATATATTTTTTTTTATTTGATTTCTTATGTATTCATTTACTTAAAGTCTTAACTAAAAAATATAAATGGTATACCTTTTTAAATGCATTTATGCAGACTTTATTAGATAATAATATTTGATATATTTTACTTGCATATATTACATGTTTTATTAAATAAATGTTTTAATATTTATTTGAAATATGATTTTAAATATTTAAATATTTTTTAACCATGCTGCATGTTGTCAACTGCTCATGGACAAGTCATGCCTCACAAAACTTGCTTCTATTTTCAGCCTTGGTTCAAATTATGTGTTAGCCTTGCTATGGGTGCCAAAACATTGAAAGTTGAGCATGCTTTGATTTGGCCTGCGTAAATACAGACACACAACCTGTATTTGCCCTCTTAGATCCCGCCCTATGGCTGGGCAATGATAGGAGACGCTGGGTACGTGCACATCTGTTCCGTGTTGTTTTTAAGCGTGTCTTTTTTCAAACAAGTGCTTGACAAAGCTTCTCTTTGATCGTTGCCTGCTCTTGAGCCAAATCCATTTTAACTCTCCAACACACTAGTGGTCATGGTGACAGACTGCTCTAAGAAAAACACGTCAGAGGTTTAATTTAGGCGTTCTGGATAAATCTTACCCTTTAATATTGGTCTGGGACCAACTTTCCTTGCATGAAACAAATGTTTAGCCATCATTGTAAGAAAACTGTGACACTGTGCGGTCTCAGATTCGATTCTTTCTCTTATTTAGTCTTGACGCATCTTTCCCGGAGCTTTGCGCTTGTGCAACAGGTCAGTCCGTCTTGGATAATAAATGCGGCAAGCATGCATTAGGCTGTGGGCCTCTAAACTGATGCAGAACATCGACGCCCGATAACCTTGTCATATATCAACCCGGAGGACATGAAATCAATGGTGCAATTCACAATGGATGCATTATGCTGCCCTCACACCTAACATTACGAAGATTTAGTGCATTACTGATTTAAATTCACCTCCAAACATCAATATGGTCTTTTTGAATATTGAAATGGTGTGGGTCTTCATTATTAATTAGACAATTGCAACATTGCAACTTCTGAACATTTATGTTATACAGTAATTCCAGGGACTGCAGATGCAAAATAGTCTGGCTAATTCTGGCACAGTGTACATTTATGCATTATCGAAAAAAAATCATTTTAAATTATTTTACTGAATGTTTAAATACTTTTTTAAATTATTTTTTTCTAAAAACTGTTTTAATATTTTTAATTTGATTAAATGTTTGAATATTTATTTTTAATAGTTGTAAAAATACTTTTTATATATTTTTATTTTATGAAATGTTTGAATATTTATGTTTAATATTTATAAAAGTATTTTCATATTTTTAATTTTACTAAATGTTTAAATATTTATTTCTTAAATCTATTTAAGTGCAGTTTATATTTATTTATTTCGAAAATTTGAATTATTTTATTAAATGTTAAAATATTTATTTTTATTGTTTTCTAAAAAATATTTTAATATTTTTAATTTGACTAAATGTATTTTAAAAAGTTGTAAAAATATATATATGTGTATATATATGTGTATATATATATATATATATATATATATATATATATATATATATATATATATGTGTGTGTGTGTATATATATATATATATTATTTTTACTAAATGTTTGAATATTTATTTTTAATATTTATAAAAGTATTTTCATATTTTTAATTTTACTAAATGTTTAAATATTTATTTCTTAAATCTAATTTACAGTAAGTGCAATTTATTTATTTATTTAAAAAAATGAAGAAAATTACATTTAAAAACAGGAAAATGTGAATTCTTTTACTAAATGTTTAAATATTTATTTCTTAAATCTATTTAGTGCAGTTTATATTTTATTTATTTTCTTAAAATATTTTAATATTTTTAATTTGAGTAAATGTTTGAATTTATTTTTAATATTATAATGTATAATATTTATGTATATTTTCTTATTTTACTAAATGTTTGAATATTTATTTTTAATATTTGTAAAAGTATTTTCATTTTTTTAAATTTTACTAAATGTTTAAATATTTATTTCTTAAATCTAATTTACAGTAAGTGCAATTTATATCCATTTATTTTACAAAATGAGAAAATTTAAATTAAAATTAAAAAACAAGAAAATGTGAATTATTTTACTAAATGGTTAATCATTTTTAATATTTTTACAAATATTTTAGTATTTTTAATTTTACTAAATGTTTAAATATTTATTTCTTAAATCTAATTTCTAATAATAAGTGCAGTTTATATATTTATAAATTATATAAATATAATTTGTTTTTTTAAACAATTAGAAAATGTAAATTGAATTTCTGTTCATTTTGCACACTACTACAAAATAATAATAGTTGCATGTAATGTTTCAAAATTTATTATAGTTTTTGTTTATTCAAGGCAGTTTTTTTTTTTTTATTTACTGATTGATCGATTGATTGATTTGTAAAAAATAAAAAATGTAAAACTTGAAAAAAAAAATAATAATAATAATTTAAAGCCGTGGTGCATTTTTCACACTTCATTAGATAGTAATAATATATTGCATCTATTTTGCTAAATGTTTAAATATTGATTTTAAGTGCAATTTACATAACTGTATTTATTTATTTGAAAATGTTTTACATGTCATACATGTTTTTACAAACATTTTTATAAATGCAAAGTTTAATATTTTGTATTAAGTTTAACGTTATTAATACATAAGCTAATAAATTAAATATAGTGTAAAATTAAATATTTAGTTGTGACATGTTTCACTTGTAAAAGTTTTTTTGATTTCCTTGTTTTAATCGCTACTTGTTTGACCATTTATAGTGACCGTACAGCGCTTGGCATGTTACAGCTTTGGTAATGCTGCATGGGCCGCCCTAGTCTTTTGACCCAGATGCGCTTGTGAAACGGTGACCCTTGTGTTCTCTGTGTCAATAGTGCTGACGCAGATTCCTTGTGTAAGAAGCGAGCAGCCCTCGGTACCAAAAGCTCAGATTTAAGCGCCTCTGTTTCAAACGCATGAATTACTTCCATTCATTACGGCTGGCATTGGCACGGAATTGAGCAGCGCTCGTGTTGTTTTGCATCTCGTTGGCCCTCGTGCTGGCTCGCATTATCGAGTTAAACTCAGTTTGGTCTCACTCCTCCAGTCCCGTCATGCTCCTGTGTCTGATTGGCTCCCTATGTGGCTCCTATTATTGTTTTTGGCTGCGTTATTTACGTGATAAACAATCGTCCATCCCCTCTCTTCCATCTCCCGTCTCTCTCTCTCTCACTCCCCTCCTCCTCCCTCCCTCTCTCTCTCTCTTTCTCCGAGCGAGCTCTCAGCTCCCGACTCTATTTATAGCACGGTCCCGCCCCTCCCCTGTCGCTCGGCAGCTATTTCCAGCAGCCTGAAGCAGCTCCAGTCTGTTTGTAAACTCCACGTCTCTATACCTCTGCTCTCCCGTTCGCCACGCACAGCGGGTGAGGCTGCAGAGATTCGGCTCTGAACAATTCGCACTAAACCGAGCGGACGGACGGTTCACTTTAAGCCCATTCATCAGGAGAGCGAAGGAGGGAACGGAGGTACCGGCAGGCTTCCGTTCAGTCGCTTTCATCTCGTCCCGTCGCATTTCGTCATGGGGAAGTCTCTCTTTTGGAGTCCGCCGATGCCACATGCGTGACTTCAGACGTTTGCAGGATTCAGGCGCTCTTGGATACAAGCCACACTTGGACTTGTCGCTGTGAGTTAGCAGTTTGTTCCTGACATCGACAATTAGACGAGAAGGTGATGTGGTTTATGAATAGACTCGTTTGTGCGCTCGCGAAGCTGATCGTTTGAGTGGACAATTTAAGGATTTGTCTCGTACGGATACCTTTTTCGATTGCACCATGGAACTAACAGGCAAGGCGATTGTCGATTCTTTGCATGCGTGTGTCTTCCGATAAAGGACGCCCTCCCCTTTGTTTGCATTTTTCACTTTTTTGCACGGAGGCATCTCCTTTTTGATGTTAATTCATTTTTGCATTAATTGAGTGGCGATATTTTGAGACTGGCATGCTTTTGAAGCCAACCGTACCGGGACTGTGCGCGATGTTGCAGACGATCTATGAGACAGAGTCCTGCTTCTCTTCAGACAGCTCGTCCAGCAGAGAGCGACCCGTGGAGATGCTTTCTCAGTCCAGAAGCAGCAGCATGCCTGGCACCGGTGAGTTGAACGAGGAGCCAATACACAAAGCACAAACGCAAGGGTGCGTGAAGAAACGTTGTTTTGAAACAGAGAGAGGGCTGGGAGGTCGAAACGTGCTTTGCGTTGCTTGCAGATCCTTTGAAGTCAAAGGCTGTTGATGTTTGTTTGATAGAACAACAGGCGTGCTGTGGCTACATCTCGACTCTGTTTTGTCTGGGTCAAACTCTGTTTGGGTAAAACCACGAGGGTCACAGTGTTGGGCATCACTAAACAAAAGTGGCTACATATTCTTTACGCGGTACCAGCATTGACGGCACATTTTCTCTTAGGCTAGTTAATCTTTTAAGTTTGTTAAGTTAATATGGTCAACCATGAAGTTTCGAATGCTCTTGTAAGTGTTTATCCCGGCAGACGCAAATGTGTTGTGTCAGTTGAGAATGACTTTCGACTTAAGGACTTGACTTTCAACATTACACTTTGTTTTCTGCCGTCTTTGTTTAAAAGATTTAAAGGGATAGTTCATGCAAAAATGATGTTTTTGAAAATCATTTACTCACCTGTGTGAGTAAAAGTTTTCTGTTAAGCACAAAAGAAGATATTTTGAAGAATGCTGGTAACGAAACAGTTGCTGGTAGCGAGAAAATACTATGCAAGTCAATGGGTACCAGAAACTGTTTGGTTAGCAGCTAGGGATGTGACTATATCAAAATCTAACGATATGCTAATATCACGATATGAAGTCCATGGTGCAATGTTATTGCGATTCATTTTAAAAAAGACAAATGAAGACATTTTGTACATTTTTAAAGTTAAATTATTCTATCTAATGCACTTTAATAGCTTTAACCCATGTTCTTAAGAAAAAAAACTTTTCTTTAAAAAGTCAGGGAATTGACTTGTACCTGAACTTTAAAGGGAACTCAACCCTATTTTTAGTTGTGATATCTGGCCCTGGACCACAAAACCAGTCTTACGTAGCATGATTATATTTGTAGCAATAGCCAAAAATGCTATTTTCTTTTATAAGTTTTTTTCTTTTTTTGCCAAAATCATAAGGATATTAAGTAAAGATCATGTTCCATGAAGATATTTTGTAAATTCCCTACTGTAAATATATCAAAACCTAATTTTTGATTAGTAATATGCATTGCTAAGAACTTCATTTGGACAACTTTAAAAGCGATTATTATATATATATATATATATATATATATATATATATATATATATATATAATAATTTTTTTTTTTTTTTTTCATATTTAGATTTTTTTTTTTTTGCTCCCTCAGATTCCAGATTTTCAAATAGTTCTATCTCGGATTATGTATACATCTCAAAAGATATATAAATCTCAATTTCCAGAGTCACATATACTAAATTACATTCACACCGGTGTTTTAGGAAGCCAAACAAATTATAATAGAATAATAATAATAACAACATATTTTATTGTTATTCCTATGACAGTAATAGCCATATATTTTTAAACAAATGCACTGCAAAATACTTCATAGGTATGTTATTTTTGCTTTACACTACAGTAGGGAAATTACAATACATCTTTTCAGAATTTCTACATTCGAAAGAAATATTTTGAATATGGACTGCAGTAACATTATTCATTTTTAGCTTTTATTTTGATGGAAATGGCATTTGGACTGCAGTAACATTATTCATTTTTAGCTTTTATTTTGATGGAAATGGCAGTAGAGCTTTTATTTTGATGGAAAACTCCAGCTTCAGTGAAACCAGGCTTACGAAAGTGCATCTCACTACAAATCTAGCGAAATGCTGTAATTATCTGCCGCAAAAATTAGACAGCACATGCAATAAATAAGTTCACTGCATTCATTCACTGTGAACTGAGGGGCAGAAAACACAGAATCACAAGCTGATTGCCTAAACAAAGTGTGCACTTCACTTTGAAACGTGCAGCGACTTGATTAAGGGAGTAAGCCATATCGTGCTTTCGGTTTTAGTTCGTTTGACAGATACTGTGTCAAAGCACAATGTCCCAAAACACAACTTTAAAGACCTTTTATGTTGAATTACCATTTTCAATATGTTTTAAAAACTACACTTTGGCTGGAAGACCTATTGTTTCATATCATCATGTGATGAAGAAAGATGCTCAAATAGGTTTGAAACGACTCCAGTTTTCATTTTCGGGTGAACTGTGCTTTTAAATACTGAAGAATATTAATGAACAGCATGTACTTGTTTTAGGGTTGAGGTTAGGGTTAGCATTTGCTTTGCATGTAATTATACATGATTTACTGTTATTGCTACCTGTATAGTACGTAATATGTGACAAGGATGCTGCTCAGAGTTGAAGTGGCTCCCAGGCTTATTTTGGCAGAGTAAACTTGTGTCTCGTCCATGTCAGAAGTGACGTCAACGTTCCCGTCAGAGCTTTGCGAGTTACGGCCATCTCTCACCTGCACTTGAATCAACACAGAGGAATGACTATATAACAGTGTGTGGGTGTGCAGCCGCTTCTTTTCCTCGCACCGGGCCTGTTTATCTGTCAACTGTTCAAATAGATAGATACGCTGTTGTTTTCCGAGCCATTCACCTCTTTAAATCCCCCTTCGTGCTGGTTTGAAATGATTAAGGCAGTTCTCTGTTGATTTAGAGTAACAGTTAGACTGAATGTGCTGTTGGTGAAAGTTGTACTCACTTTTATTTGTGTTAGTGTTCTTCTTAATGAAGCACTACCGAGTTAATGCATTGTTTTGTGCTTGTGTTTTGAAGTTTTGAAATCTTTTTTAATTGGTATATTCCAATCTTGTCTTTTCCATGTCTTGACAACTTAAACAAAACATAAGCTTTTATATTGAAACCTTGAGAGAAAACTTGTCTTTTGTGTTGACAATTGACTCTTGTTACAACTTAAACTTCATGGCATGTGCCATGTTCATGTAGTCACCACACAAAATCCTTATGGAATATGTACATGATTTCCATTGGAATTTCCAGCTCCATTTGGAACCAATCCTGAAGGATAAAAAAAAAAAATCCTCTTTAAGATTCCTTTTTTTTTTTTTGGTTGTATTGGAATAATGTCTTAGTAATGTCAGTTAAAGAAAACTGTATGTCAAGAAATGAAACTAAATGTATTCCATTTATAATCATATATGTTATTTTTGGGAAGTATTTTGGTAAAGTAGTCTCTTTTGCTCACCAAGCTAGCAAAATCAGTAACATTTTGAAATATTTTTACTATTTAAAATAATTGTTTTCTGAAAAAAATGTTTTTGAATATAATTTATTGCTTTGATTTCAAAGCAGTATCACTCCAGTCACATGATCCTTCAGAAATCATTCTAATATTCTGATTTGCTGCTCAAAAAACATTTATTATTAGTAGTATTATGTCGAAAACGGCTAAGTAAAAATCTTGTCTGGTTTCTTTGATAAATAGAAAGTTCAGAAGAACAGCATTTATTTGAAATAGCAATATTTGTGACTTTATAAATGTCTTCAATTTTCAATCTTCAATCAATTTAAAGCATCCTTGCTAAATAAAAGTACTAATTTCTATAATTTCTTTTCCAAAACATTATACTGACTCCAAGCTTTTGAATGGTATAGCATATAATGTTACAGAAGAAACAAAATCAGATAAATGCTGATCTTTGGATCTTTCTATTCATCAAAAAATACTGAAAAAAGTACTTGATAAATATTGATAATAAAAATGTATCTTGAGCAGCAAATCAGCATATTAGAATGATTTCTGAAGGATCTTGTGACACTGAAGACTGGAGTAATGGTGCTGAAAATTTAGCTTTGATCACAGGAATTAATTGCATTTTAAAATATATTCAAATAGAAAGCAGTTATTTTAAATTGTAAAAATATTTCACAATATTACTGGTTTTGCTGAATTGTGGATCAAATAAATGCAGGCTTCTGTAAAAAACATTAAAAATATTACTGTTCAAAAACTTTTGACTGGTAGTGAATATATTCATCTTTAAATATGATTTATTTTGTATATAAATATAAGATACATTTCTTAAATATATAAATGCATGTGCATGTACATTTAAATATACACAGTACACACAAATATTATGTAAACAAACTTTTATTTTGGATGTGATTAGTTGTGATTAATCGATTTGTCAGCACTTATTTATGTCTCACTTATGTTTGAGGTCAGTAGTGTTTTGAAAAAATGTCTCTAATGCTCAACTAGGATGCATTTATTTGATCAAAAATACAATTAAAAAGCACAGCATTTATTTGGAATATTTTTTATGACAATGTAAATGTCAGATCAACACTGCCACTTTTGATGAATTTTGAAACAAAGGATTACCTATTGTTTACCAGTTGAAGCTTATTGTAAGGTCAACGTTACAATTTTCTAAAATTTAAGTCTAAAAGAAAAAATCTAAAAGTTTTAGTTTTGTGTTTGTTGGAATCGTGTAAGAAAATTGCCTTGGTTCAAAAGTATGATGAGGGGTAAAATCCAAAATAAATCCTTTAAAAAAAAACACTTTTCCTTTAACACAACATGCTAGGCATATGTGTCATAATTGTTTACTGTTCAACAATAGACTGCTGACATGTCTAATTGTCCCAAAGGAAACATGAGACTCATCCACATCTGCTGTAACACACCATGTACAGCATGTGTCCTGATTATGCAACACGTTATATAGGTAGCATTGGGGTTTGCACAATTACTGTGCTCGTCTAGACATATATCTGCTGCAGTGTGGAGCAGCTGCAAGACATTCTGTCAAACATCTAGCTGGAGGTGTCTGACATGTGTTGATGTGATTTTGTTCAAGCAGACACTTTCAAATTTGCAAACTGTACAAATTTTTCTGATATTTCTCCAAAAATAGTGCACCTTTAAGTGCTTTATGAATGAGGCCAAATGAGTTCCCCAGGAACATTTCTTTGCAGATTTTGCAAGTTACGACAAATTTATGGGATAAGCTGAGCTGATCTTCTAAACTTGCTGAACTGGGATCGAATCATTATAAGTCGATACTCCCTGAGGAGGTTTTTAATTAATTATACCTGCGTTATGTAATGGAAAAAGCCTTGCAACATCATGCTGAATCATTATGGATTAGGTGGATTGCAGATTTGATGACTGACCGGTGGCTGCTTGTCCGAGCTTTTATCTGACTGGAATATGTGACTGTAAAACAGCCCTAGAGAATAAAAGCACACTTTAGTAACTCTAAACAGCTGACTTCATAATAAGGAAAACCCCTGCTAAGATTAAACGTGTGTGTTTGGAAAGACGTTCAGACAGTTGAACCTCCTTTGTTCTGTGGTTTGTGTTTAAACTGCGTTGCAGAAATGTAGACCTTAATAGCAGTTTGTATTGTGTCAGTCACTTCAAACAAAACAAAGAACAGTATCTTTCAAATCCAAAACAGAAACATTGCATAAATGCATTGAATCGGGTGCTGATTTACAAATCAATGCTATGGCTTTGACAGATACACATGCTGGTGGTCCCTTCACTGTTTAGATGTTGTAGATATAATGTTGTTTATGTTCCTGGCATAAACCACATATTATTATTTTTGGCAAATTTCCTAAATGTCAATATTTTTTAAACAATGCTACATCAGTGATACTGCCCATGTTGGGCATGCACGTGCCATCTGAATTATATGCCAAAATTAGCTAATGGATTAAACCAAACTGTCTGGAGTTGTCATGCAAGGCCATGCTGTCATTTGGCATGGGAAAATGTTTCCAATAATTGGTCATGTGAAAAGGCTATGTGAAACAATGCAATGGTAGCAACCCTTTGGACTTTGCTAATCTGTTGTATTTCTTAGAAATTAAACATTTATTTTTACTTATTTTTTTCTGCTTGGTTACAAGTTGGGCCAGTACTTTATATTTTTACTTGCCAAAATTTTCATTAGTCCTGCCAACAATTAAAGATCAATTTTTATTCATAGTAAAATTTTTGAAATCCCAGAGCTTTCTGATCCTGCATAGACAGCAATGCAACTGGCACGTTCAAGCCCTAGAAAGGGAGTAAGCATTTTAAACATTGTTAAAATAGTCCATGTGACATCAGTGGTTCAACCATAATTTTATGAAACTACGAGAATACTTTTTGTGCACAAAGGAGACAAAAATAATGTGAATTTTTTTTTTTTTTAACAATTTCTTGTCGTCCATGTAAAGGGTTAGTTCACCCAAAAATGAAAATTAGCCCATGATTCACTCACCCATCATGCATCCTAGGTGTATATGACTTCCTTATTTCAGATGAATAAAATTGGATTCATATTAAAAGTTATCCTGCCATTTCCAAGCTTTACAATGGGTGTTTCACCTCATGAGTCCAAAACAAGTCCAATAAAGTGCGTCCATCCATAATGAAAAGTTCCTCACTTGGCTCTAGGTAGTGAATAAAGGCCTCCTTTATTGAATCAATGTGTTTTTGTAAAAAAAAATATCCATATTTAAAACGCAATAATCACTTTAATCTACCTTCCGCCAACTGGTCGTACATAATACGACGGTGTTGCACATATGCCACGCACAAGTGACAACGTGAACTAGCCGTGGAGACATCAAAACTAAACAAAGGTCACGTTTTAGAAATTTTCAAAATGTAGAGGAAAAAGGATTTCGATATAAACCAAGTCACCTAGGATGCCTGAAGGGTGAGTAAATCATGGGATAATTAATTTTTGGTTTAACTAACCCTTTAACTCTTCTTGAACATGGTAGTCACATTGCTGTCTATACAAAATATCTTAATTCGTGTTCTGATATCTTCAATAATAATACAATTACAGATGGGCAAACTGAAAGTATGATGTTCATATGCATTTTTCTTATGTAGGGCAGGTTAATTTAGGCCATCAAACCACAAAAATACGTTAACGAAAAAGTGTGTATTTATTTATTTTTAAAGTTTTGTTTGCATTTGATGGAAAATTATGTAAGAAATTATGAAAGAATTGTGTGCTGCCTCCAAATTTCTACCTAAGTGCCAATGATGGGCCCTCAGTAGTGGCAATGTGCACACATTCATGGAAAACAATTGGTTTTGAATTTTTGGCTGCTGTATCTTGTCAGCCTGCTACAAATGTGTCATGAAAAATTACACTGTTCACTTTTTGCAACAAGCTGCAAATACAGCTATAATGTAGCCACATAAATAAAGCACACTGTTGCTGGGAAACGTATTGGTATGTAGTTTTTAAAGCAGACACACGCAGTTTCTGCCATTCTCAAGTTAATCTTGAGTACCTATAGAGTAATATTGCATCCTTCATATTTCCAAAGAGTCTTTAATTTTGTCAAATTTATATAAAAGACAGATATAGCTTTACGAATCTCTCCAAAAACAGTCAAACTTCTGGAGGCATATCATAGGTGGAGCTAAAGAGTCACGATTGTCTGCAAGCTGTGACATCGACATAAAAAACTTCCCTTAACGCTGGATTCTTTGTGAAGCTGAACAATGTTATCTTTCTCTCACAACCAAAAACACACTTCTTTGATGACACTGTTGATTTTGTGATTTAGAAACAAAATGACAAATCCTTCTCAGTAGGGGTTGGCCGATTATCGGCACCGATATCAAGGGTTTTAATGGCTATTGGTGTCATTTTCAAAACCGATTTGCAGACTTGAAAGCATTTAAAGAAAGTTTTTGTTAGAGCCCTTGTTGATCTTAAATTTAACATTCATTTTCATTTTTACACCAGACATGTATATCGGTTCAAAATATCGGTTATCAACCTACTTCCGGGAACTGCCCATACAAGGAATTTCCTTTTTATGACAACATACAGGCCTTTAACCTATCCATCACAACTCATTTTTGAGACTTTGGGCATCTTTAGCATGACAATCTAACTCTTTAACAGTGTAAATAAGTCAGAATGCATGAAATAGCATTAGGCCTCCGCTTTAACACATTCTAATGCTTTCATTTATGCTTCAGAATGGAGCTGTGTGGTTGGAGTGGAGGAGCTAAAATGTAAGAAGGATTGATGTCAGACGACAAGGAAAATTGTTTCAGATTTTTTTAAAATTCTTATTTAGAATGAATAATGCTTAAATAATAAATGGGGTGAATTAGGAAGGTAAGGAGTAAGGAAAGTAAACTTGAAAGTAAACTAGGACTTTTTAGTCTTGAACCTTTATTTGCATATCAAGTTCGTCTACTTATAGTCACCAAAATTAAGAGCTCCTCTAAATTTAGCCGTATCGTTCCCACCAAGGCTATTTAACTATGTCTCCCCAGTGATGCCCCGTGCTATAATAAGCACCAGGCATGTCGTGGCTGTTTACAGGCCTATGGTCTCTCACCCCCATGTCTTGAATGGCAGCTGGAGTTTTTAGGGCACTATGGGAATGCATTAGCCTCACCCACTTTATAGTCTTTCAACACCTACTTCGAGATCTGTTCTGAAACCGCAGAGCACTTGATGTCGTGGTTGACAGACGATCTAAATGAAACAAACATGAGTCAGTCAATCAGTGATTCAGACATTGATTCAGTGGATGATTCAAATGATCGGTTGTTTATCTCTTGCTCTTTTTTGTCTTGCAGTTATCGATGCTGCATTTGTGTAGGTGTTCAAGTGCTCCATCGATAACAATGGAAGTGTGACGCAAAAAATGACAAACATATACTCAATGTGGAAAACAATGAATATTAAAAAGTACTCCAGGAGTTATCGGGAGATCATAGCCGACATTGGAAGTATTCGGTTTAGACTGAGGACATTGTGCAGCCGACTGGAAATAGAATATGTATATACTCCCAAGCGGTTCTGTTTGTACCCTACACATGAGTCTATTATTGGGTTTTAGTATAGGATCGACCTATTATGGTGCTCAGGGATATTTCTGGAGGCAAGATGTTATTGTAGACAACAGTATGTATAAATTTGGTGACCGGTGACGCCTTTTTACAACAAGTCTGTTCTTGATGTCATTGTTGGTAGGGTGTTCGTGATGGTTGCTAGGCGGTGTGGGTGATTCCTTATGGCGTATTTTAAGTCAAAAGAGCTGCATTGTTCTAAATCCAATGTAATTTGTATTAATTTATCAGGGAAATTCTCCAAATTTTCTCAGCGTCCAGTTCCACCGCAAGAAACTGCATAATTAGCACTAAATAAATGTGTTTTTAGTATGTACAGTTGAGTTTACATACACCTTGCAGAATCTGCAAAATGTTAATTATTTTAGCAAAATGAGAGGAATCGTACAAAATGCATGTTGTTTTTATTTAGTACTGACCTGAATAAGATATCTCACATAGAAGACGTTTATAGTCCACAAGAGAAAATAATAGTTTAATTTATAAAAAATGACCCCGTTCAAAAGTTTACATATGCTCGATTCGGAGTCGGAAATTTTGTAGGCATTTATTTATTTATTTATTTATTTATTTATTTTATTTTTCATCCTTTCCTATCAAAATGCTTGCTACGGATGCAAAAATGCATAAAATGGAACCTGATCCGAACTTTTTTATGATGGATGAAAGTTTCGGAGGCAGTTTGTAAACGCGGTTGACACGTGTGGTCGTATTTATTTTTTAACATGCGCGAGTTTCAGACAAAAATTTCTGACTCAGTGTGCAATGACCTTTAATACTGTGCTGTTGCAGAGTGTTTTTTGTTTTTGTTTTTTTTTCTTCAAAAAAAAAATCCTTCAGGTCCTAGAAAATCTTAGGTTTTTCATAAAACGAAAGAATTTGTGGGACCTGAAGGATTTTTCTGAAGAACAGCGGGCAGTTTAACTCGTCAGGACAAACAATGGACTCATGGACAACTATCACCAAGCAAAAAAAAAAAAAAAAACACACACACACACAGCTGTGGATCATTCAGGTAACAACTAGTGTATGCAAACTTTTGAACTGGGTCATTTTTATGAATTCAACTACTATATATATTTTTTTTTGCAGACTAAATGTAAACATTTTTTTATGTGAAATATTGTATTCAGGTCAGTACTAAATAAATAATAAGATGCATTTTGTATGATCCCTCTTATTTTGTTAAAATAATTACAATTTCACAGATTCTGCAAGGTGTATACTTTAACTGTATTTTTCATAAAACAAAGAAAAAAAACAATTGTTTCAAAATTTTGGCTGCTGTATGTTGTCAGCCTGCCACATCCAGTATTTTTGCATTGGTACATCTGATGTGACAACTCAGTTTTCAGTAATTTGTACTGTAAGATTTTGCAGGAAAGGTAATCTCTATAATTTAACCTGTCTGTAGATATGCATTTCATCTTTGTCGCGTGCCAGGGCTCTGGTGACACGCGCCACCAACTTTTCTTTTCATGCGCCAGCCACGGTTTATTTGATATTCTGCTAGTGAAGAATGACTTTCCACTTCTTCGTTTCCCTCCTCATCTTCGTTTCCCTGCTCATCTTAATAAGTGATAGCAGAAAGTATGCTTCAGACTGTTTAAAGATAGATGCAGACCCATTGTGTTGTTCTTGCCTCTTGCCAAATGACCCATGACTTTAAATTCCTGATATCTTTTAATATCCTTTACTGGAAATAGTTTCATAAGAAAAGGAATAACCTTTCTGCGACACATGCCATCCAAACCCCACAGGAGCTGTGTAGAGTAGAGGCTCATATTGAAAGATCTAGATCCTGCTTTGGCTTTCCCAAATGGTAGACTTGTGAAAGGGTTTATAAGAAGAAAGTGCTGTGGGAATTCTGGCTGTTGCGGGTGAATTTGTGCACCCTCCAGAAGCAGTTCAGTCCAGAAATGTCATTGAAACCATGTATTCTGGTGGCGTTTTGTCAGGAATGGTCACCTGTTTTTCTCCTGTTAAGATATATAGGAATAATGTTAATAATTAAGAAACCTTCATGTAAATGCTCAGTTTCTGAAGGTTCTGGTTCTGTAGTTTTTCTCCATCCAACCCCAACAGGCTTTCAAAATAGTATTGGTGCACTGAAGCCAGCATTTGAAAATGAATCAATACTAACTTGACAAAAACATTTCACCACTTCAATATATATTTCACATCTTTTTCAAAGAAAAAACTCTCTTTTTCTGCTGGAATACACCCTGCGACCCCCTCTTTGCTTCTTTCTAAAAAGTGGTGTGAGATGAATTCCGCACCACACATTGAAGTTTACCCAGAAAACAACATTCCTCTCATGCAAGCGTTTGACGTCAATGCTGGTGCATTTATAGAACCTGTAAACAGTGGCCGGCACTCAGCCTGCTACTTAGCGATGACATTTCATCGTCTGAATGTTTATGCTTTGCATGCGGCTTCTTCTTCTCTGCTTTTTTTCCTGCTCATGAAAGGTTGTCCCATTTGAACTAGAGCCCTAAGGAATGGCGGTTGGGCATACGCAGCTCACCGTATGATTGGTAGAGGTTTCGCTGTTGAATGGGACACTGTTTTGGGGCTGATGGGGTAAGGAGGGGGGTGATGGGAAATTGAGTTGGTGGCCCGAATTTAGTGGCATGTGATGCCTACAAAGGACAATAGAGTCAGATGTCGTTTTGCTTCATAAGTACTGTTGCACCAATTTTTTTGACTAGTTCTGCCAGTTCTGGTGAAAAGATTTGCTAAAGATTACATTTCAATTCATTTCACGTTGCAAAGCAGCTTCACAGGAAATTAAAGTTTCTACATTGTATTTGTGACCCTGGACCACAAAACCAGTCGTAGGTCATTTGTAGCAATAGCCAACAATACATTACATCATTTTGTATGGGTCAAAATTATTAAAAAAAAAATTTATGCCAAAAATCGTGAGGATATTTTGTAAATTTCCTACTGTAAACATATCAAAAGTTAATTTTTGATTAGTAATATGCATTGCTAAAAACTTCATTTGGACAACTTTAAAGGCGATTTTCTCAATATTTAGATTTTTTTTGCATTTACATTTATTCAAACAAACACTGAACACTATTATATAATTTATTCACAGTGTTATTAAAATAATAGTCTTTTGAATACATCAAAAACTTTTAATTCATAATATTAGGTTTAATTCTATAATAAAGTTTAATTCTATAACATTTAGCATTTAAAACAATTGATTTTGTTTTTGTTTGCATTTTTATTTTTATATTTTAAAGACGTTAATAAATTTATTAATTTAGCAAGGATACAATAAAATGATCAAAAGGTGACTGTCGAGAATTTTATATTAAAAAATAATTATATTTCAAATAAATGTTATTCATTGAAATATCCTGAAAAAATATATCACTTTTTTTTTACATTTTAGAATTTCATTTCATTTTAAAGTAATTTTTTAACAATGTTGATTTAATAATTTAATAACATAATTTAATAATCTTAGAAGATCTCAAAATATCTGTTTTCATGCTGTACATGATGCTGTGAGGCTTAAATTCACAGTTAGCATATAAAAAAAAAAATATATATATATAAATGTTTGTTTTTACTTTTTTATTAATTAGATTTTTCTACACAGTAAAAAATGATTGTGATTTTAACAGTAAAAGACTGTAAAATGCTACAGTAAAAACCTATTCATTGTTTAATGGCAAGTTCCCCTAGTGTATACAGTGAAAAACGGTATTGAACATTACAGTACATGTAATTTTACGGTAATATACAGTTTTTGGAAGTGAAAAAGAATGTATACTTTACAGTAAAATTCATTACATTTTACATTAGATTTGTTTGTTTGTTTCTTACTTTTTTCTTATCAGCTATGTTCAAAGTTATACAGTCAAACCAAAAATGATTGAGACACCAGATATAATTTATATATTTTACTAGTGGGTGCAGGACATTATAGTTCTTTTATGTAAGTGAAGATAGCAAAATAAAGTAAACTTGACATATTATACCCAAACATTCTTCATACAGTGGACTACCAGTAAAACTGATACAAATTTGGGACCTATCAAAGTTACTTGACATTATCAGGATGAATTTGTTCAGACACAGTTTAACTCTTGAGTTCTTGTCATATTTTATGACCATTTTCGAAACTATAGCGAATAAACTGTGATAATGTGAGAAATGTTGAAGGTGTCTGAATACATTTTGGTTTGACTGTATGTCCACAGCTGCCAGTTTTTAACTGTAAATTTTAGATTTTCTTTAAATTACCATTTATTTATTGGTAATTAGCCATAGCAGCCTTAACTAGTCTACTAGTAAAACTAGTCATCGTGCAAGTAGGAATCAAATTTGAGTCTGGCACATGTGCTCAAACTGGCATATCTCAGTAGCATTAGTTCCTCTTTTCGCATCATTTCTTTTCTTCTATGAATTGTCCTGTAAATAAGGCCAACAATAAAAACAAAAAGCTCTGTTCTCTCGCTACAATTGAGAATAGCACCATTCAGCACGCGTGACGTGAACGAATCGACATGCATTAGCCGATAAATGCTGTTGACTTCCAGCAGTGTCATTATCCACTTTAATTGACGTCATCGTCCGCATGTCTTATGCATCAAGAGTCGTTATGAATGAACATCATGCGGTGCACAAACCCTCTCTTTCCCGTTTTTCACAGCTGTCTTTTTTTGGGCTTCCACCAAAGAACTGCTGGTTTCTTGTTTTCCCAGAGCGAGGGGATCTACCCCTCCTTTAGGCCTGCCAAGGCATCGGAGGTTCCTTCGGCCCATAAATCACACTGGCTATTTGTAACTCTCCCTTACCAGCTTGAAACCCCAAGTTTGAGCTGCCAAGAAGCTCTTCCAAAGGATGTAAATATCACCCAGTTTTTTTCCCCTTCCCTACAGTTTTGGTGGCAATGTCGCCAAACCATTGGCTGGATCTGACCGACTCCATTCGATTCTCTCTCTCTCTTTCTCCCCTAGTTCCCTCACGCTCGTTCATCTATGTGCCGTTAACAAGGAGAGGATGCAGAACCGATTTGACAGGGCAGCCTACCGCACGTCGCTATGTGCTATTTCTGGAAAGCAATATTCATGCTTTTTTCTCTCTCTCTGCCTTTCTATCTCTCCCGCTCGTTTCTCTGAAGCGTAGCTGGTGTGCCGTTGCTAAAGAAAATAACCATGACGTAAGCCGGGCTCTCTGCAAAATAGACTTTAAAACAGGGGGATGGTAGAAAGCGCCTGTGGAGCTCAAATAATAAATGGTTCCTCCAGGGAGGCTGCGGATGCAGGAGCCCGTTTCAGTCAAAAAAGCAGTAAAATCAATATGAAACCGCAAACTATTTATAAAAACGAAGCACATTCAAGGGAAAAGTAATCGGCCCTGACTGTTCGGAAAACGTCACCCTTGCACTAAAGTCTTAATTGATTGATTGCAACTTTTTCTTACAGCGATTATTTGCTCATTGCCGTGTGGTTTCCACTGACAGCTTTTATTCGAAGGCAAACCACTGTGGACCCCTAATACATTTTGCTTTTTTCCATCTGCCCTGAAGATTGTTGGTTTATAGTACAAATTTATCTCGCTCTTGCCGCGGGTATGTGTGTGTGTGTGCGTGCGTGCGTGTGTACCGTCTCTGTTTTAATATATCACAGGTCTGTACCTTCTCAGCCTCTAGTTTGTTTCTGTGCTGGGGAAACACGTCCCATGATTCACTGCTGTGTCCCAAAGCTTACCAACAGAGACGCTTCTGCAGAACAGAGGGAAGTGCAGGCACATTTATTAATGACTGTCCTTGAGGTCCTACCTCAGTGTCCTTAGCTTCTCTTGCTCACTTTGTCTTCTTTCTCTGTCTCTCTTATAGGGATCTATCTATCTATCCTCAAAAAGTTTGATGAAAAAAAAGTCATAATACAAAAAAAACATGAAACTACTCAAATAATACAAAATATGACTAAAGCTTATAAATCACAAATTTTTCTAAAGGGAAACTGTCCAAAAGCAACACCAGCAGGAAAAATTACAGCAAGAGTGCACTTTTCTCTTACCTCCCCTGAGCTCATTGAGTTTTAACAGACCCCCTGAAGCATACGGTGAGTTTGGTGGGGGGTAACTGAGAACGAATGGGGGGAAGTTACGTGAGAAGAGGCAATGCCTCCATCGTGATATAATTGGATAATTGAATTGTGAAGACTTAAATGGCATGAAAACATGATCTGGGTTTTTTTTTGTGAGCAACAAGTTTGCTGAAATTAAAGGGACATCTGCGCGTCAGTGTTTACTGAGCTTTGATGACTGGGGATCCGAAAATAAGTCTATTATTTAAAAAAAAGAACAGCTGAACATCAGTTCATAAATGAAATGCATAATTGTTTAAATAACATACATTGTTTAAATTGTTTCTGCCTTGAGTTATAATTTTTGAATAAGTGTAAAATGCTTAAAAACACTAAACTGAAGAGATTTATACTTGGTTTTAATAAACAGAATAGCATATTAATTACATTGGTATTGCAAAAATACAAAAAAGACTTTTTAAAGAAGTCTCTTCTGCTCACCAAGCCCAGAAACAAACAGTAAAATTTTGAAATATTTGTACTATTTAAAACAGTTTTCTATTTGAATATATTTTCAAATGTAATTTATTCCTGTGATTTCAAAGCTGAATTTTTAGCTTTATTACTCCAGTCACATAGTTCTTCAGAAAGCAATCTAATATTCTGATTTGCTGCTTAAAAAACATTTTTTATTATTATTATTATGTTGAAATGAGCTGAATATAATTGCTTCAGGTTTCTTTGATGAAAAGACAGTTCAAAAGAACAGCATTTAACGCAAATAAAAACCTTTATCATCACTTTTGATCAATATAAATGCTAAAATATTATACTGACTCTAAGCTTTTGAATGGTATAGTGTATAATGTTACAAAAGCTTTTAATTTCAGATAAATTCTGATCTTTGGATCTTTCTATTCATCAAAGAATCCTGAAAAAATTTTTTATAATAATAATATTTCTTCAACAGCAAATCAGCGTATAAGAATGATTTCTGAAGGACCATGTGACACTGAAGACTGAAGTAATGATGCTGAAAATTTAGCTTTGATCACAGGAATTAATTGTTCACATAAAGAAAAAAAATCAAATACAAAGCAGTTATTTTAAATAGTAATAATATTTTACAAAATTGCTTTTGCTGTGTTTTAGATCAAATAAATGCAGGCTTGGTGAGCAGAAGAGACTTCTTTCAAAACAAACATTAAAAACCTTACTGTTTAAAAACTTTGACTGATAGTAATTTTATACTATTATTATAATGTTAAAACTCTTACATTTAAATTTTAAATTATATTTTAAATATTAGTTTATTACTCTAGTCTAACAAGATTAATATAGACTTCTCTTGCTCATTTTGTCTTTTTATATGTATATAGAATTATTATTAGTATACATAGAGAATTTAAAAGCGTTAAAACTTTAACTAAATTCATGCTTTTATTTAGCAAGGATGCAATAAATTGATCCTTACAGATTGGGACAGTAAACAAATTCATAATGTTATGAAAAAATAAATGTATCATAGATTACACAAAGTATTAAGCAGCACAACTGTTTTTAACATGAATAATCGTAGCATCCCTCCTCTTTTTCTTTCTTTGCACATCTCTTCCTCATTGTCGTCGTCTCTCTTTGTCTCTGCACAACAGGGCTTTGGACTAACTGCTAAAATAAAGCTCCCCTGGCTGGAATGAAAGCAGGAAATGGTGTCAGCAAATTGTGTCAGCTGTAAGTTTCTCTTTCAACTGAGCTCTGAAAACAAAAGGACAGCCCTTCGGGAGAGAGGAGAGGAGAGCGTTAGGTTGTTGCTGCCATGAGGGACGACGTCCCTAAGGATATAGCGGTTAGATGTCAACTCAAACACTGCTTTTCGCTGGAAAGTCATCCTTAAAAATGTTTTAGCACTTTGACTAGATTGTGTAACTCATTGTTCAATTATTGTCTGCTTTAGATCACAGCACATCGGTTAATATCTATTGCCTGCAGAGCTTTTATAACAGTACCGACAGGTTATCCGCATGCTTTTGATGAGGGTCCTCAGGTCAAAGGCCGCCTCTGCAAAGAAACTGCACACTGCATTCATCACTGACGACTATAGCAAGACGGATTGAAGAGAGCGAACGGCGCGCAAGAGGGAGATGCACAGAGAGCCGCCTGGAAATGTAGCGTCCTAAAATAGATCCGCGCACTTTTAAAAGCGCAGCGTGCCCCCCATCCCCCACCTCCCCCCTCCGCTCCCCCCAGAGCATTATTAATCCAGGGCTATTTATAACTGCGCTTTTCGCAGGCAGACTGTGTTCTGTCGCTGCTTGTGTTTAATCTCTTCTGGGAGTGAAGGGGAGAACGGGGGCCAGGGAGGAGGAGGAGGAGGCGAAGGTGTAGAGGAAAGCGAGGAAGACAGGGGGGAAGGAGTTTGAAGCCAGGAAAGACCCCCTGCTACGGTGGAAATGGGGCAGCTATTTCAATACGTAGCTTGAGAAAGACAAGGGGAAAAGGCAGTAGGAGTTCTTTTTTCTTTTTTGGATTTCTTTATTTTGACCAAAATGTTAAAGAGAATTCCTTGGTGTGATAAACGTCTTCCCATGGGACTGTTGCACGGTTTGGGGCTCCGCAGATGCTTATCTGCTGTGATTGTGGAAGTAGGTGCAGGAAAGTGTTTAGAGGAAATAAGCATCTCGAACATCTAAATGAGAATGGACAGATTGACAGACAGTGTTTGCAGAATTTTTCACCAGTATAGGAGAACAACAATGAAGGAAACAAAGCACAGATCCTCCATCACATGAAAAATAACACATTTAAAACCGAATTCATTATCATCATCATTATTATTATTATTATTATTATTATTATTATTTACATTTTTATATATTTTTTTATTTTAGTACTATTAATATTAATATATAATAAACTTAAGCAAGGATTTATTTGATTGTGTCTGGCAGAGGACCAGGGTCATTCCAGCATAAAATCTATTTATTTGTTTATTTATATTATTATTATTATTATTATTATTATTATTATTATTATTATTGGAAGACCTGTATAGAAGAACAATAAAAACAAAGCACATTAAAAGTAGGCAACAAATTTAAGGATGAATTATTGTTATTGTTGTTGTTATTATTATTATTATTTTTTTTTATTCTTATTATTTTTATATATATTATTATTTTATTTTAATATTTTGTCATTTTACTACTAATACTAATTATAATATTATTATTATTTATTTATATATTTCTTGTGGCTGGAAGAGGGCCAACAATAATAATCATAATAATAAATGTATTATTTTTTTATTATTATGTACATTTACTTTTTAAATAGTTTGTCATTTTACTACTACTTCTAATAATTATTCTGCTAATATATAATATTAATACACTTTATAGTAAGGATTTTTTTTTTGTCTGGAAGAGGGTTATATTCATTCCAGCAAAATAAATTAATACATTATTTATTGGATTATTTAATTATTATTTTTCATATTATTATTATTATTATTGTTGTTGTTGTTGTTGTTGTTGTTGTTGTTGTTGTTGTTGTTGTTGTTGTTGTTGTTGTTGTTGTTGATGTTGTTGTTGTTGATGATGTTGTTGTTAATGTTTAATATTTTGATATTTTACTACCACTAATAATAATGACAATAATAATAATATGTTATAATAATAATAAACTTAATAGGTAGGATATATATTTATTGTGTGTGGAAGAGGGACAATAATCATAATGATAATAATAATAATACTTATTATTATTATTATTATTATTATTATGTACATTTACTTTTTTATATTTTGTCATTTTACATTTTACTACTACTACTACTAATAATAATAATTATAATATTAATATATTATAATGATAATGAACTTTCTTTCCTTTCTTTCTTTTTTCTAGAACTTTATAGTAAGGAGTTTATAATATAATAAATAGTTATTTATTTAT